>NC_071538.1:5316105-5627772 GCF_026979565.1 Vidua chalybeata
CAACACCCCCAAGTACGCCAAGCTGGAGGAGAGGACAGGTGAGCTGGGGGTGCCTCTGGTGCTGGCACTGCCAGCTCTGGGAATCAGAGGGGGCATTCCTTGTTTTCCCTGACTGGCACAGCTCCTGCAAGCTGCAGGTCCTAGGCCTCGGCGAGTTTCGGTGCTGTGGGAAATGGGGGAACGTTCAGCCTGAGCTGCCCCTGGGTTGGATTTTGATGTCAGGACTTTGGAAGCAATGTTTAATTCATCTGCAGAGGCCTCCTGTGGGCTGGCCACGTGCAGATAAGGCTGTTATCTGCTCAGGAGGGCTGGGGCTCACTTTCAGCTCTCCTGAGGGAACGTGAGCCCAGAGCGAACTGGGGCAGGATCTCCTTACAGCTCCTGCACTCTCCCCTCTGCTCCTGGGATCAGGCAGGGAATTCACTGCAGGAATGGAGCAGGGCAGGGAATTTAGAGCACAGGGTGGAACACAAAGGCACAGAAATAAAGGAGCCTAGAGAAGAGCACAGAACTTATTATTTGAAAGGAAAACCAGTATTTCAGTATTGAGTATTGTGAAAATAGTAAAGGATATTAAATAATATAATAATATTTCATGTAATTGTTATAATTGCAAATAATATATCTCCATATTTATTATTTAAATAACTTATTGAAGTACTTAGTACTTAATTAAGTTGATAAATACTTTTAGTGGTCCTAATCCATTATTTTAATTGGATTTGTGAGAAACTGCATTTAATAAACGTGCGTGGGAACAATTCATGTTCCTCCTGAGATCCTGTTCCGTCCTTATGGCAGATGTGTAATTCCATGAGGGTTTCCAGAGCCCCTGTGGACGTTTGTGTGCTCCAGGCAGCTGAAGGCTTTGTGTTGTTTTGCCCCTTTTTCAAGGCTACGGAGGAGGATTCAATGAACGGGAGAACGTGGAATACATAGAGCGGGAGGAGTCCGACGGGGAGTACGATGAGGTAAGGGAGGGCAGGGACTGCTCTGGAGAGACTCTTGTTGTGTTTTTGAAGGATATCCCAGGAAATTGAAGTACAAAGTGCTCAGATTCCCGTTCATCTCTCTGGAATCTCACTGTCCCCAAGACGAGCGTCTCTTTGAAAGTTCCTTGTTGCTAATTGACATTCCGCAGTGCTCCATTTTCCCTTGGGGCAAGATCTCATTTAAAATTGATGATTATTTATTTTCTTATAGAAGTGTTATCAAAAATACAGTTGGTGGTTGTTTTTTATTCAATCCTGTTCTAATCCTGGCACAAACTTCCTCAGTTTGGGCGCAAAAAGAAAAAGTACCGGGGGAAGCCGGTGGGTCCTGCCTCCATCCTGAAGGAAGTGGAAGATAAGGAATCTGAGGGGGAGGATGAGGAGGATGAGGATGAAGATCTCTCCAAGTATAAATTGGATGAGGTAGGATGGTTTGTTGTCTTGAAGCAGTTTTTAATCATGATTTCAGTGCTGCCCAGGAGCAGGGGAAGGGCTGATCAGTGTTTTCAGCTGCCTTTAGAGCAGAGCTGTGGCAGTAACGGTGCCCAAAGCTGCTGGAAGAGATGTGCACAAGCTCTGCTTTGTTCCAAACACCTGCACTCAAAAATGGGCAGTTTCTTAAATCAGAAATGACAAGCCTGTCTGAGATCAGAACCCAGAACTCCAAGATCTTTATTTGGAACTGGGATGTGTGGCTACCACGTATAGCGAGTGCTCTTGAGTTTTCTTCCTAGGCTTTTAAAACCACATCAGATTTATTTTTTATAAAATGAAATAAAATTTCTGAGGGTTTTTTCCATCTTTTCTGAGCTATATGAGTATCACTTATTGGATTTTCCACATCTTTGGGCAGCAGCCCTGCAGAGACGTGTGCAGGTGGTCGTGTTTTACACAGCAGTCACCAAACTTTGCATATGAGATCTGTCTCTGCAGAGTTGGGCTTTGCTTAGAGATTCTGAGGGTGAAGATTCATTTAAAGTAAGTGGTGAAAATGTGTCTGTGGAGTCATTAACTTCATTAAATATTGGGGGGGGGAGTGTTGCAGGGTTTTTATTACTTCATTCAAAACCAATTTTCAGTCACTCGTCACTGCTTAGGATTGTGGAGTCTCATTAAATTCCGTTCAGTTTTCAAAGGCCAGGAAAGAGCACGAGGTAAACGCTGGCATAAGTAAAAACTGAAGGGAAGCTAAAAGCGCTGCCTGAGTTTGCTGTGTTGTGCCCGTGGCAGGATGAGGATGAAGACGATGCTGACCTGTCCAAGTACAACCTGGATGCCAGCGAGGAGGAGGACACCAACAAGAAGAAGAAGCCGCCGAGGCGCAGCCGCTCCAAGTCCCGCTCCTCCCACTCGCGCTCGTCCTCGCGCTCATCCTCTCACTCGAGCTCAAGGTCTAGGTCCAGGTAAACGGGTACAGGTCCAGGGTAACGCCAGGCAAAATGTCAGTATCTGACTTCCTTTTTACTTTGTTTGATTGCCTTACAGTTGTGTGATGATGTCAATAACTCTCCATTTACAGAGGTGGTGATGCTCTGCCTGAGCTGCAGCAGGGAGGCTCCGTGGGGCTTGTGGCTTGTTTTAGTGATTTAAGTTGATGTTTGGTGAAATCCTTCAAAGAAATGGAATAATGTGATTTATTTTCAGGTTTTCAGGCTCGTTGGCCTTGTGTGGTTCTGTTGTTGGACAGAGGGGGGCACTGCTGGAGTGGGAGGAGGTGGCAGAAGAGGCAGTGACAATGCAGCCCAGGCAGATTCAGGGAAAGGACACAGTGGGAATATCCTGGGAATAAAGACAAGAAACTTGAACTCGAGTTAATGGCAAGTGACAAAGTTTTAAATGCAATGGCAGTGTTGTCAGAACATTCCCATCGATATTGTCAGAACCTTCCCATCCCTGGAACTGTCCAAGGCCAGGCTGGACAGGACTTGGAGCAGCCTGGTCTGGTGGAAGGTGTCCCTGCCCATGGAACAGTGAAATGAGATGAGCTTTAAGGTCCCTCCCAACCCAAACCACTCTGGAGTTCTCTAATAACACTGAGGGTTTACAGGGGACCTCACAAAGATCTACTGGGCAGGCTTAAGCTTTCTCATTGCTATTTAAATTCAGTAATAAATGAACAATTCAGTCAGTGATTTGAAACTGGCTGATGTCAGTATTGGAGCTCTTGAGCTGCCTTACAGCTCATGCAAGGAGGATCCTGATAATTCAGAACCAGCTCCCAGGGTCATTTATTAAATTCACATCTGTAAAGTTCAAGTTCCTTCTGATCTTCCCAGCTTATCCTTGCCCCTCTGTGCTCTCAGTGCTGTCACTGCCCAAATTCTGCAGCCCCTTGTAACCAGGGGCCAGCCCCTGCCTCTGGCTTGGCTTCTCCCCATCACTGTTGGCTCTTGCTCCTGCTGCCTCTTCTGCTCCCCAGCCTCCCCTGCTTCCCACTGCTCAGAGCAGTCTGAGTGCAGTGCTTGGCTGGGAGGCTCCAAGGACACTCAGAACCCCACCTGCCCATAACTGTGGTCATTTACAGTGATACATATTAACATTCACAAATACTAACAGTGAAGGAGAAAGTAACTTGTCCTGAGATTTCAGCTTCCTCTTGAACTTTCTGCTTTTAGCTACAGATAATTGGAAATATCAGTTACCGTTTGTGGATGCTTTTTTTGCTGGTTTTAAAAAGGTTTAAATGTATTTCCTAGCTAGGAAATGTTCACACTACTGTGTCCTGCCCTGTAAAATGAGAAAGTTGTGGTAACAGTATAAACTCAGGGGTTTGAGAGCAAGTAGGATATATTTTACCTGAAAATATTCTTAGAATTTGTTTTAAGTGCTTTTGTTTCCAGTGGTTGACGGAGCCCACTCCCATTGTTAAATTTCTCTTGTGGTTTGTGCTTTAGAGAAAATCCATCAGTGAAAAATACGGAAATAATTGTGGCCAGTTGCAAGTTGTGTTGCATATGGCAGTATTTTAGCCCCAAATTAACCACTTAATTTATAATGCAGGGGAAAATCTTCATGAAAATTTGAAGGTTATTACAAAGTGCTTGTGAGAACTGGCTGGGGGGAAATTCAGCTGACCAATCCTAATGCTCTCATCTGCTCTGCCTTTCAAGGAAACTGATGGATTTCCAGTTAAGGCACAAATTAAAGCATTGATTTCATGAAATAATGAATAGATAGGCAGTTATTTCTTTTTGGCAGGTAACTGCAGTCCTGTTTAATTGTTGTGCTTTGTTTTAGGAACCATAATCTCAAGCTGACTCTGTAATGCTTTTAATGCAAGATCTTGCTGTGTAGAAGTGTCTGGTTTAAAGTGTGCTGTGGTGATGCTGGGGGCAGGAGGGGATTGGCATTTTAGCACTCAGACTGTGTTGCTGCCTCGTGTCTGCTGCTCTCAGGAGCAGTAACTCTGCTACATGCAAGTCAGACACTGGAAAAAGATCTCCCGTGTTGTTGCAGGTCCCATTCCAGGAGTTCTTCCAGCTCCAGATCGAGATCCCGCTCCAGCTCCAGGGAACAGTCGCGGTCCCGTGGGTCCAAATCCAGGTGAATGAGGTACCAGCCTGTCCCTGCACAGACACAGGGCACAGGCTGCAGCTGCTCTGGTGCCACCCTGAGGCTGTGCTGCTCAGACAAACATTAACTGCTTTTTATCTTGGAAGTCAGACTGGCTGGGTCTCTGCACCGGGTGTTCCACCACAGCTGTGTTCACTGAGGAGCAGAGGTTTTGGTGCAAGAGGTTAAGTCTGGCCTAAGCCGGACGAGCGGACGCCACCGAGCTGCAGTGGAGGAAGAAGGATTTGAGTGCATGGTTCCCTGCTGCAGGCATTTGGGTGCTTTTCCTGTTTCCACTGTGGCTGCTTGAGCTGGAGGAATGTTAGAAATGCCACTGTCCTTCTGGTTTTGTGTTCAGTGAGAATTCTGCATCTTCCATGAGACAGGGCAGCCGTTCCTGTACAAACCTGGGGGAGCATAGGGAGATGTTGGTAGGAGATGGGGGGAGAGGCTGAGAGCAGTCAGAGTGATTTGTGTAGAGTGTCACTGAGCTGGGCAGGCACAGGAACAAAAGCACATTTGAGGTGTCCTTGCACAGGCATTCCATTGGCAGAACATTCCCTCTGTGGTGGAATGAAGGGCTGTCCCTTCTCCGTGCATGCACAGAATCCCAAGATTCTAAATGAGGAAGATGGGTTGGGAAGAACAGTCACAAATGCTGCCACCACCCCTTGGGGGCAGGGACGTGCTGTGGATTATCCCGTGAGGGTCAGCACAGGATGGAATCCATGCTTTTGGGAAGAGGAAAGGTGTCCCTGTGCCCCACCAGAGGGGCACTGTGTTCCAAGAGAGGTTTTTAAATATTCTGACTCCATTCTGAGAGGCTTTTTGCAGTGTTTTGGTTGAGGAAGCTTTCAGTCTCTTCAGAAATGTAGTTTGAGATCTGTAAATATAACAGCTGGATTTGTTACTGTTTGGTCAGATGAACGTGCAGTGTGAAGTGTCCATTAGGATAAAGTGAACCACGGTAAATCAGCTTTAGATCTCTGGTTTCCAGGTGATTCTGATGTGTGAATTTAACTGCTGAGGAAGGTCCTTGCAGAGGCAACTTCCCAGCAGTCGCCCAGTGCTTTATTGCCAAAATGGCTCATTCTGGTGAATGCTGAGGAGAGCTTTCCAAACCATTGGTGGTCCATTTATCAGGAAACACTACTTAGCAGAATTTCTTAGGCAAGCTGCCCTGGCAGTAGCAGTGTTCTTGGCAGAGTAAGTATGGAAGTGTTTATTTTCCACACCCCTGGAGAAAACAGAGTAGTGAATGTTCATGAAAACTGTCTCTGCTTGTTCTTTGTGCCTTCTCCACGATCCCAGAATTAAATGTGGTTTATTTCTCAATCAATAAAGATCCAGCTCCAGGTCCTACAGGGGGTCTTCCACCCCAAGGAAAAGATCTTGCTCCAGCTCTCGCTCCTCATCTTCCCCGGAGAGAGGCAAGAAGCGAAGCCGCTCTAGATCCTCTTCCTCTGGTGATCGCAAAAAAAGGCGCTCGAGATCACGGTCACCCGAAAGGTTTGGGTTTATGTAGAATAAGAATGGCTGTATTGACATGTGTGATGGTTTATTGTAGTTATCCAAGGACTGAGATTCACTGGGAAACAATCAAATCTGAGCAGTTACTCTCGTAGTAAAAGTAGCTTCCTCACTTGCCCTACTCTTTCTTTTGTTAACCTCTCTGTAATTGTTTTTTTTTAAATAATTTTCCCCCCTCCATTGAAAGTCCTCCTGGTAGGAGCATGTTCTGTATAAAGACCTGGCTCACCCTTCTTTCAGTTTGTGACAGTGTTAATGTGTTCATTATTGAATTATTGAATTATTTTCTTAAGTAAATACTGCGTTGAAATAGAAACTGTATTCTACTCTCACTATTAAACTTAGACTTTTAGTGTTAAATTAGCGGCTTAAAGTTACTTTGCATATTCTTGTAAGGCCCCCATGAGATATACTTGGCTTCCAGCTATGGTAGGATGCTGCTCAAAGTGGGTGCCAGGATGAATCTGAGCTCATTTCTGTGCATGCTTTCTCCATTTGTATCTTGCAGACGCCGCAGATCTTCCTCCGGATCCTCCCATTCTGGTTCCCGTACGAGTTCTAAAAAGAAATAATGTGTAAAAGCTCACACTTACAAAAACCCACCAAAATTCCAGTCAGTGCATGAGACATTTTTAAGAAGTTGGTGTCTTACTTGGTCAGAAGTGCTCAATCTGCTAGTAGAGGTGCATGTCTGTCCTGGCTTTCTGGCAAACTGCAGCTTTGTTCATCCATCACCCAAACCCGCAGTAGCATTTTAAGCCATAAACTCCCCGGCACAGGGGGAAGTTCCGTGGTGTGTGGGGGGGTTTTATTATTTTTCAAGATCAGTTCCTCCACTCCTGGCTCCCTCAGCTGGAGGAGCAGGTTGGGAATGTCCTGGCACAGCTCTTTGTGCAAGGAAGAAGCCGTGAGTTTTCCAGAGCAGGATGGAGCTCCCGTGGGGACCACAGCAGGGGCAGGGCTGGGGGCACCTGGGGCCAGCAGTGGGGCCTTGGGCTGAGCAGTTTTTGTTTTGCCACGTAGCAGTGCCAGTGCAGATGGACACCCCTCTCTAGCAGCTCAAACCCCCCAGTCCATCATGATTCTAGAGGGAATTAGCTTCACTCCTGGCGAGGGAGGACGTTGGCAGCCAGCACAGCGCTGCGGCTGCGGCGGTTTCCAGAGCCCGGACTCCGGGATCCCTCCTTCCCGACGGATCAGTTGGGATCTGCTCCTGGGCTGGAGCAGTATGGAACTGGCTCCTTGGAATCAAGGGAAGCTTCCGCAGGCCGCCTGTAAAATTTCCTTTGGGGCTGACTAAAATTTTCAAGGTATCTTAATTTTATTTTTCTTTAAAAATGAGAATGAATAAACTGTGTAGAAAGTCCTGGCATCTTCAACGTCTTCTTCATCGATCATTCTTTTTCCCTTCAACATAATTTATGGCTTAAAATGCTTTATGGAATCCATAAATGAGTATAAAACTTGGTCTCTCTTGAGCTCCGTTTGGTTAAGAAAGGTTTAAGTTTCTTCAGTGCCATCACAAGGTAAGTATGGTAAGGAAAACTCTTCTTTTTAAGCAAGCAAAGAGCAATATACCTTCATTTATTTCAGTAATAAAACTGCCAGATTTGCTGCTTGTTTTGATAAACTGCACAGAAACAAACGGAGCAAAATGGAAAAACTCCATTTGGCTTTTTTTTTCCTCTTTTTTTTTTTCCTGTTTTTTTTGAACCACGTCTTATGGACTGGTCTAGAAACAAAATGTTTTTGGTGTAGAGGTATTTTGATAAATCTCTTTGCAGAAAAAATGCAGTTTCTTCTTTAATGCTTTCTTTTCTCTCTAATTTCCATGCTAAATGTGTGTAGGTTGCACAAGAGCAGGTTAGTCTGTAACTGTGCCTCTGACTTCAACTAAACTGTAAAACCAGATCAAGTAGACGCTCTGTTGTTAGCCTTGGGTTTTCTTGTGCTTTGTATTCCAATTGTTGCTGTACTTAACAGATGGGAGGTTTTAAATTTAGCAACTGATAGGCCACAGGCAGAGGAGGAGGAGGAGGAGGATGGTCCATTTGGCTTAGAGAACGTGTAAGGCAAAATGATGCTGTAGACAAGTGTAAATAAAACCTGTGAGTCAAGTGTGCTCGAGTGCTTTGTCCTGGGGACACGCAGACTTCCCTGTCACCTTCACTGACCCTGATCCCTGTCACCTTCACTGATCCCTGTCACCTTCATTGACCCTGATCCCTGTCACCTGTCCTGATCCCTGTCACCTGCCCTGACCCTGATCCCTGTCACCTGTCCTGATCCCTGTCACCTGCCCTGACCCTGATCCCTGTCACCTTCACTGATCCCTGTCACCTGCACTGACCCTGATCCCTGTCACCTGCCCTGACCCTGATTGCTGTCACCTTCACTGACCCTGTCACCTGCACTGACCCTGATCCCTGTCACCTTCATTGATCCCTGTCACCTGCACTGATCCCTGTCACCTGCCCTGACCCTGATCCCTGTCACCTTCATTGATCCCTGTCACCTGCCCTGACCCTGATTGCTGTCACCTTCATTGATCCCTGTCACCTGCCCTGACCCTGATTGCTGTCACCTTCACTGATCCCTGTCACCTGCCCTGACCCTGATCCCTGTCACCTTCATTGATCCCTGTCACCTGCACTGATCCCTGTCACCTGCCCTGACCCTGATCCCTGTCACCTTCATTGATCCCTGTCACCTGCACTGACCCTGGTCCTCATCAGCTCACCTGGCCCATGGGTCCTATGTGTTGCAGTCCTTTAAGCCTTAAAAATTATTTTTAATTTCAACAGCACATGAGCTTTTACAAAACTTCCAGGTGTTCTGGCAGACTCATGGACTATCTTGGGCTGGATGTGACCCACAGGGATCATTGATCCAGACCCCCCAACAATCCCACCCTGGGCATCCCTGGCAGCATCCAAACCCTCCTGGAGCTCCGGCAGCCTCGGGGCCGTGCCCATTCCCTGGGGATCTGGGCAGTGCCAGCACCCTCTGGGCCAGAACCTTTCCTGGTGTCCGCCCTGCCCCTCCGCTGGCCCAGCCTGGGGCCGTTCCCTCTCACAGAATCACAGAATGATGAGGTTGGAAGAGACCTCCGAGATCATCAAGTCCAACCTGTGCCCCAACACCTCAACCAGACTACAGCACCCAGTGCCATGTCCAGTCTTTTTTTAAACACACCCAGAGATGGTGACTCCACCACCTCCCAGGGAAGACAATTCCAGTACTTTATTATTCTTTCGGTGAATTTTTTTTTTCCTGATATCCAACCTGAACCTTCCCTGCCGTAGCCTGAGGCTGTGACCTCTTGTTCTGTCAGTGCTGCCCGGTGGAAGAGACCGACCCCACCTGTCTGCACCTCCCTTCAGGGAGCTGTGGAGAGCAATGAGGTCACCTCTGAGCCTCCTCTTCTCCGGGCTGAGCACCCCCAGCTCCTCCAAACGTTCCTCACAGGGTTTGTGTTTCCAGCCCCTCTCCAGCCTCGCTGCCTCCTCTGGATGCGCTCGAGCATCCCAACGTCCTTCCCAAACTGAGGGGCCAGGACTGGGCACAGCCCTCGAGGTGTGCCCTCACCAGTGCTGAGTACAGGGGGAGAATGAGCTCCCTGCTCCTGCTGGCCTCACCATTCCTGATCCAGGCCAGGATGCCGCTGGCCACCAGGGCACACTGCTGGCTCTCCTCCTGTCCCTGTTCCCTGGAGCACAACCCGGCCCCCCGGCTGTCCCCTCCTGTCAGGAGCTGTGCAGAGCCACAAGGGCCCCCCTGAGCCTCCTTTTCTCCAGGCTGAGCCCCGTCCCAGCCCCTCGTTCCCTCCCCAGCCCGGTTCCCGCTCCGTTCCCTCAGGCTCTGCCCGCTCCCGCCCCGCCTCTCCCGGCCCCGGGGCGGGTCCCGCCCGTCCCTCACATAAAGCGGCCGCGCGGCGCCGCCGCCTCCGTGCGGGACCTGCCGGCTGCGGGCCCGCTCCATGCGGGACCTGCCGGCTCCGGGATGAGCCCCTGGCAGCACTGCCCGCCCAACGCCAGCGCGGCCGGCGGGCCGGGCCCGCGGGGGAACGGCACGGGCCGGGCGGCCGAGCGCGGCAGCGCCGTGTCCGTGGCCATCCCGCTGACCATGATGCTGACGGGCATCGTGGGCAATGCCCTGGCCATGCTGCTCGTGTCCCGCAGCTACCGCGCCAAGGGCAGCCGCAGGAAGCGCTCCTTCCTGCTGTGCATCGGCTCCCTGGCGCTCACCGACATGCTGGGCCAGCTGCTCACCAGCCCCATCGTCATCTCCGTGTACCTGTCGGGCCGGCCCTGGGCGGCCATGGACCCCTCGGGCCGCCTCTGCGACTTCTTCGGCTTCAGCATGACGGTGTTCGGGCTGTGCCCGCTGCTGATCGCCAGCGCCATGGCCGTGGAGCGGGCGCTGGCCATCCGCGCCCCGCACTGGTACGCGAGCCACATGAGCCCGCGGGCCACCGAGCGCGGCCTGGCCGCCATCTGGGCCGCCGGCGTGGCCTTCGCGCTGCTGCCGCTGGCCGGGCTGGGCCGCTACGCGCTGCAGTGGCCCGGCACCTGGTGCTTCATCAGCGCGGCCGGCGGCAGCGCCTTCGCCGCCGCCTTCGCCGCGCTGGGGCTGCTGTCCCTCGTGGTCACCGGCGCCTGCAACCTGGCCACCATCGAGGCGCTGGTGTCCCGCTGCCGCGCCAAGGCCGGCGCGGCGCAGCCCGGCTCGCGGTGGGGCCGCATCGCCACCGAGACGCTGCTGCAGCTGCTGGGCATCATGTGCGTGCTGTCGGCCTGCTGGGCACCGCTGCTGGTAGGTCCCGGGCAGCGCGGCGACCCCCGGGCTGCCCTCGGCGTCCTCCGGGGCAGGAGCCAGCGGGGGAGGCTCCGGCGGTCACTGCTCCTGGGGACATCCATGGAGAGCAGGACAGCGGGGACGGGGACAGAGCCAGCGGGGGAGGCTCCGGCGGTCACTGCTCCTGGGGACATCCATGGAGAGCAGGACAGCGGGGACGGGGACAGAGCCAGCGGGGGAGGCTCCGCGGGTCACTGCTCCTGGGGACATCCATGGGCAGCCCCCCGGCGGGACAGCGGGGACGGGGACAGAGCCAGCGGGGGAGGCTCCGGGGGTCACTGCTCCTGGGGACATCCGTGGAGAGCCCCCCGGCGGGACAGCGGGGACGGGGACAGAGCCGCGGCTGCAGAGGGTGGGACGGAGCTGGGAGAGGTCCCAGAGGAGAGCCGAGTGCAGGGAAACCAGCTGCAGGAGCCGGAGATTGAAGGAGGAGAGCAAGGTTCTTGTGCGGAGGAGAAAAGGGGGATGTGAGGAGAGGCTCTGGGAGCAGGACGCTGCAGCCAGGTGGGAATTAGGGGGTTTTATTTGCTCCCACCTTGCCGCAAAACTTCAAACGGTGTTTTTTGAGAAAACGCACAAGCCATGACTCTGTGAGTGCCTTGTGGCTGGCAGCCCGCTGTGTTTGATTTACAGCAGCCTTCCGGGCTTGTCCAGCCTGCTCTTTAAGGATCTTTGCATTGATTTCCACTATTTTATTATTCCTTCCTTAGGAACCCCTCCTCGTGGTGCAGGAGTGCGGGAGGCAGAATCCACATCTTTGCTGTGTGGGACCAGGGCACACCCGGGGCTCTGGAATCCCAAAAGGCTGGGTTATTATGTCAAGGACTAGTAGGATTTTAGGGAAATTGGTTCTTGGGCTCTCTGAGCAGGATGGGCTGAAGCTGGTTGAGGAAATGCTGAGGTTATGTGAAAGGTTCTTTCTGGCTGGAGAAGGAGTTTTCTTCTTGTCCTGTCAGCCCTGAGGGTTCCACCAGCCTTGCAGCATGACAGGAGAGCCCTGAGATGGGGAAGCATTTCCTCCTCCCTCATAACCAGGTAAATCCGTGAGGAAGCAGAGATTCCGCTTGGTGGTTTGGTGCCCACAGGCACGAGGGAATTCATCAGCACTTCCCTTCCCTCGGCAGCAGCAACACTTGGAGGTGTGGAACTTCTGCTGTGGAGTTCTCACAATCCAGACTCATGGCTGCAGGGATTTTTTTATAAATACACCTCCATTTTTATACATAAACCTCCATTTACATGCACCCCAACTTGTTCTGTGCACCTCTGAAGTGCAGGTCAGGAATTAGAGACCAGATTTTTGGAGAAGTGATCATGGAGAATGCAAAAGCCTTTTCAGTGAAAGCCAGCTCGTAGCAATCATTTAATCCGTAGCTGCAGCACTCAGCAGTTGTAAGAAATGGAGCTGAAATGGAAATCTGGCGCTTTACAGAGGAGGTTTTTTTTATTTCTGTGTTTTTTTTAAAGACATCTGAGTTTTGTAACTGAGAACTGATGGATCCTGGCAGCTGCTGCTGTGAGGTAAACAACGCCCTCGCCACACACGGTATTTTTAGAGCTGATCTGTTGATGCAAACGACAAAATCAAATGTGATTTAGCAGCAGAGGGAAAGCTCTGACATCGTGGCTGTGCTCTGGAGGGCTCCTTGGAGTGTCCTGCACGTCTGGCTCTGTGCTGGCCTGGGAAGGAGGGAGGAGAGCAGACAGTGCAGGAATTGTTTCCTTTTTCCAAGCACACAGGAGCTTGTTGGACTCACAGAGAACCCCCCAACCCAGTGTGGTGGTGCTGGTTTCCAGTTCACACTGACCTTCTGGTGGTTTTGGAGCGTGTACTGACAGGACACAGGGAATGCCTTCCCAGAGGGCAGGGTTAGATGGGATGTTGAGAAGGAATTCCTGGCACAGGTGCCCAGAGCAGCTGGGGCTGCCCCTGGATCCCTGGCAGTGCCCAAGGCCGGGCTGGACACTGGGGCTGGGAGCACCTGGGACAGTGGGAGGTGTCCCTGCCATGGCAGGGGTGGCCCTGGGTGGGATTTAAGGTCCCAAACCAATCTGGGATTCTGGGATGGCCCCTGAGCTGGAGGGAAGCAGACAAATGACGCTGAGGTGAAATGGAGCAAGCTGTTCCTTGATTTCACAGAAACGCCGCTGCAGCACAACCTGGAATTACAATTATAATTTCAGAGTCCCAGGCTACAAAATTACTCCTTCCCAGAGTTGTTCCCAAGTTATTTAAAGCCAAAATGCTCAGAAGTTCTGCTGCTCTTCCTGTTAAAATACTTCTGCTCCTTATCCCTCCTGGCAGACAGAAATTACAGACGTATAAAACCACACTCATGATAACAGTAAAGTTTTAGCTGCTCTTGTTGAATAAATCCAATCATCATCATTTTGAGCCATTTTTTTAATGGCATGAATTATGTTGACTTTATTCCACCTGATGTTGTTCCTCTGCCTTGTGCAGGCTTTTAATCCATTTAGAAGACCAATATAGGCCATGATAAACAACCTCTAATGATATCAAACAAACAAAATTTCCAGTAGAGCAGCTGTTGGCCCAACAACTACTCCAATAAAGGGATATTACGTAATAAAACCAGAAATGAGCAGCAGTTGTGTGCTTGGGAAATGCATTTTTATTAGCCCGGTGGTTTTGGAGCTCCAGCTGAAAAAGAGATGGCAGAGTCTGGACAGGGACAGTGTGTGAAGAGCCAGGGGGGTGGTCAGGTTCTGGCAGTGTGGCTCTGGTGCTCTAGTGGCTCCTGATGTGCTCTGGGTCTGTACCCATGTTTTTACAAAGCTCTGCACCCCTGTTTTCACAAGGCTCTATCCATGGCCGCTTCTGTCAATGAAATGTCGTGGGTGGAATCTTCAGCTGCTTCTGTTTAAAGGAACAAAAACAATTCTCCTGTGCTGTCCATGCTGCCCTGCCCTCCAGACTGAGCCCAGGCTTTCCAAGGTCAACAATGGTTATTGATCTGGCACCCAGAATATCCCTTGGAGTGGAAAAATCCTCCCTGGAGCCTCTGCTCGCGGTCACTGTGGCTCCGGCTGTCCCAGCCTGGGGGGACAGCAGCAGCCCAGCTGTGACCTTTGTAGTGACACAGCTCTGAGGAGGCTTCCTGTGGGATTGCAGGTTGGCTCTTTCCAAAGGCCAGGACTGGCAGCGATTCCCAGCGGCTCTGCTCCCTCGGGCTGTTCCCAGCAGTTTTGGGCCAGGCTGCCAGTTTATCCCGGGGCTGGAGGGGCTGGGAGAGCTGGAGGTGCCCCGGGGCAGCGCTGGGGGTGCGTCCATCTCCGTGGCACTGGGAGCACACACACGGCACGATGGACAGCCCCAGTTCCACAGGGATCCCGGGCAGCACGCTCGGACAGCTGGGGCCTCCAAGCCATGGCCAAGAAAGATTTGAGAGCAGAAAAAGGATCTGTTCAGGAAACCGAGGTGTTCAGGAGCCCTCCCACAGAGTCCCATACAGGCTGGGGTCGGGAGGGACCTTAAACTCATCCAGGGACACCTTCCACCAACCATCCCCGGCTGCTCCAAGCCCCGTCTGGGACGCTTCAGGGACGCGGGGGCAGCCCCGGCCTCCGCGGGGCAGTGCCACAGCCGTGGGCAGCAGCCCCTGACCCGTGTCCCTTGTCCGTGTCCCTCCCCAGGTGACCATGCTGAGGATGGTGTCGGAGCCCGCGGGCGGGCCGTGCCGCGGCGGCTCGCAGCGCTGGGAGCTGCGCAGGGAGTGCAACCTGCCGCTGACGGCCGTGCGCCTGGCCTCCCTCAACCAGATCCTGGACCCCTGGGTGTACCTGCTGCTGCGCCGCATCCTGCTGCGCAAGTTCTGCCAGGCCGCCAGCGCCGTGTCCCACTGCCCCAACGCCAGGGACAGGGCCCTCACCCTGTCCGAGGAGATCCGCCGCACCGCCGCCTGAGGGGACATCCATGGCGGCCTGAGGGGACATCCACCGCGGCCTGAGGGGACATCCATGGTGGCCTGAGGGGACATCCACCGCGGCCTGAGGGGACATCCATGGTGGCCTGAGGGGACATCCACCACGGCCTGAGGGGACATCCACCGCGGCCTGAGGGGACATCCATGGTGGCCTGAGGGGACATCCACAATGGCCTGAGGGGACATCCGCAATGGCCTGAGGGGACATCCGCAATGGCCTGAGGGGACATCCACCGCGGCCTGAGGGGACATCCATGGTGGCCTGAGGGGACATCCACAATGGCCTGAGGGGACATCCACAATGGCCTGAGGGGACATCCACCGCGGCCTGAGGGGACATCCCACAATGGCCTGAGGGGACATCCGCAATGGCCTGAGGGGACATCCACCGCGGCCTGAGGGGACATCCACCGCGGCCTGAGGGGACATCCATGGTGGCCTGAGGGGACATCCACAATGGCCTGAGGGGACATCCACCACGGCCTGAGGGGACATCCACTGCGGCCTGAGGGGACATCCATGGTGGCCTGAGGGGACATCCACCGCGGCCTGAGGGGACATCCCACAATGGCCTGAGGGGACATCCACAACAGCCTGAGGGGACATCCACCACGGCCTGAGGGGACATCCATGGTGGCCTGAGGGGATATCCATGGCGGCCTGAGGGGACATCCACCGTGGCCTGAGGGGACATCCATGGTGGCCTGAGGGGACATCCACAATGGCCTGAGGGGACATCCGCAATGGCCTGAGGGGACATCCCACAATGGCCTGAGGGGACATCCACTGCGGCCTGAGGGGACATCCCACAGCCACCTGAGGGGACATCCCACAATGGCCTGAAGGGACATCCACAATGGCCTGAGGGGACATCCACAATGGCCTGAGGGGACATCCACAATGGCATGAGGAGACATCCACAATGGCCTGAGGGGACATCCCACAGCTCTGGGAGCTGAGGCCACCTGGAAGTCCTCCTGGCAATCGGCTCCATGCTGGCACCCCCTCACGGTGTCACTGCTTGGACCCAGAGTGCCACATTCTTCCTGCAGGGTGCCAGAAGTGCTGGGATACAGCAGGACAGGACTCTGCATGGTCACTGGTGGCTGAGCTGGGATGAGGGCATTCCATGGCCCCTGCAGAACGGGATGAGGACATCCCATGGTCACTGCCACTCGTGGCCGAGCTGCAGAACAGGATTAGGACATTCCATGGCCCCTGCAGAACGGGATGAGGACACTCCATGGTCACTGCCACTCATGACCAAGCTGCAAAACAGGATTAGGACATTCCATGGTCACTCCCACTCATGGCTGAGATGAGCAGTGGGAGGTTTTGTGGGCCTAAAGTAGAGCCTGAGGGGGCCTCTCTTGCTTTAAGGTAGAAAAAAAATTACTTTCCTGAGAGGAAACAGATTCTAGAGATGGGATTACTGAAGGGACTCACTCCTGAGAATGTTTAATACTAACTTTGTCTCCTTCAGAGAGTCCTTCCTCCTTTTTTCTGGAGGGGCAAGGGGAGACAGGGAGAGAAACCACAGGAATAAGGAAAAAAAAAAAAGAAATTTGATTGGATTTCAGTGTCTTAAAACTGAGCAGGGGTTGTGGCAGTGATAGAACACCCATCCCTTCCAAGAACTGAAGGCAGCACGAGTGTCCTGAGTCACAGATGTGTGCTGATAAACACTCGTCCGCGTGGCAGAAGGGAGATTGAGGAGGATTAGCAGTTCCAATCCATTTGTGCCACATCTGGGGCTTGTTTTTTAAAAAGCTGTGTCTTAACGCATTTTCTTCACCCTTTTGGAGCTGACAGCCTCTCATGTCTCCTGTTTTATGGCCTTCTGGGTGAAGTTAAATGCAAATACAATAAAATATACTTGATATTCCATGTGCCAGGTACTGTGGAATTCAGGGGTCTTACAGGCAAATGAAGTCCTGCATCTGTGAGGAATTTCTTGCACAAAACCTTTAGTTTTGCTCTATTTAATTTGTTTATAAAAGTAACTCCTCAGCAAAGAATCTGTGCCTTCACTTTTGTTCTGCATTGTCTGATTCTTGTCCGCATAAATCTGGTTTTATCCAGGTGATGTCTGAGTCCAGCCTAAAAGCCAAGGTTTAGCTTTAACTGAAGACCCAGCCTAAAACTAATGGATGAAATGCCTTTTTTAGTTAGAGCTGCTGGACCCTGCTCTGTGCTGAGCTGCTCCTGGGTGTAACAGCCGCAGGTTCATCAGTGCTTCAGTTACTGGGTGGTGCTTTGAGGGAAAATGCGCGCTCTTTCTGCTTAAAAAAAGTGCCTTGCTGGAGTCAGACTGGAGGCAGCCTCATTTTGTTGGAATGA
The DNA here is from genome assembly GCF_026979565.1 of Vidua chalybeata. Taxonomy (NCBI): domain Eukaryota; kingdom Metazoa; phylum Chordata; class Aves; order Passeriformes; family Viduidae; genus Vidua; species Vidua chalybeata. The sequence goes on from NC_071538.1 coordinate 5,333,324, forward strand.
TTTGGGGCTGGAAAAAGCCTGTGGTGTCCAGAGGATCCCTGTTGTTCCCTCTGTGTACTTTTCCTTTGGGAAAGAGCTCAGCAGAGCCGCTCACTTGTGAAATATGTCGGGATGACCTCAGCTGCCTGCATCAGCCCTGGCCGGCACATTCCTGGCGCCGGGATTGTCTGGGATCAGGCTGGGATGGAGAGGAGTTCTGGGAGGAACAGGGAATCCACCCCTGGGATCCGCTCCTTTATAGGAAGAGCGGGGTGCTGTGTCTCTGAGCACCATGGATCCCGCATGGAAAACCAGGAATGTGACACTGGAAGGGTCCTCCAGGGATTCGGGGCAGCTGATTCTTAATATCGGGGTGGTTTCACTCCAGTTCACACAAAACAATGCATTTGTCATGAATATTCACAGTGCTTGGGACGGGCACTTCTGTCCCTCCGTGCTGGGGCAAAATGAAGAAGCTGGTTCTTCAAAATGGAAGGGATGGGAGCTTTGTCCAGATGGGAAGGGATGGGAGCTTTGTCCAAATGGGAAGGGATGGGAGCCTTATCCAAATGGGAAGGGATGGGAGCCTTGTCCAGATGGGAAGGGATGGGAGCTTTGTCCAGATGGGAAGGGATGGGAGCTTTGTCCAGATGGGAAGAGGTGGGAGCTTTGTCCAAATGGGAAGGGATGGGAGCTTTGTCCAGATGGGAAGAGATGGGAGCTTTGTCCAGATGGGAAGGGATGGGAGCTTTGTCCAGATGGGAAGAGATGGGAGCTTTGTCCAGATGGGAAGGGATGGGAGCCTTGTCCAAATGGGAAGGGATGGGAGCTTCCCGTGTGTTTTTACAGGAGAGGAGGAGTGGGAGCTGTGCCCTCCAGCCATGGCTCTGTGAGGGGCTGCCCTTCCTAAACCCGATCCAAGGAGCTGGAGTGCACCTGGGAGCTTCCACTGACACGTTCACGGCACGGGAAGCTGTGTTTGTGGCGTGTTTCTTTAACGAAGCCTTTTCAGCCTGCTCTCTCTGTGTTGTTCCTCTGCCTGAGGCACTTGGGGAGCTGTAGGGCACCTACAGAAGATCCAGCTGGAGATGATGGTTTGCCTGCAAGCCACTCGTGTGTGTCCCAAAGCCGAGTGTGTTGGACCAGTGAGAATAAAAACCGGAGTGACCCTGGCTGTGCTGGGTTTGCAGGAGCTGCTGGAGGTGGGGCCAGAGCAGATCTTATCTGCCCGGTGATCCAGGAACGACCTGTGGGAGCTGCTCTGCTCAGAATTCCAGCCCAGGGATCCATTGGGGAGCACAGCACCTGCACCCCAACCCCAAACCAGACCAGGGAGCCCCTGGGGAGCACAGCACCTGCACCCCAACCCCAAACCAGCCCAGGGATCCATTGGGGAGCACAGCACCTGCACCCCAACCCCAAACCAGCCCAGGGATCCATTGGGGAGCACAGCACCTGCACCCCAACCCCAAACCAGACCAGGGAGCCCCTGGGGAGCACAGCACCTGCACCCCAACCCCAAACCAGCCCAGGGATCCATTGGGGAGCACAGCACCTGCACCCCAACCCCAAACCCGCCCAGGGATCCATTGGGGAGCACAGCACCTGCACCCCAACCCCAAACCAGACCAGGGAGCCCCTGGGGAGCACAGCACCTGCACCCCAACCCCAAACCAGCCCAGGGATCCATTGGGGAGCACAGCACCTGCACCCCAACCCCAAACCCAGCTCAGGCTCTGCAGTATCCCAGCAGAGGTGAATCATCTGCAGCCCCCCTGCCAAGGCCATTCCCATGTTTTTATCCCATTATTCCTATTGTTTTACTGGGTTTTTGCATTTTGGAATTTTAACAGGAACAGGTCCAGCCTGGCCTTGGGCACTGCCAGGGATCCAGGGGCAGCCCCAGCTGCTCTGGGAATTCTATTCCAGGGCCTGCCCACCCTCACAAGGAGGAATTCCTTCCCAGTATCCCATCCAGCCCTGTGTTAGAAAAGTGTGTTTTCCAGGATCACACCCTGCTCCAGGTCCTTCATGGAGTTTCCACCCTGCTCCAGTGCCTTCCCTGGCACATTTCCCAGACCTGTTGAGGGCTGCAGGACCGGCCAGGTGTGTCCAGGCTGGGCCCTGCAGCTCCCCGGGGCTTTGTGGGGCCGGAGTCTCCCAGCAGCTCCCGCAGTTCAGGCTCTGCAGGTTCCTGCTGGGCACCATAAACTGCAGCTTTTCCCTGCGGAGCGTGGCTTACAAATTAACCCTGCTGCTGCTGCTCCGGGCTCGGCGGCCCCGGGCAGAAGGAAGCGTGGGCAGCGCTGGGGCTGTGCTGGGAGGGTCTGTGCTGCTCCTGCTGCTGCAGCTCCATCCCAGCCCTGCACCCCAAGGACTTTCCCTGCGGGCAGTTCTGCCCTTCCCAGCCCCGCTGCCATCCCCAGAGAGCTGTGGATGTCATCCTGAATGTCCCCCTGGGTGTCACCCTGAATGTCCCCCTGGGTGTCACCCTGGATGTCCCCCTGGGTGTCTCCCTGGTGTCACCCTGGATGTCCCCCTGGGAGTCTCCCTGGTGTCACCTTGGATGTCCCCCTGGGTGTCACCCTGGTGTCACCCTGCTCCCTGCTGCACACGCTGGCTGTCCTTAGCCAGCAGCCTCAGCCTCCCTTTGCTCCGTGTGTCTGTAATTCCTGGGAAGCACAGGAGGAGTTTTTCCATCCAGCCGCTGCTGGGCCTTTGGGAAGGGACCTCGGCGTTATCCCGGCACGGTGAAGGGAACGATCCCGAGCGCCGGGGAGGCTCCAGGGGCTCTGTCCCAGCTCCAGCGCGCTGCCCGCTCTGCTCCTGCCTTTCCCCTGCATTCCCGGTGGGCGCAGGGAGCAGCAGGAGCGCCGTGCACCCCTCCCAGCGCTCTGGGCCGGCCAGTGCAGCTCCCCCGGAGCCAGCCCTGCCCAGCTGCCCCAGCCCGGGGCCGGCCCTGGCTCCCTCCAGCTCTGCCTTCCCACGGAGCAGCTCGGGTTTTTCAGGGATGAAGCCAAAAGGAGAATTAATCCTGAGCTCGGCCAGGCTTGTCAGCAAGACAGAGCTGCCCCAGCACTGAGGGGGGAGCAGGAGCTGAGCCCCCCCTGCACGCCAGGGCACAACATGAAAGAGCTGCTCTGAATATGAAATATGTCAAATATGCCCAAATGCATTTTGTAAAAGACAATGTATTTATGTTTGGGGCTGCTTTGTTTGAAGAATCCGTCGTGGCCAGGGATAGAAGCCCCAGTTATTTTTGTTTCTGTAAACACAGTGGTTGGACAGACCTTGCCCCCCCTCCCCACACAGGCTGTTTGCTCCGAGGAGCCACAGCTCTTCCATGCATCCGTCAGGAGACATGAATTCAGCATTTATAACAGCTCTGGGGCTGGCAGATGAAAGGAAGTGTCCATCCCCACTTGGAGTGCCTTTCAGTGGAGGGTGTCGTTCCCAGCAGTTCGTGGTTTATGTGACAGGTTGGATTTTGCCTGATGTGTTTGGAGTTCCCTGGCTCTGAACAGGCCTCAAGGAACAGAGACAAAAACAGGCCTGGAAACCCTCTGCCCACTTTTGGGCACGGCTTTGTCCCTTCCTGGCCTTAGGGAGAGGTCAGAGCCTGGAGAGAGCTGTGCCCAGCCCCACCCCGAGGAGCTGCACATCTCACCAGCCCAGAGAGGGTTCACTGAGCCAGGGGGCTGTACCCGCAGGGGTTTGGGCTGGAAGTGCCCTGGCACAGAGCCCAACCAGCCCAGGGCATCACCCCGGGAGGGGAATGCTCCAAACCCGCCTGGATGCCAGCCTCCCTCCAGCCCCTCCCCAGGACAGGCACTGCGGCCTCTGTGCTCTTCCTGGGACTGAGAGGGATCTGCAACCTCTAAAGGCCACAACTTTAAACGTTCAAACCAAAGGAACGGCCTGAGGACCTGCAAATACCACAACTTTAAACTTTCAAACCAAAGGAAAGGTCTGAGGACCTGCAAATACCACAACTTTAAACTTTCAAACCAAAGGAAGGGCCTGGGGACAAGGTGGGGATTGTCCAAAGCTTGGGCTCAGTGATCCTGGCGGTCTTTTCCAAGCCGAGTAACTGTGATTCTGTGTCTCTCTGAAACACTAAATCAGCCGTGGCACACACGTGTCCCAAGGGCAGGCCAAGGCCAGCTCTCTGCAGGACATCTCCCCTGGCTGAGTGAAAACCAGCAGGGCTCAGTGGCCCGGAGCAGAAGCTGCCCGGCTGCCCAGCTCCAGCTCCACCTCCCAGGATGTTTACACTGCGACAGCCAAGAACTCCCTGTCCTTGTGTCCCCCGCCGCTGGTGACAAGCGAGGACACGCTGGGTGCCCGCAGCAGGACATGGTGGTGGCAGTGGCAGCTGCTAGGGCTGCCCAGCCCGAGCATGGGAGGGACAGGTTCCCTCCAGGTGCCACTGAAACAGAGATTTTTAGAGTTAAGTTAACAAAATGAATTAAGCATTTATAATTTAGCTTGTAGAGTTATGTGTTGAATTTTTAACCTTTTACTTAAGAAACCTCTGCTTGGTACAAAGGGCATAGGAAAATGCAAATTTCTGAAGCTTCTTGCATAAAGAACAATACCAGAAGAGGCAAAGAACCCAGATAAAGAAGCTCCTCTGTCTCCAAGCCTATCAAGACTGACAGATGTACTCAGATAACACCAAAGGACCAAAAGCGCACGCGCAGAGAGGAAAAGTTCAGAAGTTCAGCCATGAGGAAGACCACAATCTTCAGCCTCAGGACCACCGAGAGACCCCCGTGCGACCACCACAGCAAACCAGGCGTGCCCAGAAGGGCGTGGGCTCATTTAGCATGAGAGGCAAGGACAGGCGGGGCCAGGGGTTGAATGTGCATGAAAAAGTTGTGCAATGTGTTCCATATGGAACAGCTTTGGGAATAAAGGTGTGGGTCAGACCGAGGCTCGGGGCACAAGTTTTGGAGAGATATCTCACCTGTGCCGGGTGCTGACATACAGACCCACTTCATAACTACCCCAGGGTGTGGAGTCTGTTTGTTTATTCCTCATATCGCTTCAAATGCTTAATTCATTTTGTTAACTTAACTCTAAAAATCTCTGTTTCACCACCCTTGCAGGGCTCCTGCTGGAGGTGGCTCTGTCCCTCCTCTCTGGTGGGGACGTCCCCCCAGCAGTGTGACCATGGCATGTCCCACTCCCTGTTGAGGGTACAAAGGCACCCCCAGCACAGCCTGACAGCAAAAACAACCAAGAGTCAAAGCCAGTTAACACCACGGTTAAAATTAGAATTTTCTCTAAAGATACAATGGGGAAAAAACCCCGGAGCGTGAAGATCCACCCAAACCTGAATTTCTTCAGGTCGGCTTAGCTCCCATCCTTCAGAGTGGATGGATCAAGGCCGTGGCTCAGGCACAGCCCAGACCCCAGGGGAGCACACCTTGGCTGATGGAAATGCCCTGCCACCCATCAGGGAGGACTCGGTGCCCCCACAAGGAGCCCCCGCGCCTCTGCCGGGGGACCGGAGCCAGCCGCGGGGCAGAGCTGCGTGCCCGGCTTCAAGAGGCAGTGCCGGGGCTGCTCGGGAGCCGCATCGGGAGCTCCGAGCAGAGGCAGCCCCGAGGCTGGGGACAGCCCGGCCGTCCATCCCCCGCGGGTTTGACAGGGTTGGACAGGGTTTAACAGGGTTTGACAGGGTTTCACAGGGTTTGACAGGGTTTGACAGGGTTTATCAGGGTTTGACAGGGTTGGACAGGGTTGGACAGGGTTTAACAGGGTTTAACAGGGTTTAACAGGGTTTAATAGGGTTTGACAGGGTTGGACAGGGTTTGACAGGGTTTAATAGGGTTTGACAGGGTTTAACAGGGTTTAACAGGGTTTAATAGGGTTTAACAGGGTTTGACAGGGTTGGACAGGGTTTGACAGGGTTTAAGAGGGTTGGACTGGGTTTGACAGGGTTTAACAGGGTTTAACAGGGTTTGACAGGGTTGGACAGGGTTTGACAGGGTTTGACAGGGTTTGACAGGGTTTCACAGGGTTTCACAGGGTTGGACAGGGTTTGACAGGGTTTGACAGGGTTTAACAGGGTTTAACAGGGTTTGACAGGGTTTCACAGGGTTTCACAGGGTTGGACAGGGTTTGACAGGGTTTAACAGGGTTTGACAGGGTTTAACGGGGTTTGATAGGGTTTAACAGGGTTGGACAGGGTTGGACAGGGTTGGACAGGGTTTGATAGGGTTTGACAGGGTTTAACAGGGTTTAATAGGGTTTAACAGGGTTGGACAGGGTTGGACAGGGTTGGACAGGGTTTGACAGGGTTGGACAGGGTTTGACAGGGTTTAATAGGGTTTAACAGGGTTTAAGAGGGTTGGACTGGGTTTGACAGGGTTTGACAGGGTTTGACAGGGTTTGACAGGGTTGGACAGGGTTGGACAGGGTTGGACAGGGTTTAACAGGGTTTAACAGGGTTTAACAGGGTTTGACAGGGTTTAATAGGGTTGGACAGGGTTTGACAGGGTTTGACAGGGTTTAACAGGGTTTAACAGGGTTTCACAGGGATTCACAGGGTTTGACAGGGTTTAACAGGGTTTGACAGGGTTTAATAGGGTGTGACAGGGTTGGACAGGGTTGGACAGGGTTTAACAGGGTTTGACAGGGTTGGACAGAGTTTAACAGGGTTTAACAGGATTTGACAGGGTTTAACAGGGTTTGACAGGGTGTGACAGGGTTTGACAGGGTTGGACAGGGTTGGACAGGGTTTAGCGGGGCTGCACGCCCCGCATCGGATGCTCAGGCACGCGGTGGCTCCCGCCGGTTCATCCGCGTTAATTTGTGGGAAAGCCGAAGCAGAGCCGGCGCGCCGTGTCGCAGTTTGTCCCCATTCCCTGCTGGCACCACCGGCACAGCCCCGCCGGGCGGGTCTGGCCCCGTGCCCCCCCGGCTCTGGGAAGGAGGGATCGGAGCGATTTCCCAACAATGGCACAGTTAATCATTCAGCCGCTGCTCCTGCGGCCGTGGCACTGCGGGGACATTCACAGCAAACAGCTCCCGCAAAGGACACCGCTGTCCCCGCTGTCCCCGCTGTCCCCGCTGTGTCCCCGCTGTGTCCCCGCTGTCCCCACTGTGTCCCCGGTGTCCCCAGTGCCCCGCGGGGCTGGCAGCCAGCACCGAGCCGTTTCCCAGGGCTGAGTGCAGAGCAGGTGCTGTGGGACGCTGAGGTGTCCCTTCCTTTGCGTTTTTCACCCCAAACAGACACAAACGGAGGTGGCTCTGCACAGCCTCCCGTGGCTCCGGCGGTGACACTGAAGTGTCCCAGCCCCAGCCTGGCCACTGTGATGGTTCCAAATGCTCTGAGGAGCAAGGGCCAGGCAGGGTGAGCTGCATTCCCCGTTTGGGAATGTCCCTGCTCACGGTGACAGTGTCACTGCACCCATGGTGTCACTGCACCCACAGTGCCACTGCACCCATGTCCCACGTGTCCCCAGGGCCTGCTGGGCACTGGCACAGCTCAGAGCATGTGCAGGTGAGCTCAGAAACCTCTGCAGTGCCCTGGGAAGTGCTGACTCCCAGTGGCACTGCCTGCTGCTGGGCAGAAGGGTTGGTGTCCCCACATGTCCCCTCTGCTCTGCCAGCAGGCTCACCCCAACCAGATGCCCCTGGGCAGGAGGGCATTTTAATTCCCGTTTTCCATTTGATCCAAAGGTCCCCATCCCACCTGGACATCAGTTATCCTTGGCTTATGGCACCTTGGAGTGTAAGTCTGGAATTAAGTCACTCGGTGCTGCTGGCTGATCTCGTGCTGTGATTCCGTGATCTTCTCCAGTTGTGTTTAGAAACACCAGGGACCAAATTCCCCTCGTTTTTACACAAATAATTTTAATTCGCATATTAAAATAAATATCTTAACATCACCCTGCCACCTGCCTTCTACTGCATTTACAATGCCCTTCTCCCATCCCCAAACCTGGGACCCCCAGGGAGTGTCCCAGGGGTGTCCCTGGGGTGTCCAGGCAGGCATTTCACATCGTGGCGAGTTCCCTGCCTGCATCCAGACCTCGGTCCTGCCCGTGGCTGTGACTGTCACAGCCAGAGCTGCTCCTCAGTGCTGGGAATTCAGAGCTCTGTTGGGTTTGAAGGAAGGACACGGCAGGAGCTCCACGGCCTCTGCAACACCAGCTGCTCTCTCCTGACAAAACAAGCATTTAGCAAGGCCTGGCACCCTGATGGCCTTTTCCTTCCCAAAATACCCGGGGTGAGCAACACCCCAAAAATGAAAGCTGTTCTCCCACATCAGAGGGGTTTGTGCAAGCGTGACCCTGGATTTCTTGGTGGCAGCAGACACGGGGTGCCCATGGGACATTCCCAATCTGCTTCCCAGCACCGCCTCTCGGGAGACTCGCCCTGGATTCACACCAGGCATGACCTTTCCCAGAATGGGAGCTGCCACCGTTGGGAAAGGGTGGTGAGAGTGCAAGGGCTGCTGTTCCAGGGGCTGGCATTCCAAGGGCTGGCATTCCAAGGGCAGCTGTTCCAGGGGCTGGCATTCCAAGGGCTGGCATTCCAAGGGCAGCTGTTCCAGGGGCTGGCATTCCAAGGGCTGGCATTCCAAGGGCAGCTGTTCCAGGGGCTGGCATTCCAAGGGCTGGCATTCCAAGGGCAGCTGTTCCAGGGGCTGGTGCGACACGGCCAGCAGTGAGGTGTCACCAAGCCCCACCCAGGCCGGCCCTGGGGGCTGTCACTGTCACTGCCTTGCTGCAGCAGAGCCCAGCTTCACTCCCAAAACCCTTGGGTTTATCTGTGCCAAATTGTCACCACGTGCTCCCAAACCCAGCCCGCTGGGGACACCAGTGCTGCAGTGCCACCTGTGGCCTTCCCACCCGTTCTCCTCCCTTTTAGTGTCCAGCACCACAGAGCTGGAGCCAAAGCCCCGTCAGATCCCCCCTGGGATGTCCCTCAAGTGCCCCAACCCTGCTTTGGGGCGAGCTCGCTGGGTGCTGCTGGTCCCTGCTGACCCTGGTGGGGATTTACCTGCAGCAGGTGACACCTGCCAGGGGATTTGGGCGCAGCAGAGCTGCAGGAGTGACCCGTGGAGCTCCCTTTGGGGTTTGGATTGTAGTTGCAGCTGTTTGAGGCTGATCCTCCCGCCTGAGGACACGGTGTTACTCTGGCCCAGGGAGCCGTGCTGAAATCCTGGAGAGGTTTCCCAAGATCCTGGCAGGCTCTGGCAGAGCCGGGTTGTGCAATGGCGGGGACATCACTCGCTGTGTGTGCCACAGGGAGGGCACAGCCCGGTGCTCCTGCCTCCGCCTGGCTCTGCGAGCTGTCCTGGCACACAGAACGAGATGGGCTCTGCAGTCCCCTCCAGCCCAGCCTGTGGGAGCCCAGCACATCCCTCTGGCTGCCCTGGCTGGCTCCAGACCCTGGCAGGGGGCTCAGAGACCTTGGCACAAAGTCAAAAACACCTGTGGCTTCCATTTCAGCCCATGGGAAAAACTGACAACTCTGTGTGAGGAATTACAAACCACAAGGGTTTGAGCACTGTGGTAGTTGAATTAACACAGGGTGAAAAAGTAGAATTTTGGGGTTTTTAGAATGGGGTTCAAGGGGACAAGATGGAGGGATTTGGGCGTGTCCTGGCCTTCTTCTCCTTCTCCTTGCCCTCCATGTCTTGCTGTGCTGGTGACACTTTTCTGTTGGTTTAAGGCACAGACACACTGCCCAACATCAGTGACAGACATTGGCACGTTATTGTAACCACGGCACACGGAGTTTTTGGTATAAAATGTGAACACTGCCCTGAGGGCAGACAGAATGCCATGGCTGAGCTGCTGGACAGAGCTCAGCAGGGCAGAGAGAGAATGTTCTAGAGAAGGGAAAATAAACAACCTTGAGAAGCTGACCCTGCACATTCAGACTCCTTCCTTGGCTGTGCGGGCTGGAAATGAGGACTTTTACATTCTTGGGGTCACCTCGACCGACAGACCCCGAAACAGCCCAGGCTGCGATTCTGGGGTTAGAAATCCCCGAAGGTCTCACTGATTTCCCCTCTCCTGGCAGCCCCTGCGGTCACCTGGGTCAGGTGAAGGTGCCAAGAGCTGCAGGTGGGGCTGAGCTGAGCTCCCCGTGCCCTGCAGGGCCGCCCTGCAGCAGCACCCCGAACCCAGGGGCACTTCCCAGGGGAACATCCCCGGCTTCCATCCCCTATTTCCCCTATTTCCCCCTCCAGCTGGGAGTCAGCACCGTGCTCGCAGGCTCTGTGGCATTTTTCCCTTTTGGAGATGGATTTTGCGGTTTAGAGGGACCAGCCCAGCCTGGCCCAGTGCAGGGTTCAGCTCTCCCAGTGAAGAGGGAGCCAGCTTCCAGTCCTGTCCCAGCTTCCCCAGGGAGCGGGGCCAGCTCTGGCTCTGTGCTGCTGGAATCCTGCAGAACACGGGCAGTGGGGCAGGAGCAGAGCCCTGGGCAGGAGCAGAGGGAGCCCTGGGCAGGAGCAGAGCTCAGGACAGGAGCAGAGCCCCAGCCGGGCTTCCAGAGGATTTCCCTGCCCATCCAGGGGGATGGAGCATCTGTGTAGCTGGGGGCAGCATCCCACCTGCAGGATCCAGGGATGAGAGGGATGGCAGCATTCCGGGAGCAGCAGATCAAACCAGAGAGGCAAAAATCCCAGCGGAGAGATCCCCTCTGACAGGGAACGCCGAGGGATGACGATGGCCACAACCCCGGAGCAGGAGCTGCTGCCAAGCTGTGCCGGGGAGGAGGCCGGGCTGAGCCCCAGGGAAGGGAGCCTCGCTCAGGGGCACCCAGACCAGCACTGGGAGCACTGGGAGCACTGGGAACGGCAGGAATGGGGACAGACAGGGCTCGGCCTCCTCTGTGCACACCCCATGCCTCAGCCCCGGCTCCTGGAGAGCCCCTCACTCGCACCAGACCCACAGGGGAGAGCTGGGGCTGCCCCTGGACCCCTGGCAGTGCCCAAGGCCAGGCTGGACACTGGGGCTGGGAGCACCTAGGACAGTGGGAGGTGTCCCTGCCATGGCAGGGGTGGCACTGGGTGGGATTTAAGCTCCCTCCCAAGCCAAACCAGTCTGGCATTCCGGGATTCCGTGATCTTCCACCTTTTGATTTCACTTCTCATTCCCAGGGTTTCCACACTCCCCCCATGGATGGAGTCCTGAGGGGGGGCTCAGCCTGCCTGGAGGGCCCTGCTGGCTCTGGGGTTGGGGTTTGTGATGGATTTTGAGGGTTGTGGATCACCAGGATCTCTGGGATCACCGGGGCTGGAGCAGGACCATGCACAGGGCAGGGAGGGGCAAGGCTGGGCCCCCAGAGCCCCCCTTGGGTGGCCTCCCCTGGTCCTGACCCCACAGAGCTCTGGGGACCCCGACTCCCCAGAAAGTGCAGTGGGAATGGGCTGGGAGGGTGACTGGATGCAATCCCTGCCTGTCCCTGTCACGTTTTAAGGCATGACTCCAGCAGCAATTCCCATTTTCTGCGCAGCTCCAGCGCCATTCCCGACACGCTGGGTGTCCTGGAAGCTGCTCCTGGCAGGGACACGGGGGACAGCCCAGCCCCAGGGCTGCACCTTGCCTTGCCCAGCAGGATCATGGAGCACTGTAAATTAAGCACAAGAGCCACAATTTATTCCTTTTTTGGGAAGCTTTTATGTCTCCTCCAAAACATCCCCGCTGCAAATCCTCCCCCTCCGAAGGCAGAGGGGAACCCAGCCCACGAGGGCTGAGCCCGAGGCAGCAGAGATTTTGTTTGTGCTTTGCTCACTATTTATGGGGGCTTTTAATTAAGTTTTCTAATGTTACTTAATACCCAAGTACGTTTAATTTCCTTGGGTTCCCAGTGAGGCTCTCCAAGGCAGAGCAGCCCAGTGGTTCCCAGCTGGACTGACAGCCACAAAATGCCCTTCTCTGCCATATTCTGTGGCCACGCTGAAAAAAACTCTGAAAAGGGACGGGTTTGTCCCAATCTCACCTGTTTTTTCCTTTTTCCCCCTCATTTTCAAGTGTCTGTTGAGAGCTGGGTGAGCTTGTTCCCGTCGCACTGCTGGGAGCTGCAGCCATTCCCTGGAACAGCAGCAGAATTCCATCCCTTCCCCAAAGCCACTCGGGAAACAAAACAGCTCCAGAGGCTCAATGTTAGGGCAGCTCAAGTACCTGGGAAGAGCCTGACCTGGCTGAGGCTCAGAGGCACCAAATCAGGGCTGGCTCCTCGTGTCAGGACCTCAGCCGGCTGCAGAGCTCAGCTGAGGAGAGGAAGGATGAGCCTGAAAAAGGAGGGAAAAAAGACTTTAAAAATAAACATAAAATATAAAAAAGCAGAAAATTTACTTCTGTCACAGTGTTGTCCAACTTCCAACCCTACTTCCAGTTCCAATTTTAAATCCACCCAGTCATGGGACAAAGGGAAACGCTGAGCCCTGGAGGGGCATTTTCCAGGGAAGAGAAGGGTGCCCCAGATGTTCCATGGCAGAGGGTGACTCACGCTGATGTCATGGTGATGTCACGGTGATGTCATGGTGATTCATGGCAAAGGCCACCGCAGCCTTTGCCTTCAGCTCCTGCCACATGGAATGCAGGTGCCCCCTCCAGCACCTCTTCCCTGGGTTTGGATTCCATGCTGGATTTCATTTTCAGTTGGGTTTGGATTCCAGTTGGGTTTGGATTCCATTTGGGTTTGGTGTCCAGTTGGGTTTGGATTCCCAGTTGGGTTTGGATTCCAGTTGGGTTTGGATTCCAGTTGGGTTTGGATTCCCAGTTGGGTTTGGATTCCAGTTGGGTTTGGATTCCCAGTTGGGTTTGGTTTCCAGTTGGGTTTGGTTTCCAGTTGGGTTTGGATTCCAGCTGGGTTTCATCTCCCGTTGGGTTTGGTTTCCAGTTGAGTTTCATCTCCAGCTGGGTTTCATCTCCAATTGGGTTTGGATTCCAGTTGGGTTTGGTGCCCAGTTGGGTTTGGTTTCCAGTTGGGTTTGGTTTCCAGTTGAGTTTCATCTCCAGCTGGGTTTCATCTCCCATTGGGTTTGGTTTCCGTGCTGGATCCGAGCGTCCCCCGGATTTTGTGGGGCACGACCCAATCAGTGACATTTGATGTCTGTCCCTTGTTTTCCTGCTCTTTCACAAAGATTTTTCTCCAGGGATTTCTGGAGAGGGGCTTTGGGAAAAGCTGCCTCTCCCGAGGGCTGGAGCCTGTCCCGGGCAGTGCTCGGAGCTCCAGCCTGGAGTGATGCCCACTCCCACCCGTGCTGGGATGGGCACTGGGATGGGCCTGTGGGACCCTGCCCTGCTCCTCCCAGCCCCACAGGCTCTGGGAGACAGGGCAGGTGGCCCTGGAGGGGAAAGGGGTTGGAATGTTTCCCGTCTCCCAACAGGAAGGGCAGCTCAGGGAAATTCAGTCCCTGCGCCGCTGAATTATTCCATGGGCTGGTTTGTGCAGCCTGGGAGAACACAAACAGCACATTCACCCCCATAAAGACATTAAAAACTCCACAGGCTGGAGTCTGAAAGGTGTTTCTTTTATTCTAAGTGTTTGCAGAGTGAAATTAAACTGCTGTAAGCACTGAAGAAAGGTAATTTATTTTTGTTTCCATTTTCCCTTTCAACCATGGCATTAAATATTAACTGCAGGGTATTTTACCAAGCACATCAATTCATTTCCTGTGGGGGCAGAACCAAACGGCCTCCACGGGAGCTCTGATGGCCTTAATGAAAGCCCACATTAATCAGGAACAGACCCTGAGCAGTGACCCCGGGTGGCAACAACCCCCCAGCACCCGGATTTCCCCGGAGCTGCTCCCCTGCCTCCTCAGATCCTCCTTCCTCGGCGGCCTCGTGCCTCTGCTGAGGCTGAGCTGCTGGAACCTGGGCTTTGGACACGAGGGGGACACGAGCCACTCCTCTGCTCCTTGGGGACTGACCCCACAAACCCCCTGAGCCCTCGGGGCTGAGCCCACACCTCTGCCAGAGCTCCTGGCTGAGCTCAGCCCAGCCAGGCTTCTCCCAGAGCCCAGACCCGCTCAGTTCCTGCTCCTGGGTTTAAAGCTGGGCAGGAGGAGAAGGAGGAGACCTCGAGCCTCACCTCCGGGGACCTTTGGGTGTCTTGGTGTCTCCTCAGCAGGAATTCAGCTCTGAAGGGACGATTTCCCTTCCCAAAGGACAGCACAGCCTCCAGTGGGGGTGCAGATGGCGAACAACAGAGAAATCTTCATTGTTTTTAGAACAAGGCACAGGAAAGGAAGAACCTGCGAATTCACAGAACTAATAAGGTTGGAAAATCTCTCCAAGAGCATCAAACCCAACCTCTGACCCAGCCCCACCTTGTCACCAGCCCAGAGCCCTGAGTGCCACGGCCAGTGCCCCATTCCTGTTCTCATCTGGATTTTATCTGTAACACATCTGTACGTTTCCACACTTCCCAGTGAATATCGAAGTTGGGCTTGATGATCCCTGTGGATCCTTTCCGGCTGGGGATATTCTGCCATTTTGTGATTCCCTTGGTTCCAGCTGTGCTGTTTTCTTCCAGGCTGGATTGTTAAACCAAAGCATGAACAGCAGCATCCTCAAACAACAGCAACAACAAAAAAAGCAATGTTCCATCTGTCAGGCTTTTTTTCAACCTTCCACAGGGCTGTAAAATCACAGAACAGTTTGGGTTGGAAGGGACCTTTGGGGTTCCTCTAATCCACACCCCAAAATAGATCAAAAGAGGGTGGAGGTTGGTTTTGCTTTCCCAGCAGAGATGCACGTGGCTTGTCTGTCATTAACTTACTCTTTAAACTGCTTTTTTTTTCTTGCAAAAAGCCCTGACTGAGTGCTTTTGAACAGGACAACTTCCCTCATTCAAAATAGCCACAGTTCTTTGAAAAAATACAACCCTCAAACCACTTCCTTCCCTCTGAAGTGAAAGCTCCTGGAACAGTGGTGTCAGGCAGCACTTGTGGTGCTCGGGGACTCCTCCTGCTCCTGGCTGCAAACTCAGAATTCGAAATTATCGAAGCCCCCAAAAGCAGCTGCTGAGGGGTGCTGTGGCTGTGTCAGCCTGGCCTCCACCCCTGCAGCTCCCCCAGGGATGGAAAATAAACAGATTGAGGCAATTCCAGCTCCCTGCCACAGCTGCAGTTTGGCTTCCAGCAGCACTTTAACCTGGGGACAGCAGGAGCAGGCACTGCTCCCCCACATCCTGCCTTTTTTGCCATGTATTTCTCTCCACTTGTTTATTTATTGATCCTTTGGCAGCAGCAGTTGCCATGGCACTGAACATCAGCGGTGCCAGTGCTCCCCCCTGCTTCATAAATACCAATTATGGCAGAGCAGCTCAGGGTTCTCCATCTGGATAATCCCAGCCCGTTTCTCCCCCATTTTCTCTCCACAGGACATTCTTTGCTTTCTGATCAGGATTTACCTTTTTAAGCTCCTTTATTCCCATCCCACTCAGTCCCTGGGCAGGTGTGGGGCCATCCCACGGCCCGGATGTCCGGCAGGATCCAGGGCCAGGAGCTGCCTGCAGGCTTCCAGTGGAGCACCGGGAAAGAATCTGGGAGTGTGGGGAGGGGAACAGGGCTGGACGTGGAGCTGAAGCAGCAAAGCTGGCAAAAGGTTTTGGCAATTTTCAAAAAGAGGGGATTACAGAAACAGAGAATCCCAGACTGGTTTGGATTGGGAGGGGCATTGGAGATCATCTCATCCCATGGCAGGGACACCTCCCACTGTCCCAGGAGCTCCAGCCCCAGTGTCCAGCCTGGCCTTGGGCACTGCCAGGGATCCAGGGGCAGCCACAGCTGCTCTGGGCACCTGTGCCAGGGCCTCCTGTTCTCCCCTTCCCCCTCAGCCCTGGCACTGAAGCGTGTCACAGCTGTGCCCCCGGGGCTGCCAGAGGACAGTCCTCAGTGTGAGTGATGTCCCCAGGCCCCTCAGCCACAGGAATGTGCTGGGTGGGCAGGGCTCTGTGGCAGCACATTCTTCTCTCTCTCAGGATTTTTTCATAGAGGAGCACGGAGAGAAGAAAGAGAAAACAATTTTTATTTTTACTTTTTGTTTTTCCCACGTGGAATGTGTTTGGAGAATTGTTTACCTGCGGTGACTGCTTGATTAGATTTTGGTGAGGATTGTTTGAGCTTAATGGTTAATCAAATCTACTTGTGTCTGGTCGAGAGAGAGAGGGTCACGAGTTGTGACTTAGATATGGTGGTTAGAACAAGTAGGTTTGTAGTTTTAGTATCTCCTTTGAATAGTATATTAATGTATTCTAGCACAGTTATAATAAAGAAATCATTCAGCCTTCTGAGCTGGAGTCACACATCTGCATTTCTTCCCACCAGGTTCACCTGCATTTACAGTAGGGCTCCAGCCTGTGAGCCTGAAACAGCAGCAAAAACCACACTGGTGTTATCTCCATCACCAACATCCCCGAGAACATCCCCTGCCCTTTCCACCTCACACCTCTGGGGCATGGCCTGATTTAAGCCCAGCCTCCTGAGCTGTCCCGTGGAGTTTATTCCTTCTGGCCAGCCTGGAAGGTCGCTGCTTCTGATTTTGCAAGATGCAGGAGGTGACAGAGGAGCCTGCAGGCATGGGAGTGGTTTGAAAGCTCTTCCAGAGCTGGGTTCTGGGGACATTCACCAGGAGATTGTTTTTGTCCCTGAAAATCAACACCAGTGTTTGGTTCAGCAGGATCTCTCTACAGCACTGGGGATGGAAAGCAGCAGAGGAAGTTGTTTAAAATAAATAAATACAAAGAAAACACAAGTTTTTTCCCCTTGCTAGGGAGCCAGGTTTTGTTCTCCTGGATATCCTGCCAAGATACACAAAATGTGACAGTCCCAGGAGTGCAGGAGCACCAGCACCCCGAGCTCGGGGTGGCCTCGGTGTCACAGAGCAGGGGACACTCCTGGGGGTGTCAGACCCCGGAGCTAGGGGTGCTCCCTGGCACATCTGGGGCTCGGGTGGCACATCTGGGGCTCAGGTGGCACATCTGGGGCTCAGGTGCCAGGAGCCAGCCCGGGGGAAGCCCCGGGGTGCCAGGGGGTGCCAAGGCCGTGTCCCTGTGCAGAGGGGACTGTGCTGCTGCTGCTGCTGGCTGAGCACGGGGCTGGGACAGCCCTGGGGGGAGCAGGAATTGAGGCTGGGGGCTCGGAGGTCCCAGTGGCACCCGTGGGACAGCGGGAGAGCCGAGGTGCCCAGGCTTGTCTGTCCCCACACAGCGGGGAGCAGAGCTGGGCAGCACCAGCCCAGCCCAGCCAGGAGGGGACACCAGCCCCGTTCCTGGCACGTCCCTGTGCCCTCTCTGCCCAAAAATCCACAGCCTGGCTCCAGCAGGAGGGGCACAGAGAGGAGCTGAAGTGCCCAGGGGCAGGGGGCAGCAGCAGTGGCACACGAGCCCTCCTGGCTCCTCTCCGTTTATTTCTGTGCCTCAGTTTATTTAGCAGTTCCTATCTGGGGTCTGTGTGCCAATTTTCCTCTGCAGGGCACGGATTTTCCAGCAGATTTTCCATTCCCAGCTCTTTCCAGGGGGTTCAGCACACGAGACCCAAGAGGTTCAAGCTGAACGTGTTGAGGGAGAACGCGGCGTTCTCCCACAAAGCTGCTCTGAACAGGAGGCCTTGCAGAACCCCAGGACTGGGGAATGAGGCTGGAAAAGACCTCCAGGACCATCGAACCCAGCCCTGGAGTGAAGGGGGATGTGTTTTGCTGAGCTTGGTGACAGGGACCAGTTCGAAAACATGGCTGGGAGGGTGGGAGGCTTTCCCTGAGGCAGCACTGGGGGAGCTGAGGCAGCTCCGGGAGCCACCAGCAGCCAGGAAAGGCTGAACTCGCCCAGGGCAATGACACAGAGTGCCTGCACAGGGCTGGGCCCTGGGGGGGTCCTGGAGAGCCCCGAGCACTGGGACAGGCCCTGGCCGGAGGAGCTGGGGCTTCCCCATCCCCGGAGTGTCCCTGGACATCCCCGGAGTGTCCCTGGTCATCCCCAGAGTGTCCCTGGACACCCCCAGCGTCTCCACAGTGTCCCCAGCTGAGGTGACATCTCCAGCCAAGGGTGAGCTCATCCCCATCCCTCTGCAGCTCCCAAACCCGGGACAGCCACGGAGATTAATTCCCTTCACAATGGAGCAGCGAGGAAAAGAACACCTCCCGGGCCTGGAGAAGGAATTTCCATGTGCACAAGTTTTCCAGATGAAAAAGACAGGGATTTGTTAACATGTGTCACTTCTCTCTGTGGCTGTATTTCACAGAGGAAAGCTTTCAAAACAACTTTGACTTTTATTAGAGGACACACGTAAAGAACTTTTTTTAATTTTTTTTTTATTTTTTTAATGAATCAGCTGTTCCATCTCCCCTGAGTCCAGATCCTGAGAAACATAAATTCTGCAGAAGATGCCTTTGGGAACCAAGAACTGAGGACGGATTTGAAACAGTTGTTTTATACCCTCAGGGAAAATTTAAATCCTGGATTTAAATTTTTAAAAAAATTAAATTTAAAATTTAAATCCTGGATGTTCAGGTTCTTCCCTGCTGGAAAGGACCTCAGCCCAGGCACCCGCTCTGAGCAGGGAGCTCTGGGGTGCCCAGCACCTTCCCAGCCTGGTCTCCAGGGACAGGCACTGCAGAGTGTCCCTTGTGTCCAGCCTGGAGCTCTGAGTGGGAGCCCTGGGAAGTGTCAGGAATCCCGGCAGCCCGAGCTGATCCCAGGATAAAACATTCCTTGTGCTGGGGGGAGGCTGGAACTGCAGCCCCTCCAGGGTCTCAGGGAATGTCCCACTCCTGTCACCTCCTCTGGGGGACATCTGGAGAACTCCCCTTCCAAACCTTCCAAACCCCCCGGATTTTGTGCTGTCCCCCCTGCCCCTCTCCCTGTGGTCCCAGGGGTGTTTCAGACAAAGACTTTGGGGTTGAGATTTTTCCAACCAAGGTGACCCCAAGCTCCAGCCCCTTCCCAGCAGCCCCCAGCCCGATCCAGAGCCCGATTCCCGCAGCAGGGAACGTTCCCCTGTCTCCTGGAACGGGGCCCTGGCTCCTTCCCGGGCAGCAGGGAGCCGGGGCAGAGCGCCCTGCTGGATGTCACCCAGGGCCACCAAAGCCCTCACCGAGTCCATGCCCAGGGATTTCACCGAGCCACACTCCATTGTTCCTCTCCCGCTTCCCCCCAGAGCCAGCACAGGGCTCCAGCTGGGCCTCCCCCCCCTCCCCAGACCCTCCCTCAGCCCGTCCCGAGGTGAATTATTTCAGTTCCACCCTTCGGAGGCACCCGGAGCAGGAGCCCAGCTCTGGCTGCCCCAGTCCTTGTGCTGCCCCTTGCCCAGGACGGCTCCTCTGGGTGTGATTTGTGCCAGATGTAATTCAGTAATTCAGCATGACGACGATGGGAATATGTTTCAGGCCAGTGTTCTTCTCTCATTTGTAAATGACAAGGAATTGTTTGTTTTCTTTTTATCATATACATCTTTTGCACCTATCAATGTTATTGTTACATGCACTGATCTATTTCCAGCATCAGCTTCATTTCCCTGGGTGCCCCCAGCGTGTGAATTCCTGGTGATTCTACAAACTGGACATCTGGAAATCCCAAATTTGATTTCCCCCCATCAGCAGCCGCAAACCTGTTCTGTTACAAACCAGCAGCGTCGGCGGCGCCGCCTGTGCAAAACTGATCCCAGGCACATCAGAGCCCTGCCAGCCCTGGGGGAAACAGTTCCACCCAAAAGAACTGCCAGGAAAACGAGCTGCCCATGAGACAGAGTGAAAATTCAACAGGGTAGAAATCCATTTGGATTGGGGTGAAATGTGCCACTCTGAGCTTGCTAACAAAAGTAAAACATGCTGTTTAGTCTGGTAACTGCAGCACTAGCAAAACTGCCCCAGCTGAGGAGAAAAAAAGCGAATTTCCAAGTTAAAGAGATAAGAAAGACTCCTCAGAGCTCGAAACAGACAACGCAGAGTGACCCAGGAGTTCTCTCTGTACTTTCTGACAAAAACTGAGTACAAGTGTAACTAGCTGTAAGTGTAACTAGCTGTAAGTGTAACCAGCTGTAAGTGTAAGCAAAATCAGCAAAATAAATATGCATGAACCTATTGTGAAATTCTACGAATACGTGAATTAGTAAGGATAATTAAAAAAAGACCAGAAGTTCTCAGAGACGCACATGTCCTTTACAGAGAAACAATTCCCACGTGCGCCCAGCGCTGCAATAAACACACCGTCCCTACAAATCTTTATTAAAATTGTGAGGGTTTGATTTTTCGCCCGCGTTTCACCAGCCCGGCAGGGAGCAAAGAGCCAGGGCACGGAGAGGGGGCAGGGAGCAGGCACCGCCTCGGGGCGAGGCCACATCCACCGGGAGGAGCCGGCAAAGCTCCCGCAGGAGCGCTGGGACGGGCACTGGGATGGGAACTGAGATGGGGACTGGGATGGGAGAACTGGGATGGGGGAGCTGGGATAGGGGAGCTGGGATGGGGGAGCTGGGATGGGGACTGGGATGGGCACTGGGATGGGAGACTGGGATGGGAGAACTGGGATGGGGGAGCTGGGATAGGGGAGCTGGGATATGGGAGCTGGGATAGGGGAGCTGGGATAGGGGAGGTGGGATGGGAGAACTGGGATGGGGGGACTGGAATGGGGGGACTGGGATGGGGATTGGGATGGGGGGGCTGGGATGGGCACTGGGATGGGAACTGGGATGGAGAACTGGGACGGGGGAACTGGAATTCTGGAGCCGGGATGCGGGAGCAGCACAGCCCTGTCCCCTCGGTTCCCCTGCTGCCCTCAGTGTCCCCAGCTCGCTGGCCCCGCGGGCTCTCCCTGCCCATTTCCCATTTCCTATTGCCCATTTCCCATTTCCCTTTGCCTGTGTCCCGGCTCCCAAAGCCCGGCGTGCCCAGCGGGAGCTCGGGATGCGCCAGCACCGCCCGCAGCTCTCCGGGGCAGCGCCGGCCCTGCGGGCGGCAGGCAGCGGGATCCCAGCGGCTTTTCCCAGCCCTGCTGTTCCCAAATTATCTCCTCTTCACCCCCGGGCGCTGGGCAGGGTGCCCATGCCAGCCTGGAGAGCCCAGGATGGTTCTGCGCCGTGGAAAAAGCGGGCTCTGGGATGTCGGGAGCACAGAGGGACCCCAAAGCCCCCAAAACACGCCGGGGCTCTGATTTACTGCGTCTGCTGGCACTTCCTTGGGAATTGCAAGGAGACTGTGGCAGCAGGAGGGTTTGTCCTGCTCAGGAGCTGTCGCAGCTGCCAGCCCAGCCCGGCTCCTCCAGAGCCCGGAAAACATCCCAGCCCAGGAGCCGCAGGCTGGGAGCGTGGCTTGGAACTGCATCCCTAACCACCAAGTCTGGAGGGGTTTGCTCTAAAGAGCAATTTAAAACCACGGGAGAAGACAAATTACCGGGCTTGGGCTTCGGCCTGGCAGGGAGGGAGCCGGGAGAGGGATCCAAGCCTGGATCCGGGAGCTTCCTGGCACTGGAGGGGGCACGGAGGGGCAGGGACAGCCCTGCCAGGGGACACTGGGGGCCACCGGCGCTCCCAGGGCTGTCCTGACCCCCGAGACCCTCGGGGCATCACCCCAGTGCCCCCATCCCTGTCCTGGGGGCTCAGAGCCCACCCCCAAAACCCTCATCATGTGCTGCTCATTAACAGAAACCCCCCAAAACCCCTCATCATGTGCTGCTCATTAACAGAAACCCCCCAAAACCCCTCATCATGTGCTGCTCATTAACAGAAACCCCCCAAAACCCTCATCATGTGCTGCTCATTAACAGAAACCCCCCAAAACCCCTCATCATGTGCTGCTCATTAACAGAAACCCCCAAAACCCTCATCATGTGCTGCTCATTAACAGAAACCCCCCAAAACCCCTCATCATGTGCTGCTCATTAACAGAAATGAGGATCATCTGTAATGAGGATCACCCTTAATGAGACTCACCTGTGATGAGGATCACCGTTAATGAGAATTACCCTTAATGAGGATCACCGTTAATGAGGCTCCTGAGCCACAACCAGCGAGGCTCGTTCCCTTTGTTAAACGAATTCAGCCGAGGAGGTGCCAATATTTGCTCAATACTGATAAAGCAAACACCCTGAAGTGGGAAGTGCATTACTGTGAGTGCTTTATGGACATGTTTTAATTAAAAAAAAAAAAAAAAAACCAAAAAAAAAAAAAAAAAAAAAACAAACAAACAAAACCTAAATCAGTCCAGAAGAGACTCTGGAGCCAGGCTGGAAGAGCTGGGGGTGCTCACCTGGAGAGGAGAAGGATCCAGGGAGAGCTGGGGGTGCTCACCTGGAGAGGAGAAGGATCCAGGGAGAGCTGGGGGTGCTCACCTGGAGAGGAGAAGGATCCAGGGAGAGCTGGGGGTGCTCACCTGGAGAGGAGAAGGATCCAGGGAGAGCTGGGGGTGCTCACCTGGAGAGGAGAAGGATCCAGGGAGAGCTGGGGGTGCTCACCTGGAGAGGAGAAGGATCCAGGGAGAGCTCAGAGCCCCTGGCAGGGCCTGAAGGGGCTCCAGGAGAGCTGCAGAGGGACTGGGGACAAGGCAGGGAGGGACAGGACACAGGGAATGGCTCCCAGTGCCAGAGGGCAGGGATGGATGGGAGATTGGGAATTGGGAATTGTTCCCTGGGATGTGGGGAGGCCCTGGGCTGGAATTCCCAGAGCAGCTGTGGCTGCCCCTGGATCTCTGGCAGTGCCCAAGGCCAGGCTGGAGCAGCCTGGGACAGTGGGAGGTGTCCCTGCCAGGGCAGGGGAATGGGATGAGCTTTAAGGAGTGTTTTTCAGAGGAATGGAAATGATATAAATTAGAGATGTGAATCAGCTCTTTAAGCAGGGAATTTGATGAATAACAGCTCCTTGGAGCAGTGGAACAACAGGAATTCAGGGTAGAGGAAATTCTTTCCTGTAGAGGGGAGGTGCAGTGGGGGATGAAAAACAGGGAAAAACATGGCATAAAACGCTCCCAGGCACGAGGGGGGATTTTGGGGTGTCTGTGCAGGGCAGGGGTTGGATCAGTGATCCCTGGGGGTCCCCTCCATCAGGACATTCCATGAGCCTGCGATAAAAGAGCCTGAGCCACAACGTCCATCAGTGCAGGGTGACACCTCAAAACCTCGTCCTTTGATCCCTCCCACTGAGCCCGGCCTCGCCAAGGCGGGATTTAATTCATGGCTTTGCCTCATCAGCCCCGGGAGCCCGGAATTCCTGAGCTCTTCCCCCCGGTTTTGGGGCACACGCCGTCCCAAACGAGCGGCGTCATCTCAGCTGGAAGACGTGAGCACAAGTGGGCAGCCCATAAATATCCATTATTGCTCCGTGGCAAACAGAACTGCCCGCAGGAATACGCACGTGGCCTTCAGCAGGAGGAGCCCCCGCCCTCTGAGGAGCACGGGAATTATTCGGGGCATGGCAGGAATGTCTCCCCCCTCATTCCACCTCTTCTGTCCTTCTCCTGGTCTTTAGGATATTCAGACATGAGAGCTCGTGCTGGAAAGCAGAGGAATTGCCAGCACAGCACAGGGGAAGCACACGGTCAGCAGGCTGCTCTGTGGGATCAGCTGTGGGGGCTGGCTGGGCAGCTGGATTCCATGGATTTGGGTTACCAGGAGCCTCATTCCAGCACCTCCTCTGCCTCCAAACAAGGCCTGGCGAAAGCAGAGCGTGGCATCCGTAATCCCATCCCACCTGGCCTTCCCAGCCCGGGAATTCCTGGTTGTGGATCTCCCTGTCCCAACCCAGGGCTGAGGCACAGTGGCACCGTGTGGGACGCTCCGGGAATGCCCGGCAGAGGTGGCAGGAGAGCTGGTCCCAGCCTGACCCCACACACAGCACAGGGGCTCCAGCTGCAGAGCAGCACTGAGACCCTAAAGCCCCTCACGTGGCCTTTGGGGACCCTCAGCAGAGCGGGGAGCATGTGGGGCACCCAGTGGGGCAGGTTTGGGTTTGGGCATCCTGTGGGGCAGGTTTGGGCATCCTGTGGCAGGCACGTTCTTCTCTCTCTCAGGTTTTTTCATAGAGCAGCACAGAGGAAGAAAGAGAAAACAATTTTTATTTTTACTTTTTGATTTTCCCGTGTGGAATGTGCTTGGAGAATTGTTTCCCTGGGGTGATTGCTGGGTTGGATTCTGGCGAGGATTGTTTGAGCCTGGTGGCCAATCCAATCCAATCCAATCCAATCCAATCCCATCCAATCCAATCCAACCCATCCAATCCAACCCAATCCAATCCCATCCCATCCCATCCAACCCAATCCAACCCAATCCAATCCAATCCAACCCAATCCAACCCAATCCAACCCAATCCAACCCAATCCAATCCAATCCAATCCAACCCAATCCAATCCAATCCAATCCAATCCAATCCAATCCAATCCAATCCAATCCAACCCACCTGTGGCTGGACTCTCAGAGAGGGTCACGAGTTGTGAGTAGTTAGATATGGCAGTTAGAAAAGTAGGTTTGTAGTTTTAGTATCTCCTTTAAATAGTAAATTAATGTATTATAGCACAGTTATAATAAAGAAATCATTCAGCCTTTTGAGCTGGAGTCAGACACCAGCATTTCTTCCCACTGGTTCACCTGCATTCACAATACATCCAGGTGCCACGGCCACCTTCCACAGCCCAGGGTGCTCCAAGTACATTTGCATGAATGACCCCGGAGGTTTTTGACAGAGAAAAGATGCAGAAAAGCGGAGTTAAATCATTCTCCTGTCGCAAATCTGCCCAGGGGAGAGCAGGAACATCCTGTTTGCACTATTATGAGATAATAATGGCATTAAACAGGACATAATTATGGCCTCATTAGTTATGGCCCTACACATTTATTTGGGGGATTAAATCTCTCCATTCAGACCGCAGACTCGACCTGGCCTAAAGATCCCACTGAAATTAAAAAGTTTTCCCTTTAGGTAAAGTCTAAGAGTCAATAAAATCCACGGGTAACCAAACAAGCACAGTTCCTGCCGGGATCTCTGTGCCAGGGCTGTGGCACTGTGGACGTGGCTGGGACAAGGTGACACTTTCCTCCTGGCCACATGTGACACAGAATCCGGGGATGGTTTGGGTGGAAGGGACCTCAGAGGACCCGTGCAGGTCCCTGCAGGCCCTCCTCTCGATGGCATCTCTCAAATGTTATTTATGTCCTGCTCTGGCTTTTTTTAATAGAGGAGGAAAACTTCCCTCCCCCTCCCTTCCTCCTCATTTATTACAGGCATTAAGTTAAACAAGGCTTCCTCTTAAACTTGACCTAATCCAATTAATATTAATATTGCCCTGAGCCAGGCTGATCTCATTAGTGTCGATATTTAATATCTTTTCTGCGAGTTGTGCTGAAAATGAGCTGCTTGCTCTTCAGCGACTCTGGAAAGAAGGAGCAGCGTTTTCTTCCCTTGGGGAATCTCAGGCTCTGCAGTGCTGGGATGACCCCAAGAATGTAAAAGTCCTCATTTCCAGCCCGTGCAGCCAAAGGAGTCTGAATGTGCAGGGTCGGCTTCTCAAGGGTGTTTATTTTCCCTTCTCTAGAACATTCTCTCTCTGCCCTGCTGAGCTCTGTCCAGCAGCTCGGCCATGGCATTCTGTCTGCCCTCAGGGCAGTGTTCACATTTTATACCAAAAACTCCGTGTGCCGTGGTTACAATAACGTGCCAATGTCTGTCATTGATGTTGGGCACTGTGTCTGTGCCTTAGACCAACAGAAAAGTGTCACCAGCACAGCAAGACATGGAGGGCAAGGAGAAGGAGAAGAAGGTCAGGACACGCCCAAATCCTCCATCTTGTCCCCTTGAACCACATTCTAAAACCCTAAAATTCTACTTTTCCACCCTGTGTTAATTCAACTACCACACTACTCAAACCCTTGTGGTTTGTAATTCCTCACACAGAGTTGGCAGCTTTTCCCATGGGCTAAAATCAAAGCCACAGGTGGTTTTGACTTTGTGCCAAGGTCTGTGAGCCCCCTGCCAGGGTCTGGAGCCAGCCAGGGCAGCCCGAGGGGTGTGCTGGGCTCCCACAGGGGAGCACGGACGGGATGGGGAACAGGAACGGCCTGGGGCAGGGGGTGCTGGCTCCAGCGGCTCCTCTGCACCCCGGCCCGGCAGGAGAAGTGCCTGGGGGTGACCTGGGGGCCTCGGCCGAGGAGGGAATTACGAGGAACCGCCGGGATAAGGCGTGCATCCTCCTCGGGGCATTCCCAGAACTCCGTGCCCCGGCCCGAGGAGCTGACTGGGGACGCTGGTGCGACACCAGCGCTGGTGGCCCTCCCGCAGCTCCTCCTGCTCCGGCAGGGATGCTCCGGGCAAGGCACAGCTCATTAACGGGGGACACGGCTCATTAACGGGGGATGGCTCATTAACAAAGCGCTCATTAACACGTCAAAGGTCAGGGATTCTGTTTAAGGAACTCTGTGCTCGCCGAGAATTAAATCCAGGAAATCCAGGATTCCTGCAGGCTGCGCGAGGGGCTCGGCAGGAGCCGTACAAGGACTTTCGGCCCTGGTTGTGTCATCTGCTCCCCTTCCCTTCCCTCGGGGCAGCTGCCGAGGTCAGGGACAGGGTTTGGAGCGGAATCACCCCGGGTTTGGGTTGCAGCAGTAGCAGCCAGTGAAACAGGATCCCTGTTATTCAGAACAGAACTCCCTTTTTGGTTTGGATCCAGCAGCAAATAACAGGGACCCATGGAATGCCATAAAGTCACAGAACGGTGTGGGTTGGGAAGGACCTTAAAGAACAAGATGATCCTACCCAAACCATTCCATAATTTGCAAATAATTTCCTTTCATGTGCAGGGCCTGTGGAGATGACGCAATGAAAACTGCCCAGTTGCAGCCCCAGGGCTCAGTGTTAGATGTGTTCATCCTCCCCCTCCTCCCAAACCACAAAATGAATCTTTCCTTGCCATGACCTCCTGGTTTTAGGCCAGGCTGCTTTTGTTCACCTCTGCCCCTTCCCACCACGTCCTGGCTGGTGGCCAGAGCAGCCCTGGCTTAGCTGAGTCAGCTCCATCAGTGCTGGCAGGAGCAGCAGCAGCAGCTCCCGTTTTTAGGGAATTAATGCTGTGTCTCAGCCCCCCGGAACAGAACAGTCACCAGTGGGGCACACATGGGACAAGCCCACCTGAGCCCAGGGGGAATTAGCAGGGGTTTGTTTGTGGCTTTTCATAAAATGGCCAGATTTGGGTTGGGAGGGACCTCAAAGCCACCCAAGTGCCACCCCTGCCATGGCAGGGACACCTCCCACTGTCCCAGGCTGCTCCAAACCCTGTCCAGCCTGGCCTTGGGCACTGCCAGGCATCCAGGGGCAGCCACGGCTGCTCTGGGCACCTGTGCCAGGGCCTGCCCACCCTCACAGCCAGGAATTCCTTCCCAATCTCCCCTCCATCCCATCTCGAATGGATCCCCTCCCATCCCTGCCCCAGGGGCAGCCCCACCCAGCACCTGGATGACATCCTGAGATTCCCAGGGGCCACTCGCAGATCTCGCCCAGGTCCCTGAGGTGCCAAAACAGAGCTGGCAGCGGTGGGATTCGAACCCACGCCCCCGCAGGGACTGGAGCCTTAATCCAGCGCCTTAGACCGCTCGGCCACACTACCCTGGCATGCTGCTCCCTGGGACTGGGATTGGAGCCGGGATCCACCCCTGGGCACGGTGCCTTGCCCATCCCAGCCCTTCCTCAGCCACCTCCTCCTGCTGCAGATCCTGTGGATTCTCCCCAGCAGGACAGAGCCCTCCAAAACTGCCCTTCCTTCCAGTGTGGGACTGCTGCTCTGCCCCCTTCCCTTCCCTTCCCTTCCCTTCCCTTCCCTTCCCTTCCCTTCCCTTCCCTTCCCTTCCTTCCCTTCCCTTCCCTTCCCTTCCCTTCCCTTCCCTTCCCTTCCCTTCCCTTCCCTTCCCTTCCCTTCCCTTCCCTTCCCTTCCCTTCCCTTCCCTTCCCTTCCCTTCCCTTCCCTTCCCTTCCCTTCCCTTCCCTTCCCTTCCCTTCCCTTCCCTTCCCTCCCTTCCCTTCCCTTCCTTCCCTTCCCTTCCCTTCCCTTCCCTTCCCTTCCCTCCCTTCCCTTCCCTTCCCTTCCCCTTCCCCTCCCCTCCCCTCCCCTCCCCTCCCCTCCCCTGAACTTCCCTGCCCTGAACTTCCCTGCCTTGAACTTCCCTGAACTTCCCTGAACTTCCCTTCCCTGAACTTCCCTCCCCTCCCCTCCCCTCCCCTCCCCTCCCCTCCCCTCCCCTCCCCGATTAACCCCAGGGTCCCAGCTGTCCCAGCTCCTTCCCGCTGCGCACTCACCCTGCGGCTCTTTTCCCAAAGGAAGGCTGAGGACAGCCCCTCCATCCCGCTGGGAACAAGACCCAGAGTCCGATTTTCGTGTTGGATTTGTGCCCTTCCTGCTGTAATATATGTTACAGAATAATTCGTGCTTATGTAAAATATACATTAAATAAGTTGTACGAAAAATTCTCAAAGTCTTAAAACCAGAAGCCGCAGCTGGGGAAAGATTGTGAAACCACAGATGGCAACAAAGAGAAAGAAAGACCTCTTGACAGGCTTGGAGACAGAGGAGCCCCTTTATCTGGGTTCTTTGCCTCCTCTGGCATTGTTCTTTATGCAAGAAGCTTCAGAAATTTGCATTTTCCTGTGCCCTTTGTACCACGGCAGAAGTTTCTTATGAAAGGTTAAAATTCAACACATAACTCTGCAAGCTAAAATATAAATGCTTCATTTAAGTGAACTCCAAAAATCTCTATTTCAGGACCAGGGGCTGAGGTGGCAGGGACAGCACTGGTGCTCGGTGGCTCCGTGGCCCACAGAGATCCCAGGCTGCCGCTCTGGGATCAGGGAAGGCGCCAAAATCTGCAGGAAACCTCCTGCCAAGCGCTGGGA
Source organism: Vidua chalybeata (assembly GCF_026979565.1). Taxonomy (NCBI): domain Eukaryota; kingdom Metazoa; phylum Chordata; class Aves; order Passeriformes; family Viduidae; genus Vidua; species Vidua chalybeata. The sequence goes on from NC_071538.1 coordinate 5,362,137, forward strand.
GCCCGACCCAGGGAAGTTCTGGAGTTACGTAAATATTTTTCTTCCGCGGTTAAACACAGCCACTTTCTCCTTCCTCAGCACGGCGATAACAGCACGTTTCAATAAACAGGGCTTCAGAGGGATGTTTGCACTCGGCTCCCCTGCCAGCCTTTTTCATTCACTGGAACAGCTCCTGGCTGTAGGAACCGCGGGAGAGACCCTCCAGCTCCCTCAGGAAACTCGGCACCTTCTCCCAAATCCTCCTATCCCTGGACACATTCTGATTTAAACTATAAAAATAACCAGCGATAAAAAAAAGGGGATGTCTGTAATTCCTTGCTCCAGGGTCTTTTTTTGATCCACGTTGCTCCAGTCCCAGGAGCCCCTAGACCCAAATCCCAGCATGGATCCCTGTCAGGGATCTCCTGCAGAGATGATGAAACTCCAGGAGTAAATTGGTTGTTTGAGGATAATAATTGGATTTTCATTAAGGGGGCACTCACAAACTGCTGTAGGTTCCTGAAAGTTGATTTATGTCCAGCCAGCAGCTGCCAAATCATTCCCAAATAAATTCCAGCCCCAAGGAAGTTTTACAGCTCCGTTTGGGATCCCATGGATCGGGGGACCCCGATCTGCCTCAGGAGAGCTGGGAAAGTGCAGGATTTGAGGGATTTTGCACTTCATTGTGTGGCAGGGGTTGGGAAACCTTCCCAATAAACCTCCTGCAGCGCTGGGGAGGTTTGGAATTAAACCCCAAACCACTTTAATAAATCCAATGGGATTATTTCAATTAGAAAGAAGTGATTACAACAGCCCTTAATTTCTTATTAGGGCATTTATGCAGCCCCTATTAAAAGATTAGAAGATATTGAGCCTTTGTAGGGCTCTCAAAAACACTGTTTGGAATATCCCTGGTCACAATTATTTCTGTTTAAATACTTCTGCCTAAAAATTACATTAATAAAATTGGACATCCCTGTCCAAATTTGGGACAGCAGCTTTGAGAAGTCCTGAAACCTGCCCAGGGATCACCCATGGCCGTGGAAAACCCAACTGGGTGTGTAGAAAATGTTTTTATTCCCCTGAAACAGAAGAAAAACCCCTTCAATATTCCCCATCTCCTCGTTCTTGTGTTCTCCAGCAGCCCAGCCCAGGGCCAGGAGCTGCCAAGAGCAAATAATTCTCATTTCCATAGATGAGGAGATGAATCATTCCCGGTATTTTTAGCAGGTCATTAAGGGATATTTGCAAACTGACTTGTGAGGGTTTGCATTGGTGTGAGCACAACCTCGGAGAGAAAACATCAACTGGGAGTCAGAAGAGAGGGAGAGGGAATTGCATCTCGAGTCTGAAAATGACAGGGAGGGATGGGGATAAATGGGGTTTGTGGGAGCCTGGGCCCCACTCCACTGAAACATGGGATAGGGATCTGTCCCACCCCATGGATGGATGGATTTGTCCCACCCCTGGGGAGGGATGCTGCAGGCACAGGGACAGCTGGGTCCCGTGGGGTTGGATGGAAAGGGAGTTTTCCCACTGGTTTGGGAGCAGAGAAGTTCCTTGGGAGTTCAGAGGAGCATCAGGGTACCTCAGAGTCATGGAATGGGTTGGGAGGGACCTTAAATCCCACCCAGTGCCACCCCTGCCCTGGCAGGGACACCTCCCACTGTCCCAGGAGCTCCAGCCCCAGTGTCCAGCCTGGCCTTGGGCACTGCCAGGGATCCAGGGGCAGCCACAGCTGCTCTGGGAATTCTATTCCAGGGCCTGCCCACCCTGCCAGCCAGGAATTCCTTCCCAAAGTTCCATCTCAGTCTCTCCTCTTTAGTTCAAAACCATTCCCTCGTGTCCCATCACCATGTGCCCATGCAGAATTCACTCTCCTGGCACAGGGGGAAGAGCTGCTCACCCATCAGTGGAGCAGAGCTTCCAAAAATGGGCATTTAATAAAGAAAAGACACTCCACATATTAATATTCATATTTAACAGCTCCTTCCCCTTGTCTGTGCTATTGGGGTACGATGAGCAGCGCTCAGGGGAAATCCAGGGAATAAACCCAGCTGGAAGGATCCCAGGGAGCCTCTGGCAGCTCACACGTCCCGACAACCCCGGGCAGCCCAGCTCTGCCACGGGCCAGGCTGACAGGGCTGCACATTCCTTCCCAAATGTGGAGGGACTGCTTGGGAACGGGAACCAGGGAAGGCTGTGCCAGGGCCACCAGCCCTCAGCTGTCCTGCATTTCCCTGGAAAACCCAAATAATCCAAGGCATCTGTCAGGGCTCCACGCTCTGTCAGGGGTGGAGCTGTCATCCTCTGCAGTGCAGGGACGTGTGGGGGCACCACCTCCACTGGGACGGCCCATCCATCCCACCAGGGTCCAGGGACCAGTGAGGATCTTTGGGATCCTCTTTGCACAAAGTCCCTCACATTTGGGAGCACTTCTGTACTTCTCCTCCTTTGTGATTCCATGGTGGAGCTGCTCCGGCTGTTGCTGTCCTGAGCCATCGTTAGGCAGCACAGTCCATCCATTGTCCATCATCCATCATCGTCCATCAATGTCCATCATCCACTGTCCATCATCATCCATCATTGTCCATCATCCATCATCATTGTCCATCATCCATCATCACTGTCCATCATCCATCGTCCATCATCCATCATTGTCCATTGTCCATCATTGTCCATCATCCATCATCGTCCATCAATGTCTATCATCACTGTCCATCATCCATCATTGTCCATCATCATCCATCATCCTTTTCCATCATCCATCATCATTATCCATCATCCATCATCATCCATCAATGTCCATCATCCATCGTCCATCATCCATCATTGTCCATCATTATCCACCATCAATGCCCATCATCCATCATCATTGTCCATCATCCACTATCCATCATTGTCCATCATCCATCATTGTCCATCATCATCCATCATTGTCCATCATCCATCATTGTCCATCATCCATCATTGTCCATCATTATCCATCATTGTCCATCATCCATCATTGTCCATCATCCATCATTGTCCATCATTATCCATCATCCATCATTGTCCATCATCATCCATCATTGTCCATCATCATTCATCATCCATCATCATCCATCATTATCCATCATCCATCATCCACTGTCCATCATCCATCATTGTCCATCATCATCCATCATTGTCCATCATCCATCATTGTCCATCATCCATCATTGTCCATCATTATCCATCATCCATCATTGTCCATCATCATCCATCATTGTCCATCATCATTCATCATCCATCATCATCCATCATTATCCATCATCCATCATCCACTGTCCATCATCCATCATTGTCCATCATCCATCATCATTGTCCATCATCCATCATCACTGTCCATCATCCATCGTCCATCATCCTTGTCCATTGTCCATCATTGTCCATCATCCATCATCGTCCATCATTGTCCATCATCCATCGTCCATCATCCATCATCACTGTCCATCATCCATTGTCCATCATCCATCATTGTCCATCATCATCCATCATCCTTTTCCATCATCCATCATCATTATCCATCATCCATCATCATCCATCAATGTCCATCATGCATTGTCCATCATCCATCATCACTGTCCATCATCCATTGTCCATCATCCATCATTGTCCATCACTGTCCATTATCATTGTCCATCATCCACTGTCCATTGTCCATCATTGTCCATCATCTGTCATCCACTGTCCATCATCCATCATTGTCCATCATCATCCATCATTGTCCATCATCCATCATTGTCCATCACTGTCCATTATCATTGTCCATCATCCACTGTCCATTGTCCATCATTGTCCATCATCCCTCAGCAGGCAGAGCCACCTGCTCCTGCAGAGCCACGATGGCTGCAATGCCAGCAAGGGGAGGCGTCTCTGCCTGAGCCAGGGGTCACCCGTGTCACCCCCAGGGCCACCCTGGCAGCAGGAAGGTGGCCCTGGATCGGGAGTCTCTTCAGGAGCTGGGGGGAAAACCCATCAGGAAAACAGGCACAGGCTGCACCCAGGGATTCTCACCTTGGAGGGAAACAATCCCCAAGGGATTCTCACCTTGGAGGGAAACAATGGATGACACGAGACAGGAAAGCCCTGCCTGGCTGCCCATCCCGAGCTTTCAGCAGCTCCAAGGTACAGCTGGAAAAGGACCCCCACGCCCAGCCCGGGCTCGGCTCTGGCAGCAGCCCTGGAAGGGTAAATCCAGCTCCAGCTTCATCAGCTCCCTCAGCACTTGTCAAATTAAGGGCTCTGGTCGGAGCCTCAAAGGCAGAGAGGCTCTGCAGCAGCCAGGGAAGGGAGCGCAGGGAATTGCAGGAGCTGGCATTGCAGGAGATGGAGTTAATGTCTTCTCTGAGGGGGAAATCTGGTGTCAGAGAGGAACAAGGTGATAAAACACGACTCAGGGAGCCTGAACCCCCGAGAGGGCAGAGCTGGTGCCTCGGTATCTGCCACTGAACAGAATCCCCAGGGCCTTCATTCCCAGGATAACAGAGCTCATTCCTCACCAGGGAATGAAACAGCTCCATCCACCCACAGAAAATCAGGGAGTGGCAGGATCAGCTCTGGCCCTCCCCTCATCCCCACGGAGCCCAGTGCTTCTGTTTGCATTTTTCTTTGAGGAATGGATTTCATATGCAGTAAATTGAGTGGAACCTTTGCTGTAAATGCAGGCATTTGTTTCTTGGAGTCTCAGGGGAGTTTCCATTCATTATCCTGAGCCCCATGGCCAAGCTGGAAAGGAGGGAAAAGGAGCAAGTCACAGACAGATGCAGGGTGGGCTTCAGACACAACAGAAGAAAGGAACTTGAATCAGGGTGTAGGATCAGAAGTGATCAGAGTTTTGCCAGCTGGAAAGTGTCTCCGAACGTTTTCGGCCACCGGGCAAGCTGGGACAAGGACAGGCTGGTCCTGCAGGATGGCAGTGCCCAGCCTGGGCTCAATCCTCCCCTGCTCGTGATCCTCCCACCCCCAAACACACCGTGGCTCCTGCCAGGTGTCCTGGAGCTCCCCTGCAGCCCAGCCCAGAGTCTGGGGCAGTAAAACTTCTGTTCCAGATTCCTCTTTTCTCCTGAGCAATGCTGAGGTGGAACTGAGCCCCACAAGTGGTCCTTCACCACCTGCTTTGCTCCATCAGAGGCTGGAGGTGCAAGGAGGGCTCTGGTGGCACTGGACTCCTGCCAGAGAGTGCCTGGAGCTCCTGGGAAGAGCTTCCAGAGAATCCATGCTGGATGCAGGCAGCAGTTCTGGGAATGCAGAGCTGTGGCTGCTGGCAAAGGCTCGGCTCCAGACGAAGCTCCTGGGAATTGCTGCCTGTGCCTCATGTGAGATTTGGTATTGGGAGCCTAAGTGAGTCCGAAACAAACCTTTGGAAGAGGCAACAGCATGGATGAAAACCTGGAAAAGCAGGAGACCAGCACAGTTCTCCAAGTCCAGACATTTCTGGGAGAAAGGCAGGGAGCAGGGGCTGAGGGAGCTGTGGCAGCCCCTGGATCCCTGGCAGTGCCCCAGGCCAGGCTGGGCAGGGCTTGGAGCAGCCTGGGACAGTGGGAGGTGTCCCTGCCATGGCAGGGGTGGCACTGGGTGGGATTTAAGCTCTCTTGTTGTTCCTGTCACCTCAGGGAAGGGGGGGAAGGACAAGGGGAGCTCTCCCCCACCACAGGCAGCACAGAGCCCAGCCCCTGAGGGAAACACACCCTGAACACACGGAGAGCACAGCACATCCCAAAAGCAACCACAGAAACCCAAGGTCCACGAGCCAAATATCTGGAAACGAGCAGGAGCAGCTCCATGTGACCTCCTGGGGCACCTCCCTCTTCAGACAAGTGTTTGTTGTGCAATCTCAAATGGAGGTGTCCAGAAACTTTGAATCCAAACTTCCCATTTCCTGATCCAAGATGCTGCAGAAATGAGTTGAGAGCTGGCTGCTTGGATGAAATCCCTCACCAGAAGCAGCCATGGGTTTGACATGGAGCCTGGGAACTTGGAAGCCAGAGCACACGGCTTATGGCTGGAATGGCTCTGTTTCTGCTCTTCCCTGTGTGTCCAAGAGAGAGAATTCCTTTTACGTTCATCTGTCCTCATGGAAGCCTGGAAGAGATAAATGATTATAAATGATTAACATCATCTAAATAGAATTCCTTCATTCTGAGAGCCTTTGTGACACACTCCCTTGGGAAATACTCCCAACTGAAATGGAATTCTGCTCTGTTCCTCACACATCTCCCATTGCTCCACTGCTCTTGTGAAACACAAGAGGCATTAAAAGTCAGCAGTAACAATGTCAATAACGGTGTCCTGGTGAGAACCCAACAGGCAGCTTGGAAATGCAGGCAGACAGGGAAATACTGGAAAAAAAACCCACCCTAAGGGGTAAACTTTCCTTCCCAAATCCTGCAGCTGCTCTGGATAAACATCCATCAGGGTGGGATGTGTGTGAAAAATGGGATTTGCAAGAGAAGGAAAATGAATTTTCAGTGGTGTTTAAAGAGTTAGAAATGATGGCTGAAAACCTGGGGGGAAACATCTTTCAGTTCCTGCCCTGGCCCAGCATTCCAGGACCCAGCTGGTGGAATACTGTGGGACACAGGGTGGGATTGCTGGGGTGTCTGTGCAGGGCCAGCTGCTGGACTGGATGATCCCCGTGGGTCCCTCCAACTCTGGATATTCCATGATTCTGTCAGGCTGCCAGGGTGGGAGCCGTGGCTCCAACTCCATTTCCCAACATCCTTAAGAAAGACAGGAGAGAATCAATATTTTCCTACTGATTAGATGATAAAAGGGAGATGATAAAAGGGAAGAATAAAAAATTGCATTTGTCAGTCAGCTACTGCACACAGCAGCAGATAAAATAATTACAGAGCACTCCTGGGGCTCAGGCTCATTCCAGTGATTCATGAGGATGTTGGGAAGCTGTGCTGGGACTGAAGGGCATCTGGAGTCTGTGCCTTGGAATCCACTCAACCCATAAATGTGTGGGGTGGGAGCTGTGACTGCTTGGCCCTGCAGCAGCAGCACCCCAACTCCCGTGTCCAGGGCCAGTGGCACAGAGAGGGGCAGTGCCAAAGCCCCCAGAGTGGCCCTGGATTGGGAATTGTGAGCTCAGCATTCCTGGGTGCCCGGTTCCTCTCCTGGTGACACAGAGGAGAGCAGTGACAGAACTTTCCTGTAAGTGAAAGCCGGAGTTTCTAAGAACTCCTCTGACTAATGTGGCTCGGTCTTGGCTGGAGGACACAAAGCCTTCATCAAACACAGTGAGAAATGCCAGAGAACGCTCAAATCCAGGGAATGTGAGGCTGGGAGGGAGCAGGCTGACCCCAGCACTCAGAATGCCGGGGCTGGGAGCCAGGCCCTGCCTCAGGCTTAGCTGGGCGGGATTCAAGGCTTAGCGCCGGTCCTTTGTTTCCCAGGGACAAAGACATCCCTGGCCAGCTCGAGGGATCTGGGCCTCAGCATGGAAAGGGAATTGCCCTGGAAGTGAAGTGAATCTGAATCCAATCTGCAACATCAAATCCAAGGAAAAACATATCCTTTGGGTTTCAGAACGATGGAAATACAACCCAGAGCTGGGATCAGCCCGGAGCAGGGGCACAGGGCAGCTCCAGGGAAGTGATGAGCCACGAGCTGTTGAAACATCCCAGAGGATTCTCTCCTGCTCAGAGGGATGGAATCATGGACTATCCTGAGCTGGATCCCACAGGATCATCCAGCCCGGAGGGATGGAATCATGGACTATCCCGAGCTGGATCCCACAGGATCATCCAGCCCAGAGGGATGGAATCATGGACTATCCCGAGCTAGATCCCACAGGATCATCCAGCCCAGAGGGATGGAATCATGGACTATCCTGAGCTGGATCCCACAGGATCACCGAGTCCAGAGGGATGGAATCATGGACTATCCTGAGCTGGATCCCACAGGATCATCCAGCCCAGAGGGATGGAATCATGGACTATCCTGAGCTGGATCCCACAGGATCATCCAGCCCAGAGGGATGGAATCATGGACTATCCTGAGCTGGATCCCACAGGATCATCCAGTCCAGAGGGATGGAATCATGGACTATCCCGAGCTGGATCCCACAGGATCATCCAGTCCAGAGGGATGGAATCATGGACTATCCCGAGCTGGATCCCACAGGATCATCCAGTCCAGAGGGATGGAATCATGGACTATCCCGAGCTGGATCCCACAGGATATTCCAGCCCAGAGGGATGGAATCATGGACTATCCCGAGCTGGATCCCACAGGATCACCCAGCCCAGAGGGATGGAATCATGGACTATCCCGAGCTGGATCCCACAGGATCACCGAGTCCAAGGCCTGGCCCTGCACAGACACCCCATTGCTGCCACCCTGTGCCTGAGCATTGTCCCAGCAGTCCCTGAGCTCTGGCCGTGTGGGAACGGGAGATAAACTCTGCATAATCAGTGTATGAGGAGGTCACTGCCTTCTCCCAGCAGCTCCCTGAAAAGAGACCAGGTCCTGGCAGGTCCAAGCTCAGCGCCAGCCTCAGGCTGGTAGCCCACGGGTCAAGAAAAGCATGGAGCAATTCATCGAGAATTTCCCTGCTGGCAGAGGGATCTATCCTTCCCCCAGATAAATGGGATAAGGGAAATCCAGGGCAGCAGGAGGCTGAGGAAGCACAGCAGCTTTCCATTCCACGGGAGACGCTCCTGTGACACAGAGCAGACCCTGCTGCTCCCCACAGACCAAGCAGCAGCTCCAGGGCACAGCAGGGGCTGGGCTGCCTGGAAAATCATCTGGAGCTGAGGGACTTCCGTGGAGGGGCTCTGTGAGCTGGCCTGGTGTAACCAGGATCCCACCCTCTGCAGGGACAAGGGAAAGGGGGCAATGGCTGCACATGGACACAGGCTGGGTTAGACGGGACATGGGGCAGGAATTGTCCCCTGGCAGGGTGGGCAGGCCCTGGCACAGGTGCCCAGAGCAGCTGGGGCTGCCCCTGGATCCCTGGCAGTGCCCAAGGCCAGGCTGGACAGGGCTTGGAGCAGCCCGGGACAGTGGGAGGTGTCCCTGCCATGGCAGGGGTGGGACAGGAGGGGCTTCGAGGTCCATTCCCACCCAGAGCAGTCCAGGACGCTGTGGAATGAGGAGGGTTTGGTGGGATCGCCTTCACTTTGGTTTTGTCAGGATTTAATCCCTCTGTGCAATGAAGGTTATTCTGGGTGTGGCCAGTACAGAACTGTCCTGCCCCAGCTCCAGCCTCTCCTCAGCTCCATCCCCCTCTCCTCAGCTCCCTTCCCCTCTCTCCTCAGCTCCCTTCCCCTCTCTCCTCAGCTCCATTCCCCTCTCTCCTCAGCTCCATCCCCCCTCTCTCCTCAGCTCCATTCCCCTCTCTCCTCAGCTCCATCCCCCTCTCTCCTCAGCTCCATTCCCCTCTCTCCTCAGCTCCATCCCCCTCTCTCCTCAGCTCCATCCCCCCTCTCTCCTCAGCTCCAGCCTTTCCTCAGCTCCATTCCCCTCTCTCCTCAGCTCCATTCCCCTCTCTCCTCAGCTCCATTCCCCTCTCTCCTCAGCTCCATTCCCTCCTGCCTTCCCACAGGAGAATTCCAACAGCTCCAGGGTGACTCCATGCCCCGATTTTGAACACAAGGATCACATGCACATGGAAAGACAAGCAAGGAAAGGAAAAGTGTTTTAATTAAAATTATTAACCCACGGCACATGATTTTTTCTTAAAAGAGACAAAGGCTCCTGTTTAGAAAGTTATTTACCAGGTGTTGGATTTCACTTCATTTTCAATAAAACATCAAGAGAAGAAAAAGCTCTCAGGCAAATTTCTACCTTAATTAAAATAAATCTAAGGTCAACCAAGTTTCTGAGCTGAGCTGCCGGGTGAGAAGAGAATGACCCGAGAGCAGTACCAGGGAGCAGCCCCTGTGCCCAAACCCTGCAGGAGCAGCAGGAACACTGAGCTCTGCTGGGAGAACTGGGATCACATTCCCGGGGTGCCACGGCTGCTCCCACACAGCTCCCGGCTCCAGACGTGGGCAGGGAGAGCCCAGGCTGTGCCCAGCACACCCTGCACAGCCCGGGAGAGTCCCAGGAGCCCAGGCTGGAATTCCCAAAGGCAAAGCAAGAGAGGTTTGGTTTCCGTGTCCTCGTCCACAGCCATGTCCAGTTCCAGATCCTTCCTGAGCCTCAAGGTTTATGCAAACTGCAGGAAGGAAAGGGAGGGATCATCGTGCTCGGCCCCTCTATCAGCCACACATTTTTATTTTCATAAATTAAAGTCACATTTTAGCATTAGATTCTCTTCATGTTGGCAAATAGAAATATGTGCAGTTACTGGTGATAGGTTTCCCCATCATAAAAAAACCCAAAAAACCTCACCGACATAAACCACACCCAAAAAAAGAAAACACAGGAACAAACCCTTCTTTTACGCACAGAACATCCAGCACCTCCACAGCTGCTGCAGGGTCACATTTCTCCACTGCCCCCCAGCCCTCCACGTCCCCATTTCAAACACCTTTACCTGCCCCACTCTCTATCAGGGTGCAGGTGGCTTTGGCCAAGGGATGGAGGGACAGGACACAGGGAATGGCTTCCACTGCCACAGGGCAGGGAGGGACGGGGTATTGGGAAGGAATTCTCGGCTCTGAGGGCGCATCTTGGGGATGGTTTTAGCGCAGTCACCAGCGTCCCCAGCCGGTTACGGCCACCACTACACCAAGGGGAAAAGTGGTGCTTAACAGTTGGGAAAACTTCTGTCATCGGTGGGGTTTGTTGTCTCTCAGGTGTATATATATATATATATATATATATATATATATATATATATATATATATATATTTATATTTAAAAGAAAACAAGTGTCATTGCCTGTCCCACACATTTGCCTGGAAGCCCCCTAATTTCAAAGTTACACTGATTTGGAGGCAGGGGTCACCTTTCCCTTCCAGGAACGTTCCCACCTTCCTTGGCAGACCCTGTCTTTGAAGCAGGACGGGGTCTCACAAGAGCCCAGCAGAGAGGGAGAATCCCCTCCTTCCACCCCGTGGCCTTTGGGGGAGCCCAGGGTGGGGAGCAGCTTCCCAGCCACCACCTGGAGAGGCAGGTGGGGCTCACAGCCCCGGGCTCCCACGAGCCCAGCACGGAGCTCACCCAGGCTGAGGGCACTCACTGCCCTCAAATGTGTTCTTTCACCTGCCCTGCCTCACCCCGGGCATTTCCTACTGAGAGGAGCACTCCAGAGACCCCAAAACCCCTCAGCCAAGCTCACAGCACATCACACCAGCGCAGCTGTAACCTGGGGGCCATAAGTACCCCACAAATGCTGCGTTTCACCTTAATGCAGCCATCCATTGCTCAGACGCTTCAGCCACAGCATTTTTTAGAGCCAACAAAGTCACCCAAATACCTCAGAGTGTGTTCTAAGGAGGGCCAAGCCCTTACTGCAGGGAGAAAACACAACAGCATGACAGGGGGAGCAGAGCAGCGGGTGGCTGCAGCCAGGAGAAAACAGAAAATAAAGAGCCAAAGCAGCAAAACACACAAACCTGGCTTGGGAGTGGCTGCCCCAGAAAAAAAAACAGCGGATGGGAGGGATGGCTCTGCTGCTTTTAGGCCTTTGCAAAATTATTTGCAGGAGCCAGGCAGGGCTGGCCCTGGTGACCCCTCTCAGGTGTGGGAGCTGCAGCACCTGCTGGGAACAAGTCAGAATTCCAGGATTACTGATTAGAATAAGAGCAATGTATATTCTCTCAGTAGATTAAAACCCTGATGTTTTCATTTCGATCCAAATCCTTTCCAGCACCGATATTTCACAGCATCTCCCTCCTGTTCTCCTTTCTAACCACTCCGAGTTGCTGCCAGGACAGAAAGTGGCGCTGATTTCTCCCCTGACCCAGGCTGTGAACCTGGGCAGGAGGATCAATCAATCAATCAATCAATCAATTTATGGATTATCCCAGGGGGAGCTCCCCGGGTGAAGCCTGCAGAGAGTGATGGCTCCACTCTGGAGCGGCTCCCAGCCGCCTGCTCTCAGCTCACTTAAAAACGTGACTCTGGAGGTGTTTGCACCCAAGCTCGTGCTCCCCAGGGATGGAACACGCTGTCCTTGTCCTCCTCCTGGGACAAGGGAGGCGCCTGCAGGGGCAGGGCTGGCGAGTGCAGTGCCAGGGCTATCTGCAGGGCTCTGGGGAATGGGACGCTCCCGGGAGGTTCAGGATATTGGGAACATCTCCTCATGGGAAGGGAGGTCACACTTTGGAACAGGAGTCCCTGTCCCTGAGGATTTAAAGGCCGTGTGGATGTGGCACCTGGGGACATGGGGCAGGGCTGGACTCGATGGGCTCAGAGAGCTTTTGCAACCCAAACAATTCCCTATCCTCACTCTCCCCTAAGCAGCGTGATCCTGCTGCAGCTCCAGCGCTTCAACGACTTTCCTAGAGGACAAAGCTGGGATTCTCTCTGCTCTTACAGTTGGATTTCAAGTCTCCTCCTGCTCTTTCTCTGCTTTAGGGAAATGACTCCACAGGGGCAGGAGTAGTGGATTGTTATCCCTGTACAGCCATGAAGCCAGCCAATCAACTGAAGCATAGGCAGCCTTAAAAATGATTTAGAGCACCTCCAGGTCCCCAGAAATACCCTTACAGTGAGTTTTTTCTGGCTGTACAATGAGTTTTCCTTGTGCTCCAGGCTTTCTTTCCTTTCTTCTCAGTGCACAAACCCCAGCTCAGGTATCCACCCACACTGGGGCACTGTGCACAAAGTTCCTTCGTGCTCATCTCTTCACATTTTCATTTTTGGGCAACAGCTTCTCCACTCCTTGGCAAGGCAAATTGCCTGATCTGGAGAGAAATGGAACAAGCAGCTTAAAAATGTGCAAGAGCTGAAAGATGAGAGTCCTTAACTCCCAGCTCTCATTGTGGCACTGCGATAACGAGGGAAGAGCTCAGCTGTGCATTTAAACATTTCAACAATCCCTTCCCCCAAGAATATTATGCATCATTTTTTCAGGGTGCTAAAGAGTAAGGGCTGGATTTTAGGGTTTTTTAGATGTGCTACAGACTTTAGAAAAACAACATTTTCCATACAAAGAACACAATCGGGGCTGGATGTGCCTGGGGGGAAATGGACGTTGGAGCCAAACTGCAGCAATCACCGGCATTTCATTACAATAAAGGGTTTTTTCCTTAGGGAAAAAAAAAAAAAAAAAAAAAAAAAACAAACAAAAAAAACCAACAATTCTGTGGGATTTATCAGCTGCCATCATTTCAGCTGATTTGGTGCTTTCTCGAGCTGGAGGGACTGTGCTTGGACAGCGTTTCAGGAGGGTTGGTGTGGGAAGGGCAGTTGAGGACACCTCAAATGTCACCAGATGACACAAGGAAAAACGACACACCACAGCTTTGGTCACGATGAAGAGACTCATTTATTTTTTCTGACTCCAATCTTTTATAGTTCTCAAAAGGCGCCAGTGGATTGGAGGGTGAACGTGCCACCTCTCCAACGACACTGGACAAACTACCTGTACATCAAATTTCTCCGCCTCTATGAAAGAATGCAAAACAATAGGTTATTTACAGAAAGTTGTGTGAGAAAGCTCTCTACAAGAATGTAAACTCGGAAGGCTTTAGAAAACTCCTGATAGCCAGGGCGACACCTCAAAGGCGGAGGAATTCTGCATTCCTCCCCCTGTCCCGCTGAGCACGGGGCTATTCCCTTTCCCTGGAGCGGGGCTGGATCAGCTCCTCCTCCCGCTTGCTCCTTTCCCCACTGACTTGCGCTGTCTCCCGGCCTTTCCCAGCCCCTCCTCTTGCCCGGCTGGGGTAACAAGAGCCCCCCGAGCTGCCAGGGCTGTGCCCCCCATCCCCACGCCCTGCTCCCTAACCCGTTCCCACCTGCCCGGGCTGGGATCGCTGCCCCGCGGTGCTGGGCAATGTCAATGACCCCGAGGAGGAAAAAGGAATTTTCTGTCCCAGCTCTCTGCGGGTGCTCCTGGCAGAGCCCAGAGTGCAAATCCTTGGTGGTGCCAGGTAGGAAAACATTCTTTAATTCACTCACTGCTCCTAGTTCCGTTCCTCTCGTCCAAATTTCTGAGGAGCTCTTCTATAGTGTTTTATTAAACCACATGAACGCGCTGCTGGTTTGTAAAATCATAAAGAAAAACCTTGAAGTCATGAATAACATGGCAGTTTTTGTGGCTGTAAATCCCTTAACCTTGTAGGCATTGAATTTATCTGCCTTCTATGAAGGATGTAAATGCTTGTTAAGTAGAACATAAATTTTGAGCTGAATAAATACGTTGAGGAGGAATGGACACTTAATCTAGAAATAATAATCAATTCACAGCCTGGCATTTATTATTATTGAATGTTAGATAAAAAAATCCTCTCAAGGCGACGAGAGGGTTGTGTGTAACAAAAAAGGGACACAAACATTAATTTCCTATAGGGTGATGTGCACAAAGAGCGTTCTGCAGGAGAGAATTCATGTGATGAATTCAAGGAAAATGTCTGTGAAACTGTGGATCTTTGGCTACTCAGAAATGCTGAGTTTGGTTTATTTGGGCTGGTTTCAAAGTCTTGAAGGAATGTTTAATCTATAATTAACAACCCCTGGTCACAACCAGCCTGGTGGATGGAGCTTTGATGAAAACCCGGGTTCTTTTTCATGGGAACCAAATGTGCAGAGCACAAAAAATGACAGAAAATATGGATTTGAGCTGCTCTGCCTGAGGTTGTGTCTGAATCCCTGGCTGGAGGCAGAGACATGAGCAGTCCCGACTTCAAACACTCCTAATTGATGCAGGTCCTTGAGCCAATCCTAAATGAGAGCCCTTTCACTTTGCCTCTGGTTTCTCATTTATGCCCCTGTCCCAGGGTTTTTATGGACTGTGTCATGATATCTTAATTAACTTGTGCTTCCCCCCACCCCCCTCCAGTCATTTGGCTTAAGATTTAATTAAACAGTGGATGTTAAGTGTGCTGTAGTGAAGAGATTCAGCTGAGGTTGCTTTTTGCTGGCTTGGAGGGACATTAAAGCTGAATATTCACTGTATTGGGAGCACTTCCTTCCGTGCTGTGTGGTCCTGCTGCTCAGATCTACCTGGATCAAACAGGAGGAAATTTCCCGGATATTTATCCACATTTAGAAATTGTTTTAGTTACGATTTTTATATTTTAAAAGCTGTTATTTGGATATTTTATTGACTTTTCAGTGCCTGTTACTGCCCTTGCCTGTGCTGAGGTTTTTGGCCTTGGAAAGTTCAGGATGGAAAGAAAAGCTGGAAATGCCTCAATTATCCACCCAGGAAGTCTGACGCATCTTTTGACTTTTGAAGGAAAAAAAAAAAAAAACAACAAAAAAAACCAGAGGGAAACCAGCCAGCTCCATGGGGATCAGCCAGATTTTTCCTGGGAGCTGGGATAAATAAATCCCCTTTTATCCCTCACACTCCTGGGATTGCATGACATCCACTCTTGGGACAATTTTTAGAAGGGAAGGTGCAAATTGTGGCAACAAATGAAAGTTTGCTGTGATTATTTAATAGCTGTACTGAGGATGCAGAGAGTTTTGGTCCATGGTGCTTCTTTAGCAAATTTGCCTTTAAGGTGTCCGTTTGACGTGGTTTTCTAGGATTCAATGGGATTACTCCTGTACTTGTGGGAAAAAAAACTGCTTTTCTGCCTCTGCCCCGGGCCTTTAACCGGCAGCTCCTTAGGATGGAGACATTTTCTGCCTGTCCCCCAAAGCAGTTAATTAAAAATGAAACCCCAAAGGACCCCCCAGCCCAGCTCTGAGCAGTTCAGGAGCCGGGCTGCAGAATGAGCCTTTTGTGCCGCCGTTCTTCCCAGGAGCTGCAGCTGTGCCCAGCTCCCTCACAAACGAGTTCATCAGCTCCATTATTCCCCCAAAGTGCAGCAGCTGCTGCTCCACTCCAGCCTCGTTTCCCTTGCCCTCCTCTCAATCGGTTCACTGCAAACATTTTGTCACTACATCGTTCATTTGTGCCAACCACATGGACGGAATCCACTGAAATGCTCCAGAGGGCAGCAACTGGGAGCCCCTGGCTCAGACGATGGGATCAGGTTGGAATGTGGAGCGTGGGCTCTCAGTTCCTGCCTCACTGGAAGGGGAATGCTCAGGGGGCTGGGGTTGTGCTGCTCCTTGGGAGGAAGTGGGAATGTTATCCCTCTTTCCAGGCTTTTATCCCGATGGCGCTGGGGCTTCACTTGTTCCTTGCAAGTCTCTGGGATGCAGATGTTCCTGGAGTGGAAGCTGGCAGCTGGCAGGAATGTTAAACACCAGCAAGGCTGGCAGGGAGAAGCTGGCTTGCTCACTAGGAAATGCAACTAAATATTTACTGAGACTTTTTTCCCAGGATTTTCCTAGATTTCCTCGGGTGCCCAGATGACTCCAGCTGGAGCGAGCATGTTTTGCATTCACACAACCTCCAGGATGTTCCTGCTGCTGTTTCCACTGCTGTTCCATGGCTGAGGCTGCGCTGCTGGGGAAAAAAAAAATGGAAATTCCGTTTTCTCTAGAGCTACTCAGAAGGCTTGGAAGATCCAAACTGCTTGGAAAAGCAGGAGGAGGATGGAAACACAAAGCACTTTGTTCTTGGGAATAATCCACGGTCTTTTCAAATGCTGCAGATTCCTGCAGGAGTCTGGGAAGTTTAATTTTGCAATTGCTTCCCTTATTCCCTGGCTGTGAGCTGTGCTTCCCATCCTCTCCACAGAATGCTCTGGAAATACTTTGGTTTTCACCTGGCTGCCCAGGAAAAGGGGAACAAAATCCAAACCAACTGGGACTTTGAAAAGGAGGGGGAGGGCAGAGAGTGCCAGACACAGGGAACGGCTCCCCAGAGCCAGAGGGCAGGGAGGGATGGGATGTGGAGAAGGAATTCCTGGCTGGGACAGTGGGGAGCCCTGGAATTGAATTCCCAGAGGAAAATCTGTGGCTGCCCCTGGATCCCTGGCGGTGCCCAAGGCTGGACCATGGGGCTGGGAGCAGCCTGGCACAGTGGGAGGTGTCCCTGCCCATGGAATGGGATTTCAGGTCCCTCCCAACCCAAACCCATCTGGAATTCTGCATCCACTGGGGTTTGTTTGGCAGGGGAGCTTCCCCCTGTCCCCAGAGCCACAGACACCTCTGCAGGGCATCCGAGGGTTTGAATCCAGTACCACCTGGAAAAGGAGGACTGGGAGCAGCCCCAGGGCACCCCGAAAGTGAGAGCAGGCACAGGATCCGTGGCCCTGGGTTTGGAGGGGACAGCCTGCCCTGCAGCAGCCTGGGCTCCTCTCGGACTCCACAGGCGGATTTGGGAATCCGCTGCGGGATGTGTGGCTGAGGGAAGGGAGCCAGCCCTCCTTCCCTGCCTTCTGTCCTTGATCCCGGCCACACGGTGGTGGTGTTGTTTTCCTAATCCCGAAAAGCTCTTCCCAGGAGCAGCTGGAGGAGTGGGAAGGGCTGGCTTTGTGGGCTGACGCCGACTGACAGCAGCTGATCCTGAGAAACGCTCATGCAGTTTTCACGTCAGGACATCACAAACGTGGCACCAGTGTTTGCGTGGAGAAGCAGTGCTGCTTTTCCAGCTTCTCAGGCTTCGGGATCCAAAACTTCCCTGAGTTTGGTGGTTTAGTGCTACTTTATCCCCATGGGGTGAAATGAGGTGAGCCGTTTTCCCAGGAGAACTTAGGAACTCTTTGAGTCCTTGGGTATCATTTTGTAAAATTAAAGCTGTTGTTTGTGAAAAGGTGGTTTAGGCTCTGTTATAAGGAATGGATCATTCCAGACTCCCATTGGCAGAGGTTTAAATCCCAAAAGTATCTTGTCTGGGAGCCTGCCTGCTCAGGGAGAGGGCTCATGCAGTGGTGCCCAGGAGCAGACAGAGGTTGGAGCTGCTGTGTGGGATCCTTGAGCGCCTGATCCAGGCCAGATCTCCTTGGCCAAATACCCTGCAGACTCTGGAACGCTGTGAAACCCTTCCTGGAAGGCTGGGGAGTAGCCAAAGGCTGTGGGGAAAGGCAGTTGAAGTGTCCTTGGGATCCAGGAGCCCTGGGCAGGCCGTGTTTGCAGGATTAGAGCAGGAGCTCCAGCAGGAATTAAACAAAAACCAGCCCAAACCTGACCCAAAATACCTCAAGCCAAAAGAAAACCCAGCCAAACAGGATGAGGGGTGTGGGATGAGCTCCTCCACCCCTGTTGGTCTGGCTCTGGAAGCTGAGGTGTGCCCTGGGTCGGTTTTAGGGCAGGAGTCACTTTTATTGGTAAAAGCTGACCTTGAAGTGCCCGGGCTCTGTCCTGCTTGGAAAGGGAGCTCAGCTCTGATGGCAGGGGAAGCAGAGCCACCCTCGTGTCCCTCCTGGTCCCCCAGCAAGGAGAAGGAGCAGCCAGGCAGGGCCCAGAGCAGCTGGGCCAGGAGATCAAGAGGGCTTTGGTGCCTCCTCTTCCTCACCCCGTGGCCCCAGGGAAGGAAATCAGGTACAATTTAATTACCTGTAATTACACTGCCTGATGATGATGCTGCTCCCCAGCACAGGAAGGACGTGGAGCTCTTGGAGCAGCTCCAGAGGAGGCACCAGGAGGATCAGAGGGATGGGAGAGCTGGGGGTGCTCACCTGGAGAGGAGAAGGATCCAGGGAGAGCTCAGAGCCCCTGGCAGGGCCTGAAGGGGCTCCAGGAGAGCTGCAGAGGAACTGGGGACAAGGCAGGGAGGGACAGGACACAGGGAATGGCTCCCAGTGCCAGAGGGCAGGGATGGATGGGACATTGGGAATTGGGAATTGTTCCCTGGGATGTGGGGAGGGGCTGGGATGGAATTCCCAGAGCAGCTGTGGCTGCCCCTGGATCCCTGGCAGTGCCCAAGGCCAGGCTGGAGCAGCCTGGGACAGTGGGAGGTGTCCCTGCCAGGGCAGGGGTGGCACTGGGTGGGCTTTGAGTTCCCTCTGAACCCATCCCGAGATTCCATGCCCATCCTGGCATATTCCTGGTTCTTGTGTAGCTGCAGTGGAGCCCTGTGCAGGTGGAGCTGTGTAATCTGTTCAGTTCTGTGGAATTTAATTTCAAAATGCATTTTAAAAAGGGCAACTCGGGGGAAGTTCAGTGTTTGGGGGCAGAGCAGGCTCTGACAGCTCCTCTCCATCAGGCACCCTCAGCAGCCCCCCAGTGCCATTTACTCTGAGTGGGCTTTGAATTCATTGTGTGCACTTCAACTTTGGCAAGTTTTTGTACTTCATTTGCTTGTAAGCTATGGGCAAAAATGGCAGTAATTTGAATTTTTTCTAGGTCACTGTACTCTATTATCAGCTGGTCTCCTTCCTATCAGTTTCAACTCTTCAGTTTTTAGCCAACAGATTTTTAAAATAAATATGCCCTGGCTGAAAAGGAGGAGATGCTGATCTAAAATTGTTAGAGCTTGTTGTTAAAAATGACCTTCATGCAAGAGGAGGTTATTTGACTTAAATAGACTTAAAAAAACTTCTTCATTTCAGCAGAGCAGATATTGATGGACTGAGAGACTCGCCTGACCATTAACTGAGAACAGGGAGGAATTCCAGCACTGTTCCAGTGGCAGCTGGTAAGGAGGAGAAGGGCTTGGCCTTTTGTGTGGCTGTTGTGGGAGTGTTGGAATAATGAGAGAGCCCTGGAAGGAGGACACATCGTGCAGGTGGGAGCTGGCCCAGAGGGCAGCCCAGGACAGGCTGTTTGGTGTTCCCAACACGTGTGTCCATCCCTGGAGCCTGGCTGCTCTCACTCGGGCCGTGCCCTCAGTGCACCCTCCAGAACTCCCTTGCTGCAGCCTCTGCTCAGCCAGGCTGAGGGATTCCTGCCCTGGCTCTTGCCCAGCTCCTGCTTCTGGGCTGGGGAATGTTTGTGAGCAGCCAAAGCTCCTGCCCACACCAGTGCGGGCAGAGGGACTGTGCTGGGTGGGGGTCACATCCTCCTGCCCAGAGCTCCCAGCTCTCCTCTAGTGTGAATGCAGGTGAACCTGGTGGGAAGAAATGCTGATGTGTGACTCCAGCTCAGAATGCTGAATGATTTCTTTATTATAACTGTGCTATAATACATTAATATACTATTTAAAGGAGATACTAAAACTACAAACCTACTTGTTCTAACTCCCATATCTAACTCACAACTCGTGCCCCTCTCTGAGAGTCCAGCCACAGGTGGGTTGGATTGGATTGGATTGGATTGGATTGGATTGGATTGGGTTGGATTGGATTGGATTGGGTTGGATTGGATTGGATTGGATTGGGTTGGATTGGATTGGATTGGGTTGGGTTGGGTTGGATTGGGTTGGGTTGGATTGGGTTGGATTGGGTTGGGTTGGATTGGGTTGGATTGGGTTGGGTTGGATTGGGTTGGATTGGGTTGGATTGGGTTGGGTTGGATTGGGTTGGATTGGATTGGATTGGGTTGGGTTGGATTGGGTTAGATTGGATTGGATTGGGTTGGATTGGATTGGATTGGATTGGATTGGGTTGGATTGGATTGGATTGGGTTGGATTGGATTGGGTTGGGTTGGGTTGGATTGGGTTGGGTTGGGTTGGATTGGATTGGATTGGATTGGATTGGATTGGATTGGATTGGATTGGATTGGTTGGATTGGATTGGGTTGGATTGGATTGGGTTGGATTGGATTGGATTGGCCACCAGCCCCAAACAATCCTCACCAGAATCCAACCCAGCAATCACCCCAGGTAAACAATTCTCCAAACACATTCCACATGGGAAAAACAAGGAGCAGAAATAAAAATTTCTTTCTTTCTGTGCTCCTCTATGAAAAATCCTGAGAGAGAGAGAGAGGAATGTCCCTGCCACACTCCTCCCAGCCTGAGCTCGGGTCAGACGCTGCTGCAGGGCAGGGAGGGCTCCCTTCCTCCAGTTAGAGACATCTCTCCTCCACCTGAGGTGGAAAGGGAAGAGTGATGAAACACCAAATGTTGTCTCAGGAGAGGCTCCTCCAGCAGCGCCAGTGCTCGGTGCTGAGCAATCTCCTGACAGGAAACACAGCCAGCCCCGTCCAGAATTAGCTCGGATCCATTCTTTTCAGCCAATTTTTTTTTTTTTTTTCACTGATAAGGCACTCGCAACACCTCTAATTTTAGCCTGGCTCTACGTTCTCAGAGCGAGCCGTGCCAGGAGGGTGGAGCAGTGCAGTGCTGGGGACGTGACTGGGCTGAGGGAAACGTGCCCCGCTCCCCACCAGAGCCCCAGGGATTGGGGCTTTGCGGTGCCACTCGTGTGCTGTGGGGAGTAAACCCCTGTCAGGGGGTCCGTGGGCTGCTCACCACCCCGAGCGGGCTTGGTCCGTGTTTTGGGTGGGAGTGTGGAGCTGCTGGAGCTGCTGGAAGCTCTGCAGAGGGACTGGGCCCTTGGCACCCAGGGCTGGGTCCTGCACTTTGGAGGCAACAACCCCTGGAATGCTCCAGGCTGGGAAAGAGGGGCTGGAAAGCTGGGAAAGGCCCTGGGGATGCTGGTGACAGCGGCTGGACACGAGGCCAGGGGTGCCCGGGTGGGCAAGAGGATGATGAACCCTGGATTGGGTCAGCCCTTCATGAGAGACCCTGAGGGGCTGGAGTGGAACGGAGCTGGGGAGGGGCTGGAGAGTTCCTGAGGGAGCTGGGAAGGGGCTGGAGAATCCCTGAGGGAGCTGGGAAGGGGCTGAGCCTGGAGAAAAGGAGGCTCAGGGGGCCCTTGTGGCTCTGCACAGCTCCTGACAGGAGGGGACAGCCGGGGGGTCGGGCTCTGCTCCAGGGAACAGGGACAGGAGGAGAGGGAACGGCCCCAGGCTGGGCCAGGGCAGGCTCAGAGGGGACAGCAGCAGGAATTTCCCCATGGAAAAGGGGATCAGACCTTGGAACTGCCCAGGGAGGGTTGGAGTGCCCATCCCTGGAGGTGCTCTCAGAGCCCTGGGCTGGGGACAAGCTGGGCATGGGGCACAGCTGGCACTGGATGGGCTGGGAGAGCTTTTCCAGCCTCGGGGATCCCAGGATTCTGTGATGTTTGCAGGGCATGACCACGGCCTGAAATCCCAGCTGAGGATCCCGGCTGGATGAGGCTGCCCAAGGGGTTAAACACTCCTGTGCTCCAGGACTGAGAGCTGGGCTTATCTTCACTTAGTCTTGATCTCAGCACCAGTTAAACACGGGGCAATGCTCTGAACTTTCCTGCCTAGAAGAAATGTGGGCAGTTGAGCTTCTGAAGCCTTGGGGTCAGGGCTCTGTCCTGGAGAGCAAAGGGGCACCCAGGGATGGACCCCCGTGCCCCCGGCGTGCTCAAGGCCAGCTTGGGTGGGGCTTGGAGCTCAAGCCTGGATTTTGAGCACTGGAAGTTTGAGCTCCTGAATAGGTCCAGGCTTTGGAGCTGCGTATTTAAAAACGGCCCCAGAGACAATTTAGTCTCAACTCAGAACTGGAATTTTTCAGGATTCCAGCAATACCTCGGTTCAGACTTGGCATCGGGCTCAAATCCAGCTCATTTAAACATATTAAAAACAAACCAAAACAAATGTCACTCGGAGTTTCTGACGGCACATTCATGATAATAGTGATAAATGCAATTAATATAATTTGCTTTCTTAAATTAGGGCTCTTTGAGAGTTCTGGCAGAGACTGAGACAAGCGGGCCCATGACCAAGTGATCTCCCATCTCTCCAACCTCCCCTTTATCGTCTGCGCTGTTTAAAATCATCAGGGAGTTATTTTGATAAGAGTTTGGAGCTTGTGAGGTTTAAATTGCCAAGAAAACTTTAGAGGAGCGCTGGGCCCTTAACAGTAAATGGGTCTGAATTAGATTTAAATTGATGTTTAATTTGGGGCTAAGCCTCAGCCACAGCTTTGGGGATGTAACGCTTCAAGCTCTGCTTTAATAAAATGGCAAAAACGTGGTGCAGTTGAGTGAAATTCCTGATGTGATCCCTGCTGGCTTTGGGAACGGGGATAATCTGCATCCCCAGGAGTCCCAGTGTGGTGAATCAAGCAGCACAAACCCTGCTCACAAAAACCTGCTTCATTATATAGTGATGCTCAGGGGTTGCCAGGGCTCTGTCCCACAAGACACAGGGCAGTTTTAACCTGAGAAATACAAAAAGCAGTTTTAACCTGAGAAATACAAAAACCTGAGAAATACAAAAAGCCTGGGCTTGGGCAGTGGTGCTCAGCCACTCTTTCCTTGGCAATCCTAAAGCCAAGGGGTGGTTATCTGTGGAATTAAACTTGCCATAAAAGTACAGTTTAAAAGGGAAAGCAGCATTTCATTAGTTTTTGATCACTTTTAAACATTTATTTGTTTTTATTTTCTTTCCTGACTGGAATTCTCCCTGAGTTTCAAGGGCTCACCTGTGTGAGTTTAGCTCTGGTGATTACACACTCCCTGTCACACAGATTCCTTACCTGATCACATTAAAGCCTTCACAAATTCTCCTGGACGTGAGCAGATGTTGCCAGGTTTTAAAAACAAAATTAAGCCAGCAGCAGCAGCAGCTCTTGAGAATTCCTCAGCCATCGGGGCTTAATTCCGTGGTGCTGTGCTGTTGTCTGTCAACCATTCATGCAATTAAGGGAAAATCTCTCCCAGCGTTTCCATGGTGCTGGAGCACTCCAGGAGAACAGGCAGCCCACACAGGAGCCAGCAGCAATGAAATATTAATTGAGCACCAGCACATGTTCAATAATCTCCACGCTTAATCCAGGCCCAGCAAATGAGGAGTGAAACAGAGCAGGGCCAGGCTCTTCCCTTTGTCCCGGGGGAAAAGCCATTCCCCACGGGCTCGGGGTGGGAGGTGGCAGCGGTGTCCTGGGGGGGCTGGAGCTGCCCCGGGGGCTGTGGGAATCCACAGAAACCCAAGGGAAAGGGGATTTGGAAAAGGGCATCAAGCGGGGGGTGATGAATTTACTGCAGGGCCCCGAGGTCATGGAATCCTGGAATGGTTTGGGTGGGAAGGGGCCTTAAAGCTCATCCCATTGCACTGTTCCATGGCAGGGACACCTGCCTCCATCCCAGGCTGCTCCAGCCTGGCCTTGGGCACTGCCAGGGATCCAGGGGCAGCCACAGCTGCTCTGGGCACCTGTGCCAGGGCCTGCCCACCCTCACAGGGAACAATTCCTGCCCAAAATCCCATCCATCCCTCTCCTCTGGCAGTGGGAGCCATTCCCTGTGTCCTGTCCCTCCAGCTGAGGGAGGGCAGGCAGATCCCAGCTGGAATTGTATTGCAAATGCAGGCGAACCCAGTGGGAAGAAATGCTGATGTGTGACTCCAGCTCAGAAGGCTGAATGATTTCTTTATTACAACTGTGCTAGAATACATTAATATAATATTTAAAGGAGATACAAAAGTTACAAACTTGTTCTAACCACCATCTCTAACTCACTCACAACTTGTGACCCTCTCTGAGAGTCCAGCCACAGGTGGGTTGGATTGGATTGGGTTGGATTGGATTGGATTGGATTGGATTGGATTGGATTGGATTGGATTGGGTTGGATTGGGTTGGATTGGGTTGGATTGGATTGGATTGGATTGGATTGGATTGGATTGGGTTGGGTTGGATTGGATTGGGTTGGATTGGATTGGATTGGGTTGGATTGGATTGGATTGGGTTGGATTGGATTGGATTGGATTGGATTGGATTGGATTGGATTGGGTTGGATTGGGTTGGATTGGATTGGGTTGGATTGGGTTGGATTGGGTTGGGTTGGATTGGATTGGATTGGATTGGATTGGATTGGGTTGGATTGGCCACCAGCCCCAAACAATCCTCACCAGAATCCAACCCAGCAACCACCCCAGGTAAACAATTCTCCAAGCACATTCCACATGGGAAAACAAGGAGCAGGAATAGAAATTGTTTTCTCTTTCTGTCCTCTGTGCACCTCTATGAAAAATCCTGAGAGAGAGAGGAACGTGCCTGTGACAGAATGTCTCTCCCTGTGTGCTGCAGGGCGGGTCTGGGGGAGGCTGTGCCAGGGCTCACCCACCCCTCCCAGCCCCCTGCCCGTGGCTGTGTGCCCTCTGCCATGTGCTGAGCCCGTGCCATCCCTCAAACACCTCCGGGCTCTGGGAATGCCCCGTGGGCGTCTCCGAGGGCCGCAGCTGTGGTTGGCAGTGGGAGCGTGGGCTGAGCTCTCCCGTGGCTGTGGGAGCTGCCTGCTGTTCCCACAGGGACAGGGACCTCAGCCCCAGGGAGGAGAGCCTGTGGCACAGAATCAAATTCCAGATCCCAGCGTGGGGTGAGCTGCCCGCGTGATCCACCCGGGACTGAGTCTGGCTCAGAATGAATTCAGGGAATAAATCACTCGGGCTCCATTTTCTTCATGGTGGGAGAAGCCCTTCTTTAGTCACATAACTGTGGGAGCCCAGCACACCCCTCTGGCTGCCCTGGCTGGCTCCAGACCCTGGCAGGGAGCTCGGGGACCTTGGCACAAAGTCAAAACCACCTGTGGCTTCCATTTTAGCCTGTGGGAAAAACTGCCAACTCTGTGTGAGGAATTACAAACCACAAGGGTTTGAGTAGTGTGGAAGGTGAATTAACACAGGGTGGAAAAGTAGAATTTTGGGGTTTTTAGAATGGGGTTCAGGGGGGTACAAGCTGGAGGGATTTGGGCGTGTCCTGACCTCCTTCTCCTTCTCCTTGCCCTCCATGTCTCGCTGTGCTGGTGACACTGTGATGGTTCTCGTGGTTCCCCTTGCTGCTGGAAAGCCCCACAGTGAGGTTTTCGGTTGGATAAGTTGTTGTTGCCTTGTCCCTAAAAAGGCCAGATCCCAGCCTGGAAGGCCAGCATTCCAAGGTGGCTTCCCAAGAACTGGTGGTGCAGCTCCAGGCAAGAGGCTGGAGAGTGGATGTTCATGGAGAAAAGTCAGGGGGGAACTGAGAACTGTGTTCTCTGGCTTATTTCATTCCTAAATAGCTCAGAAAGGGTTCTGTCAGCTCCCTTACATGACAGCAGATAATGGGGGAGATATTGATACCTGAACAGAGCCTTTCAGGGGCTGAACTGTATTTATTTTAAACTTCTGAGGTGACTTATCTACAGAAACCTGAGAAAATGTGTGCAGATAAAGTTTCAAGAAGAAAGGGAGTGAAAACTCTGGACTTGAAAGGGAAATTGAGAGGGAAATATCAAGGTTTGCTGCTTTTTGCCTTTTTTCCCTAATTTCTCCACTTCAGATGCTAATTAACATTTCAGAGGAAGGAAGGCTTTGCTAGAAATTCAACATCTCTCCTTAAGGCTTGGTTTAAAAAGAACTCAAGACTTGTGTTGAAAACCAGGCTAATATTGGCATTCCTGATATTTTAAGGATAAAAGAAGGAACAAATCAAGCAAAGCCATCCTAGACAGTCTCTCAAGCCCACATAAAGATACAAATTCAGGTTTTAAATACTTGGCAACTCCTCTGTAACATCAATTCCAGTTCTTTTCCCTTGTTTTCCTGAGTGGTGCATCCCAGGTAGTTGTTCCCTGCAGATATTTGTGGAGTGAATTCCCCATCCCTGGTCAGACAAATTACTGTGGACAACGGTGGCAGCTCAAAATATTGAATTTTCTTTAATACACCAACTCTGGCACTGGGAGCCATTCCCTGTGTCCTGTCCCTCCCTGCCTTGTCCCCAGTCCCTCTGCAGCTCTCCTGGAGCCCCTTCAGGCCCTGCCAGGGGCTCTGAGCTCTCCCTGGATCCTTCTCCTCTCCAGGTGAGCACCCCCAGCTCTCCCAGCCCGGCTCCAGAGCGTGTCTGTGGCCCTAAAATGCTTTTCAGCAGAAAAATCAGCTCCTCTGTTGTCACAAATCTCTTTTTTTTTTTTTTCTTGATTTAATCATGAGTCAAAAATCTTATTAGACAATTTATCAGTCATGAGAAAGAAATAGAAGTAATTATGGACATTAATAACAAAAGGAATTGTCTTCAGTAGGATAAACTAATCCCGTGTTCCCATTTTCCCTGCTGTAATGAGAATACTTGGTTGGGATGGGCATTGCAGTCCTCCCACGAGGGAGTTTTCCAGCCCAAATCTCAGCTCAGACTCCTCCAGAAGAGGAATCCCAACTCCATAGGCATTCCCAGGTGTGGGGCTGGCAGCACTGCTGGAGGATTGACCCTTGACCCTTCTGCCTGTGGAAATTCCAGGACCCCTTTGTCACCCCTCATCTGTGGGCTGCTTTTTCCCGGCGTGGCCAGTAAAGATTTCACCCCTCAGGCCTTCAGCCCTGCCTCACCCCCGAGGTGACACTGAATTCACTTTGCTTGGGATCCACAATTTTATCCTGCTTTTCCATCTTCCCCTCAGAACTTCACCTCCTATTGCAGACCATGATTTTTTTTTTTTTTTTTTTCCAATATTCTGCTGATGAAAATTTTTCTACCTAACGGGGGAAATTTCCATCTCCTACTTACCCATGACTTTTGGGCTCCTGGTTGTGGCTCCCAGCTTTCCTTACAGATCTGGAATTCCGCCCTCTCTCCCTGCCAAGGGCAAAGCTTTCCTTGGCTGCTGCTTGGCCAAGGTTTGGGAATGCACAGAGGGAATCCTGGCTCGGGAGGAGCCTTCAGCCCTTGCCAGGCTCTGCAGAGATGCTGCCAGGGATTGCCTGGGACGCTGACATCCCTGATCCCTGGAGGAATTTCGGGATACAGCTGGGCACGCTGGCTCAGCCACGGCAGCTCGTCCACACGTTTGAGTTTTGGTTTTCCTTCCCCAGGCAAATGCTCGAGTTCCCCCAGTTTTACAGGGCGCTGGGAGAAGCACAAACTCGGTTTTCCTGATGCTCCTGGCCATCCCTTTGTCCCACAAGGCTGGGGCAAGGCCACCTTGCTAAAGCCCCAGTGGGAGACCCCAGTACCGGGTGCTTACTGCCCAGCTTGGTCAAAAGCCCTTTTGTGCTTGGATTTAAACAAAGAGAAAAAAAAAAAAAAAAGCTGCTTTTGTTATTTTGGGGGGTTTATCTCTTCAGCTGGTCTGGAGACAGTGTATTAGTCAGATGTGTGGGTAGTGGATCACCCAGGATGTCAAGCTCGGTGCTTTAATTACAAATACACGGCTTTGACATATTAAACATCCATTAAAAGCCCCACTGCTTGTCTGGGGAGGCTCTGAGGGCAAAACTGAGCTGATTAAATGGAAAGAATGGAAGTGTTGCTTTGGATTATTGTTATTATTTTGCTTGTCTCCCAAGGAAGAGCTCTGGAGGGTTTATCTGGCTGGGGGACAACCAGCAGGTGAAAAAAATGTCATTTTTTTCCCTGTTAAAGCTGAGTGGTTTTATTTGATTAGCACAGAGCAGAGTGGGGGGTGTTGGGTGGTGTGGCCTGAAGGCTGCTGGGCTTTGCAGGGAGAGGAGAAATTGCATTTTTTAAATCCATGTGACACTTGAAACGAGGAGGATTCCTGCCCCCACGGGCTCTGTTTCCAGGTGTGCCTGGATGCAGGCGTGCAGGGCTCTGGCCTTGCCTTACAGGGGGAAGTTGCATTCCTTTCAGGTGTACTCATGCCAAACAGATCAGCCACCGTTATGAATGATGAGAAAAGGAGTGATCCTGCCCTGCCTCAGGGCACCCTGCACACCCCACAGCCTCTCCTGGCTCTGATGGGTGCCCGAGCCTGGGGAATTTGCATCCTGGCAGTGCTGGCTCAGCTGGATTTGGGGACCTTTGCTGCCTTTCCCTGCTGCAGGTGCTGCTGCGGGGCTTCATTTCCTAAATGTTCACTCCCAAGCCAGGAAATAAAGAGAAATCTTTAAAATAAAACCCCAAAGCATGAAGGACTGGACTGTAATTGCCCGGGGAAGGGTTGTCCCTTTGTCCCACATCCACCAAAGCTGAGCACTAATGGAAGGGGCTTCTCCATTCCAAGCAGGAATTGTTCCCTGGCAGGGTGGGCAGGCCCTGGAGCAGAATTCCCAGAGCAGCTGTGGCTGCCCCTGGATCCCTGGCAGTGCCCAAGGCCAGGCTGGAGCAGCCTGGGACAGTGGGAGGTGTCCCTGCCATGGCAGGGGTGCAATAAAAGAGTTTTAAGGTCCTTTCTAACCCAAACCAGTCTGGGATTCCATGATTATAGCAAGGAAAATGGGAAAATGAGAGGCTGCTGCACAGCTGCCTTTTCTGGGGGGTTATTTTAGGCAACCACAGCTTTCTTTAATTTTGAAATAGAAAATAGGCGAGGAATCGGATTAATCTGGGTGAATTTGAGTGGGCTGTGGCACTTGGCTGAAATGGGATTTTAGCTGAATGGGAAGGTGCTGGCCCTGAGGCTCTGCTGAGCCCTGAGGAGGGTGCAGAGCTGTGCATTGGTATTCAGGAGCTGCAGGGCTGCATTCCTGCCAGGCTATTTAAAACCTGCACAAAACCTCCTGGAACAAGGTTATGCTCTTCATTTGCCATTCCAGGGCTGAGAAACTGCCACCTCCAGAAAGGCAACACAAACCTCACCACTCTTGGAGCTTGTCC
Organism: Vidua chalybeata; assembly: GCF_026979565.1. Taxonomy (NCBI): domain Eukaryota; kingdom Metazoa; phylum Chordata; class Aves; order Passeriformes; family Viduidae; genus Vidua; species Vidua chalybeata. The sequence goes on from NC_071538.1 coordinate 5,391,550, forward strand.
ATAGCGAAGCTGAACCAAATTTGGTTCCTTTTGATGCCGCCTTTCCATGGATGTGTGGATAAAAAAGGAAGATTTAATCACTGCAAGTGATTTAATTCCAAGTGGACAGTGATTCTGCACTGAAACTCGGCAGTGCTGTAGGGATGTGGCCACTGTTTGAGGGTTTGGGGAAGCAATTTTGGGAATAAATGGGTTTTGAATTGCAAAACTTTGTCTCACTTGAATAGACACCCTTGTACGTGGGAGCTCCGGAAATTTAGTCACAGCTCTCCTTGAATATATTAAAACTGGGGTGTTTTTTTTTTTTTTTGTAGTTTTAAAGCAAAATAATCCCAGCACAGCTGAGGGTCAGCAGTGGTGGGTTGGGTGTGGTGGCTTCCTGGATGTGGGGAAGCCTCAGGGATCGTGCCATAGTCCCAGATTTTAGGGAATGCTCTCAAAAATAGCATTAAAGTAGGGCAGCTCAGAGCCATCCCCTTCCCTGCCCTTCCCAGCTTTCCTCCGGAGCTGGAGATGGGAGAAGCAGCTCTGGGAGGGATTTGGGGTTGTCCTGGCCAGGGGATGGCCCTGGTGGTGCCAGGGATGCTCCCAGAGCCTGGCACAGGAACAGCTGTGTGCTCCCTCCTGGGCCCAGATCAGGAAATCCGCATTTCTGGAGAGAATTCCAAGACTTTGTCACTCCCACTGGCGTCTCCTGGGATCTCAGCACCGGGCTGAGGGGACTGTGGGGTCACCGGGGCTGAAATGGTCCTGGGCTCAGCGTCAGAGCAGGATTTCAGAGCAGACCCAGGGGAAGCAAGGGCAGGGAGGGGGGAGCAGCATCCCAGGTTTCTCCAGGCCCATCTGACTGCTGTGTCCCGTGCCTGAAGTTCCCTGAAATCACACAAGGGATTTGGGATCCTAAAAGGGTTGCGTGGGGCAGAGCTCTGGCCTTGGAGCACTCCTGGCCCTCCCCTGCTCGTCCCTGTCCCCAAATCCAGTGACACAGCTGCTCCTGGGGCAGCAGATGGACCCAGCTCCACAAAAACACCCAACCACTCCCCTAAGGAGCCAAAAATGCCAGGGGGACACCAGGCGGGGCAGGAGGTGGTGGAGGGAGAAGCTATGGAGGTTTGGTGCATGAGAAGGCAAACAGGGAGCAGGAGGGAGCCTGGATGGAGCAGGAGGGGCTGGACAAAACCTGCAGCACCCCGGGATGGAGCAGGAGGGGCTGGACAAAACCTGCAGCACCCCGGGATGGAGCAGGAGGGGCTGGCAGAGCCTGCAGTGTCCCGGGATGGAGCAGGAGGGGCTGGCAGAGCCTGCAGGATCTGGGATGGAGCAGGAGGGGCTGGCAGAGCCTGCAGCACCCCGGGATGGAGCAGGAGGGGCTGGCAGAGCCTGCAGCACCCCGGGATGGAGCAGGAGGGGCTGGCAGAGCCTGCAGCACCCCGGGATGGAGCAGGAGGGGCTGGCAGAGCCTGCAGCACCCCGGGATGGAGCAGGAGGGGCTGGACAAAACCTGCAGCACCCCGGGATGGAGCAGGAGGAGGTGCCGGGGCTGGCGGTGTCAGCGTGGCTGTGACAGCAGCAGGGGCTGCCCAGCAATGAGCAGCAGAATAATAATAATAATAATAAATATTAATAATAATAATAATCGTAATAAACCATCCCAGAGAGCCTTCCCAGGGCTTCGGCTGCACCTGAAGGCAGCAGCTGCTCCGGGAAGGGCAGGGATGTCCTGAGGGACTGGGCACTGCTGGCTGCAGCGGGGGGACACCGGGGCCACCTTCCCCGAGTTGGGGCCACCTTCCCCGAGCCCGGGCTCACCCCAGCCCACCCAGGGCTGCCTGGAGGGAGCTCCTCACCCCGAGGCAGGGCTCAAACAGCAGCACAGGCTGAGCAGAGGCTGCCCCGGGATCCCTGGCAGTGTCCCAGGCCAGGTTGGACACCGGGGTTTGGAGCAGCCTGGGACAGTGGGAGGTGTCCCTGCCCTGTCCCGTGGAACGAGATGAGCTTTGAAAGGTCTGTTCCAACTCAAACTGTCCCAAGATTCTCTTGAGGCACCTGAGCCCCGTGGAAGGGCCCGTTTCCATCTCCTCAGGTGTTTGGTGCTTTGCTTCCCCGGTGGCTGCAGGAGGAATTTCTCCCTGGAAAAGGGTGCTCAGGCCTTGGAGCTGCCCAGAGGGGTTTGGAGCACCCATGCCTGGAGGTGTCCAAGGAAGGGCTGGAGGTGGCACTCACAGCTCTGGGCTGGGGACAAGGTGGGGATGGGGCAGAGCTTGGGCTCGGTGTCCCTGGAGCTCTCTTCCACCCTCACTGCACCTGGTTTTATCCACTGAGGAACTCTCAGCCATCAGCAGCGCCCACTTGAAGTGTCCTTTGATGATTTGTGGGCAGAAAGGGGCAGGGCCTGGGCTGCAGCTGTGGAGCCTCTGCACCTGGGGCCGTTTGGAAATGCCCGTGTCCCTCGCTGATGAACATCCATTTATCCCGTGTTTCATGGGTTCTGGGGAGGGGAGCTGCTGTTTGCAGCTCCTCTGTTCTCGTTATGGAGATGGAAGCGTGGAGCTGCTTTGTTTCACAGCAGAGACTGGAATGGCCCCCCAGCATCCCTGGAGCTGCAGAAAATCGAATTAAAGCAAAACCACTTCGCTGTGCCTGCACGAGATCCCCAGCTCTGCGTCGTGCTCTTTGGGTTTTCCTTCCCCGGTGCCTGGCAGAGCTCTGGGAGATCCTCTGCCCCCATCCCCAGGGCAGGGTGGGCTGCAGGGCAGAGCCCCTGGGCCAGGAGCTGCTGCTGAACTTCCCTGCGAGAGGCTCTCCGTGCCCTGCGGCGGGATGTTTGGGAAGATGTAATTACAAACCTTCTGTGCTGCTGATGTGCCTCAATCCCAGCGGTGACAAGGGCTTGTCAGAGCTGCCCCGGGCTCCGAGGGGAGTCCCTGAACCCTCCAGCCTGTGAGAAAACCCAGGGGGAAGCCCAGAGCTGGGGAGGAGGGGCTGAGAGCAAAGCAAGGGGAGGTTTTGGCAGCCTGCGGGCGATGAGCGCGCAGATAAAAATGGTGTGAATTGGAAATATCAGAGCTGCCCTGACCCTCCTGGCCGGGGCAGCACCTTCCAGTCTCGCAGACAAGCAGATCTGGGGGATAAATCCATCCTGGGGACGTCGTTCAGATCTAATCGGTGCCTGGGCAGCAAATTTGAACACACATCACATCCCCACTGCACCGAGCCTGCCTCGCCCTGGCTACAGGGATATCCTGGAATATCCTGCTCTGCCTCCTGGAATATCCTGCTCTCCCTCCTGGAATATCCTGCTCTCCCTGGAGCAGGCCCGGGGCTCGAGAGTGCAGAGCCTGGGCCCCTGGGCCAGGGCATCGCCGGGACCCATCCTCGCTGGGCTCAGGGTGTTGCCCTGCTTTTGAAAAGTGTTAAGTTTTCTTTTATAGTTCTTTTGAAAGTTTTAAAGTTCTCATAAAACTTTTTCAGCCTTCTGATAATGTTTACATGTTCCTACTGGAGTTCTCACGCACTGTTCATGTAAATAATGATTGTTTTGCATTCTTCTTTGTGGGAGGAGAGAATTGATGGGCTGTTGGTTTGACCAGTGTGGTTGGAGAGGTGGCGATTCCATCCTCCAGCCCACGGTCACCTCTGGAATTCTATATATACACCAGAATTCTATATAAATACCAGATGCTCGAATAAAACTCTCTCTTTTTTGGCCTTTGAACTTGCTGAGCTTCTGTGTGCTTCCTTCGTGTCCAATAGCGGCACTCAGGGCACCCAAAGCAGCCGGAATTCAGGAAAAGTGGCTCAGGATCCCAGCCCAGCTGGGCGGCAAAGCGCCCCCAGCGCACACCTGGCCCGGCTGTTCGTTCAGTGCCCCAGCCAGAGCCATTATCCAAAGGAATCCCGGGGGGGTTATCCCAATCCCGGGGGGTTTATCCCAACCCCGTTTGTTTATCCCAATCCTGGGTGGTTTATCCCAACCCTGGGTTGTTTATCCCAACCCTGGGGGCTTTATCCCAACCCTGGGGGGTTTATCCCAACCCTGGGGGCTTTATCCCAATCCTGGGTGGTTTATCCCAACCCTGGGTGGTTTATCCCAGTCCTGGGTTGTTTATCCCAACCCTGGGGGGTTTATCCCAATCCTGGGGGGTTTATCCCAACCCTGGGGGCTTTATCCCAACGCCGGGACCCCGGTGGAGCCGGGATGCTGCTGAGCTTGCCATGAAGCAATACATGGAATAACCAAACAGACTCCACAGCCTGGGGTAGTTATGAAGTGGGTCTGTATTGTCAGCGCCCGGCATAGGTGGGATATCTCTCCAAAAACCCCGAGCCTCAGTCTGACCCACACCTTTATTCCCAAAATGCATATTATTCCAAATGCATATGCATTTGTTTCTGTCACAAAAACATTATTTATCCTGCTGCCACACTTCATTTTGCCAACTTTTTCAAAAAATCCGCGATTAAAAAAACCCTCCCAGCCAGCACGGGTAGGGGAGGAGGGAGAGCTTAAAAATTCTGCTCGTTTGGAATAATTTTTAATCTCTCCCCCTAATTATTTAACCACTGCAGGAGTGCTGAGGATGTGGCATCAATAACTCCGTGTTTCTGGCTGAGGCACAGCCCAGCCAGGCTCAGCTCCTTCATCTTTTATTCGGATTGATCTGCACTCCCCTTCCCCAGGAGCACCAGAGGAGCCTGGCGAGGAACCCAAAAGCACATTTTGATTTTCACTTGCTCTACCAGGAGCTGTTTTAGGGAGTCGCTGCACGGGGCTCTCTCCTGGCTGCTCCCACACCCTGCAGGAGCCTTGGAGGGGCGATCCCTGCAGCATTCCGGGTGGAAACCGGGGGTCTGGGGCTCAAATCCGAGAGGATGAGGCAGGGTTACACCAGGGTGTAAAGTCTGAGGTGGGAATGTGCAAACAGCAAGGGGGGAAAGCTGCTCCCCTACAGCACTTTGGGGCTGCCCTGTTGCCCTGATTTTTAAAAGTTCTTAAATTTTTTTAGTTCTTTTGAAAATTTTACAGTTCTCATAAAACTTCTTTAACATTCTGATAATGTTTACATATTTCTACTGGAGTTCTCACACTGTTCATGTAAACAATGATTGGTTTGCATTCTTCTTTGTGGGAGGAGAGAATTGATGGGCTGTTGGTTTGACCAGTGTGGTTGGAGAGGTGGCAATTCCATCCTCCAATCCACTGTTGCTTTTGGAATTCCATATATTGTGAGGTCAGAAATAAAATTGGCTCTTTTTCTCTCTTGAGCTCACCAAGTTTCTGTGTGCTCATTTAGTGCCCAACAGCGACACTGCCCCACTTCTCCCCAGCGCCCTTGGAGAAGGGATGAGCCCTGGGGCTGCCAGCTCCGGGCTGGAGAGGGAACGGTGAAAATGGGCAGCGCTGGAGGAGGAGCGGCCGGGCACTGCCCAATTCCCGCTGGGATCGCTGCAGGGCATGACCTGAGGATCCAAACCCCCCCTGGGCTGAGCCTGGGGGTGTCACAGCATTCCCAGCACGGCAGGGATGGGATCCGGCTGCTCCCAGGGAGGGGCTGAGCCTGGGGGTGTCACAGCATTCCCAGCACGGCAGGGATGGGATCCGGCTGCTCCTGGCGGAATTCTGTGAGGGGCTGAGCCTGGGGGTGTCACAGCATTCCCAGCACGGCAGGGATGGGATCCGGCTGCTCCCAGTGCATCCCAGGGGAATTCTGTGAGGGGCTGAGCCTGGGGGTGTCACAGCATTCCCAACCCGGCAGGGATGGGATCTGGCTGCTCCCAGGGAGGGGCTGAGCCTGGGGGTGTCACAGCCCTCCCAACCCGGCAGGGATGGGATCCGGCTGCTCCCAGGGAGGGGCTGAGCCTGGAGCCGTGCCTGGAGCAGGTCTAGAAGCAGCTGAGCTGGGAATTGCTCGGGCCTGAGGGAGCAAAGAGCCAGGAGAAGCCCAGCAGGGCCCCTGGAAGCGGCGGGGATGCTCCGGTGGGAGCCTGCGGGAGCAGGGCTGTGCGGAGCCGGGGCTGTCCCGCTGCCCCCGCCGCTCTCATCCCAGCGCATTCCTGTGGATCACTGCGACACCGGGTCTGGATCTGGCTGCTGAGCCCACAGGGGCGTGATGAGAATTCCCCGCAGTCGCTCCAGAGGCACTTTTGGCACACAAAGCCTGGGTTGGTCCCTGTCACACTCCGTGCGGGGCGTGCTCGCAGCGCGGGCAGGCACGGGGAGCCCTGGGCAGAGATGGAGCACGTGCAGCTCCACTGCCAGGAATTAATTCAGGAATTAATTCTTCTTGGAGCTATTCAGGAGTGCTTTAAATCTTGCTCGAAGGGCTCAGGAATCCACGGAATCTTCATCCAAATTTTTCTTTGCATTTCTGTGTAAGATGATGCTGAAGTGGAGATTAAAGTTTTGTATCAAATATCGTCACCTGGAGGGGCAAAATAAATAAAAACCTGGAGCTCTGGGGAGCGCTGTCCAGCATCCTGGTGAAGGATTAAGGCAAACTATCGGGATTTTGACCTTGTTTTGGTTTGTGTGTAGCAGAGCTGGATGAAAAGGGCACCCCTGAGACGCCCAGGTGTCCATGGCCCTCTGCCAGGGCAGGGGCAGGGATGGCAGGGATGGCAGGGATGGCAGGGATGGCAAGGATGGCAGGGATGGCAGGGATGGCAGGGATGGCAGGGATGGCAGGATTGCAGGGATGCAGGGATGCAGGGATGGCAGGGATGGCAGGGATGGCAGGGATGGCAGGATTGCAGGGATGGCAGGGATGGCAGGGATGGCAGGGATGGCAGGGATGGCAGGATTGCAGGGATGCAGGGATGGCAGGGATGGCAGGGATGGCAGGGATGGCAGGACTGAAGGATGGCAGGGATGGCAGGGATGGCAGGGATGGCAGGGATGACAGGGATGGCAGGGATGGCAGGGATGGCAGGGATGGCAGGGATGGCAGGGATGGCAGGGATGGCAGGATTGCAGGGATGCAGGGATGGCAGGGATGGCAGGGATGGCAGGGATGGCAGGGATGGCAGGATTGCAGGGATGCAGGGATGGCAGGGATGGCAGGGATGGCAGGGATGGCAGGGATGGCAGGACTGAAGGGTGGCAGGATGAGGGTGCAGCTTTCCCTCCATGCCTGGCTGGCTCCAGGCTCAGGGAGGAAGCAGAGGACAATCATGTTCTCTCTGGGCTGCTCTGACACCCAGGAGCAGCTTTCCTGCTTTCCAGGAATGCAATTTAATCCACGGCAAGGCGAGCGTGACGGATTAACGGGCAGAGTGCGGGGCTGGGATCCAATCTCTTTTGTATCAGCCACAATTCCCTCCTCCAGGGCCGTGGCCCTCCCAGTGCAGGGTTCCCATCCCTTTTATCCCTGCAGCCTGCGGGGATTCCAGGTGTTGATGGGCTGGGATTTATGGCCCAGCCTGGATCTGCCTCCGGAGTCCAGGCGCTCCCAGGGGAAAAGAAGAGGCTGCTGGGAGAAGTGCCCTGCCAGAGAGGGAGACTCTGTTGTTCTTTATTAATCATTCCTTCCTGGAAATCAATTAGCTGGCACAGGCAGCCCAGCAATCTCCCAGTAGCCATGGAGACGGCCCGGGGAGCCGGGGGAGAAAAGTACAGTTTAGTCAGGAAAAGTCCAAGTTTTGTGCTCCAGCATTTTTAACCTTTCGGAGACAATTATAAACTATTTTAATTAGCGATGTTTATCACCTGCTGCAGAACAGGAGGAGCTGCACAGGCCCCCACAGACCTCACTCACCCCGCTTTGGTGCAAAACAGTCTGGGATTTATGTCTGGAATGTGCTGAGCACCTCCGGTTCCCATTAAAGCAACGATTTCTCTGGAAGCCAAATGAGCAAAGCTGGTGATTTAAGCATGGAGGATGATAATTAGTGCCAGGCTGGTGCTGGGCTCTCTGCATTCCCAAAGTCTGGCATCAGCCCTGGGGATCTGTGGGGTTTGCAGGAGGCACTGCCTTCGTTTCTGGCTAAAGGATTCTTCCCGTTTTCCGTCTGCTGGGCTGGGAATGAAATCTGCACTGTGCCAATGCCTCAGCCCAGGGTCAGCTGGGGCTGGTTTGGTCAGGTTATCCATGAGAAAAGTGGATGTGGCATTCCCCAGGGTGGACACTTCTGGAGTGGGGAAGTGGCACAAAGCCCCAGTTGTACCCCAGATGTGCCCCTGCTGTGGGCTGTGAGAGAGGGGCCTGAATTTGCTTCCCAAGGTGGGACACTGGGAGGTCCTCAGGGAAAACGTGGCTCCTTCCCTGGATCCAGCACTGAGGAATCCTTATCTGCTCTCCTGGGAGTTCTCCTGGAGCATCCTGGCCAGAAGAGAGTGCACCTCCTTCAGCCAGGGTCTGGTCTGAACATGGCCTTTTTTTCTAGGACTTCCCAAAAGGAAACTGGTCTAAAATCTGGGGCAACATTTGTTTGGATGAAAAAAAAAAAAATTTAAAAAAAGAAATCACTGCAAAATTTTCCCACACAAAAGGAATTTGAAGGGAAGAGGCTTCACTTTGAAAACTCCCTTGTAGAGAACTTCAGAATTTTGCCTTTAAAGGTCTGGATTTTATTCTCTTTGATAATTTCATTGGAGCACATCCCATGGGAGTAGGGTTTGGCAGAGCTGTGAGCCTCATCCTCGGCATCCATGAGGACAGGGGTGGGTGGGATGCCAGGAAAAGGAGGGAAGGGGTGGCTGGCCCTGGCCAAGGGGCCCAGGAGGTGGCACTTTTGGGGAGGCATCAGTTTTGTCAGGGAATTTGTCTCTTGTGAGATTCTCCATGTTTTTGGCACTGCTGGTATTTCTAAGGTGTATTTTTAAAATGATGGGGCCTGTTAATGTACCACATTAAGGGATGGCAGAGCCAGGGGATCCGGGTTGCACGTGGAGAGGTCTCTGGGAGGAGCTGGTGCTGGAAGGCGTGCTTGGATTGCAGGGGCTGTGGCTGCTGGGTGTGGATCCAGAGGGAGGCACTGGGAGGGTGTCCTGGACTGTCCCCACGGCTCAGAGCCCGACCTGCAGGTCCCAAACCAGCAGCAGATCCACAAACGAAGGTGCTGGAACGTCCCCAAGTTCCCTGTGCAATCCAGGCCCTCCGTGCTGGGAGGGAGGAGGGAGTGGGATGTCCTCCATGGGCAGGGGGGCACAGCAGGTGGAGCCCCCAGGGGTCACAAGTGCAGCTCAGATCCATAAATACCACGAAATTTCAGCTGGGGCCGGACACAGAGGGGTGGCAGAGGTGGCACCGTGGGGTGCTGTGGTTACCCCTCGGGTGATTCCACACCCCATCCCAGCGCTTTGGGAGCACAGCCTGTTTTCCTGGCAGCTCCCTCTGCGTCTGAACCCGGCGCTGAAAACCCAAGATTTCTCTTCACACTTCCACCTCCTCACCAGCCCCATCCGTGGCAGGAGTGGCATCGGTGACAGCTTTGTTGGGAGCGCAGGAAAGCCCCAGCAGGGAGCTCGGCGTGCAGCTCCAGGTCCTGCAGCTATTCCTGGCTGAGGAGCGGTGGCACTCCGAAATAACAGCCCCGGCAGGAATAGCAGCCTCAGGCACTGGAGCACAGCCCCCGGAGAGCTCGTTCACAGCAAGCAAGGTCAAAGCTTAAACCCAGATTTGTTTCTGTGAGGCTAAAAGTGGCAGGTTTTTCCCTGGGAAAAGAAGCAATCCGGATTGCTGGGAAGCAGGAGCGTGTGTGTGTCCAAGAGAACAGGCAGAGCTGGGTTTTGTTGGGGGATTGTCCCAGTTTCCTCCTGAAAACATTCATCAGAAATAACTCGGACTGCAATGTGTTGCCATGGGGGAAACTTCTCATTTTTATCAGAAGGAAATAAAAAAGGGGCAAAGATCCGCTTGCCCCATGGGGACTTTGGGGTCTTTGCAGGGAAATCTGTTGGGTTGCTCAGCTCCAGACATCTCCCATGGACAGGCGTTCAGAGGAAATTCTGATTTTGTTTCTTTTTGAACAGATTCCTTTGTTCTTTCTGTAGTGATTGGTGCCAGACTTTGGACCAGGCAGGGAGGGACAGGACACAGGGAATAGCTCCCACTGCCAGAGGGCAGGGAGGGATGGGACATTGGGAATTGTTCCCTGGGATGTGGGGAGGGGCTGGGATGGAATTCCCAGAGCAGCTGTAGCTGCCCCTGGATCCCTGGCAGTGCCCAAGGCCAGGCTGGACACTGGGGCTGGGAGCTCCTGGGACAGTGGGAGGTGTCCTTGCCATGGAACAGTGGAACAGGGTCAGCTTTAAGCACCCTTCCAACCCAAACTGGGACGCTGGGACTCCGTGGTTAGGGTTAGGGGGTCCAGAAACTGATGATTCCCTTTGAGCTCTCGGAGCTGCCTGCATGGTGAAATCCCTGCAAACTCCAGCCCTGGGAGCTGACCCCAGTGGAGAGAGTTTTGATTGTAGCTTTAGACTGAAGGGAAGCCTCACCTGGATTTTAGATTCCTTCCAGCTCTACCAAGGCTTTCATTTTCCCCCCAGGTTTATAAAAATAAAAGTCTGTGGGCTTTTGGCTGGCTGTCAGGAATTATCCATGGCTTTTCTCACGGGAGGCATCCCTTTCCTTTCCAGGGGATTGTGCTGAGGGATGCAGAGCACGTCTGGCTGCTTTCACTTGGATGCACGAATTCCATCACCTCTGTTTGCTGCTCAGACTGTGAGGGGGGATAATTCCCAGCACAAAGTCAGGATCAGGCTCTGACCCCGTGGAAAACGTGGCTCTTGGAAGAGCCCGACTGCCATGTTTGCTGAATTCCACGGGTTCCTGCTGTCCAGCAGAGGTGTCTTGTGAGGAAGGTGTGAGGTCTGTCTGTGCTGAGGGGCAGCAGAAGGCGAGGCTGAGGATTCCTGACTGCATCCAGGGCTTTCCTGGGACACCACTCCCAGGCTCCCAGCCCCATGCAGGCCCAGTGTTGTGCTCCCCTCTGCTCCCAGGATCCTGGGAAGCACCGTGACCCAGCGGGGTTCATCCACTCCGTTTGGTTTGGGAGGACAGGTCAGGCATCCTCCTCCAGCCTTCCAGCTGACCTGGTCTGGAATTCCATCCCATCATAAATTAATAAGGAAGCAGGAATTTATTCTCAGAAACTCCAAGTAGAGAGGATCTGACAGCATCACGGGAAACATTTTCCCAAATCCGTGTAGTCCTGCAAAATGAATGCTGTAGGAGCACCGAGGAGAGCTCGCTGTCCGTGTGGAACTCCTCCTGTGGGCTTTGCTGGTGAATTTGGGAAACTTTAGGGGCATTTCCTTGCCCGAGCAGCCCCTGCACCGTTCCCCATGCAGCAGCTGGCTGCAGAGCCACATGTGGCTGAGTGCCACTGCCAGGGACAGCATTGGGACAAGATTTTTTGTTCCATGAAGTTGAGGTCTCTCCCTTCCAGCTTCTGGGTTTGCAGCTTGGTATCAGCCCCGGCCTCTCTCCTGCTTGGATTGTCCAAGCTCTAAAGAGGTGTGAGAAATGCTACTCACTTCTAAAAAATTTTAAAAGGTTTATTGAAATCGGATCAAAGATACAACAGAAGACTGAATAGAGAAGATATTATGGCACTGAGAGCAGAGGATTTCCCCCACCATGTGCTCACCCACACAATGGAGGTTTTGCCTTTTAACCTTTTATCTCCTCTCAAAGTTCTGTCCATCGACTGCTTCTTCACTGTCCAGTGGTGGAGTTTGTTTCCTTAAATCTAAAACTTCTCTTAACATATAGACATGATATTTGCTTTTTAATTGTGAGAGTCAACCGTTGCATTACTCATCTATCACAAAGGCTTTTTTTTGTTTTTATTTGCACTCTGTGGCTCTGGTGCTCTTTTCTTGTGCCTTTCCCCATCACCTTGTTCTAAGGGTGGTGCTGGTCTGCTCCCAGACTCCTGCGGAGCTGGGAATGCTGCTCAGCTGGGTCTGGCCTTTGCTGGGCTCCCAAATTCCCGGGCAGTGGATGTGGGATCCCTGTGTTCCCCTGGAGCACTGCTTGGGGCAGGAATTCCCCCAGCCCCTGTTCTCCTGACCCTGACCCCAGGGCTGCCACAGTGAGGTGTGGAGGAGTGTCCTTTTGAAATAGAGATTTTTGGAGTCCACTTGAGATAACAGAATGAATTAAGCATTTTAATTTTAGCTTGTAGAGTTATGTGTTGAATTTTAACCTTTTACTTAAGAAACCTCTGCCTGGTACAAAGGGCATAGGAAAATGCAAATTTCTGAAGCTTCTTGCATAAAGAACAATACCAGAAGAGGCAAAGAACCCAGATAAAGAAGCTCCTCTGTCTCCAAGCCTATCAAGACTGACAGATGTACTCAGATAAGCACCAAAGGACCAAAAGCGCACGCGCAGAGAGGAAAAGTTCAGAAGTTCAGCCATGAGGAAGACCACAATCTTCAGCCTCAGGACCACCGAGAGACCCCCGTGCGACCACCACAGCAAACCAGGCGTGCCCAGAAGGGCGTGGGCTCATTTAGCATGAGAGGCAAGGACAGGCCAGGGGTTGAATATGCCTGAAAAAGTTGTGCAATGTGTTCCATATGGAACAGCTTTGGGAATAAAGGTGTGGGTCAGACCGAGGCTCGGGGCACAAGTTTTGGAGAGATATCTCACCTGTGCTGGACGCTGACATACAGACCCACTTCATAACTACCCCAGGGTGTGGGGGCTGTTTGTTTATTCCGCGTATCGCTTCACTTGGAGTTCCATGGTGGAAATCTAGTGGAAGAGTGGAGTGTTGTTTGGATCCAGGGCTCTGTCCTTTATCCAGATGCAAATCTGCCCTTCGTGGAGCACCCGGATTTGTGGAGCACCCGGATTTGTGGAGCACCCGGATTTGCAGGGGGCTGCGTCTCCTTTGTGCCTTAAGCCAGGCCTTTTGTGGCCTCCTCCTCCATCCCCACCTAAGAGGCCCCGAGCTACTCGAGGAGATTAAGAGGATGATTAAAAACCAAGAGCAAAACCAGATCCATCAGTCTTTTAAAAGGGGATTTATTTGTAATCAGGGAAAGAGGAAAATGAGGTCCCGGCCTGCCAAGCGGGAGCGAGGCCCACTCGGGCCTCGGGCCGGGCCTGCCTCGCTCCTGCCCTTCTGTAATTAAATATAAACCGATGTGTGCAGGAGGGATCTGCTCCTATCCCACACTGCCACGTGCTCCTGTGCTTTGTTATTCCCGGGGTTTGTGCCATTCCCAGCTGTGTGAGTGTCCCAGGCACACCAGGAGCAGGCACTGAGCTCCCTGGGTGAGGTCAAGCTTTGAGATAAACCTTATACAACAGCTCTAATGTGAAAAACTTGCTTTTTCTTAAAAAACAAGATAATTCCCCATTAAAATTTTGACCTGTTTTAATAAGAAAGTTGAAAAGAACAGAAAATTTGCATTAGGAACATGGAAATGTCTTTTCCTCTCTGTACCAGGCTGGCTCAGGTTTGTCCTTCTTGCCTTGGAACAAGAGAAACACCTTTTAAATCTATTTTTGATGTTTTGGCTGGAAAATTGCTTTTAAAGGGAATAACCATGTAACACATCTCTTGTTTTCCTCACAAATCTTTGAAGCAAATGAAGGCAGAATATTTTTTTCTCCTGAATGTGTTCTGGTCCTAATTGAAGCCTGAGCCCATCCCCTGTCCCAGAGGGGAGACCTTCACTTGTAATCAATTTTATATAGAATATTTATGTTAAACAGGTGGAATTGCAGCACCCAAGTCCGTACTTTGGGCTGGAGTGCCTGACTTATGAACAGGTTCTTGCAGCTCTTCCTGAGCCCAGATGTGTGCCCCAAATTTGAGGGGCGCTGTCGGTGGGAAGGGCCTGGGCTGGGATTTACAGGGATGCAGCCTCTGCGCTGGTTTTATCCTCAGCAGGTCACGCTCATCAATTCTGCTCAGTCTATTAAATAATTTCTCATTAGGAATAATTTATTGGTGGGTATTGGAGAGCCCGTCAGGCGTGAAGGAAGCGAGGCAGGGACAGGGGATTTGTGTGTGCAGGGACAGGGGGATTTGTGTCCACTCTGCAGGGCCGTGGCTCCCTCCCCCTTGGTGCTCCCTCCCCATCACCTTTGCTAATGCAGAGCTGGAAGAGCAGCCAAGGATGGAAGTCCTAATTATTGCAAGTGCCAGGAATCAAATTCAGTGCATTTTCAAGGCAGTTGTAGTCTCTAATTGGAGTTTTTTGGGAAAACCTCTTGGAATATTCAAAACTGCCTCTGTTTGATGACGCAGCACATTCTCTTCTCTTTCTTGCTCACATTTCTGCACAAAGATGTTCAAGGGTCTTGTGTGCCCAGAATTACTTCTGGGTTTATTTCTTTTGTGTTGGGGGTGCTGGAGCTGGACTCTGCTGATCCTTGTGGATCCCTTCCCACTTGGAATACTCAGTGATTCTGTGCTGTGGGGATGAAGGGAACAGCATTTCCCTGGAAAACAGCTCACTGATCCTCGTGGATCCCTTCCCACTTGGGATATTCTGTGGCTCTGTGCTGTGGGGATGAAGGGAACAGCCTTTTCCCTGGAAAACAGCTCATTGATCCTCATGGATCCCTTCCCACTCGGGATATTCTGTGGCTCTGTGCTGTGGGAATGGAGAGAACAGCCTTTTCCCTGGAACACAGCTCATTGATCCTCGTGGATCCCTTCCCACTCGGGATACTCAGTGATTCTGTGCTGTGGGGATGGAGTGAACAGCCTTTTCCCTGGAAAACAGCTCATTGATCCTCGTGGATCCCTTCCCACTCGGGATACTCAGTGATTCTGTGCTGTGGGGATGGAGGGAGCAGCCTTTTCCCTGGAAAACAGCTCGCTGGGGCTGCAGGACTGAGCTCTGAGCAGCAGGTTGGATGAGAGTAAATCACTTAAGAGAGCCTTGCTAATATCCATAAATCATGTGGAGAGTCCCGGAATTTCACTGATCTCATCCATTGTGGCTTGTCACAGATGCTGTAATACATCCCTGAGTAGCAGGAAATAACTCCAGGAACCAGAGGCAGGACACATCTGGCATGTCTAGACTCAAAAATAGGTTAGGCTGGGAGATGTCAGCTCTTCCCCAGAGTCACTCACCAGCAGTTAACAGATTTGTGAAAGGATTTGATTTCATTTGCACCAGCAGCAAGGTCATGTTTAAATTGCTCTTAACTAAGCGTGGCCTATTTTTGCTCCTCCAGAAGTGGCTGCTCTGAGCTGAGCTGTCCCCAGCAGGAGAGGGCACGTGGGACATGTGGAGAGGGAGGAAAAGTTGAAGGAGGATTTTTTTTTTTTTTTTTTTTCTTATCCCCAGGATTTGACTGGGGTTTGTTTCAACTTCAGGTTCCTGTAACTCATTTTTCTGAAAGCTTCCAAATCCTCTGCGTGGCGTCAGCGGTGGCCAAGGACCATCCCCTGGCAGGGCAGGGATCCAGTACTGCTGGAAGTCCCGAGGAAGGGATCTCTGGGTGTGTTTAACCATCCCTGGTGAGGCGTGGCTGCGGCTGCAGCAGTTTTTGGCTGGGCTGAGGAGTGAGTGAGAAGTGGCAGCACCTTCTGCAGCCCTGCTGGGAGGAGTCTCTGGGACAGAGCCGGTGACAGGGACAAGCCACGGTGCTCACAGCTCCCCGCTCCCAGCTGCCAGCTGTGCTGGGGGACGTTCCGGCCCCAGCAGGTGTTGGAACCCTGCTTACTGAGGATTTCAGACTGTCTGTGCTGACAGGCTGTTGCCCTGATTTTTAAACGTGTTAAGTTTTCTTTTATAGTTCTTTTGAAAGTGTTAAAGTTCTCATAGTGAAGCGATATGAGGAATAAACAAACAGACTCCACACCCTGGGGTAGTTATGAGGTGGGTCTGTATGTCAGCGTCCAGCACAGGTGAGATATCTCTCCAAAACTTGTGCCCCGAGCCTCGGTCTGACCCACACCTTTATTCCCAAAGCTGTTCCATATGCAACACATTGCACAACTTTTTCATGCATATTCAACCCCTGGCCCCGCCTGTCCTCGCCTCTCATGCTAAATGAGCCCACGCCCTTCTGGGCACGCCTGGTTTGCTGTGGTGGTCGCACGGGGGTCTCTCGGTGGTCCTGAGGCTGAAGATTGTGGTCTTCCTCATGGCTGAACTTCTGAACTTTTCCTCTCTGCGCGTGCGCTTTCGGTCCTTTGGTGTTATCTGAGTACATCTGTCAGTCCTGATGGGCTTGGAGACAGAGGAGCTTCTTTATCTGGGTTCTTTGCCTCTTCTGGTATTGTTCTTTTTATGCAAGAAGCTTCAGAAATTTGCATTTTCCTATGCCCTTTGCACCAGGCAGAGGTTTCTTAAGTAAAAGGTTAAAATTCAACACATAACTCTACAAGCTAAATTATAAATATTTAATTCATTTTGTTAATTTAACTCTAAAAATCTCTGCTTCAATAGAACTTCTTTAGCCTTCTGATAATGTGTACATATTTGAGAGCCAGAGTTCCCACACAATTTCATGTGTAAATAGAATAGTTTACATATTTCTCTGTGGGTGGAGAGAAATGATTGATTGATCTTTGGACCAGTGTGGTTGGAGAGGTGGTAATTCCATCCTCCAATCCACGATCACCTTTGGAATTCTATAAACTCCAGATGTTCGAATAAAATGGGGTCTTTTTCTCTTTTGAACTTCCCAAGCTGCTGTGTTCTCATTTCGTGTCCAATAGCGACAACAGGCACTGACCCCCAAGAGAACACTGCATTTAACCTGAGGCCATAGAGAAAGCTTCCAAAATTAAATGATACAACTAAGGTTATAAGTGTGTAATTTAAACAGAAGTGTGTAGTATCACATAGTAGAAATCTTAAAGTTTTATAATAAAATAAATAATAAATAAATAAAAATAAAATATAGTAATATATATATATATAAAACAAAATAGAAATTTTAGAACAAAAGCTAATCCTTCTTCTTCACCTTCTTCTTCATGAATTTAAGTAGCACTGTGTAATTAGATAATGAAGTCCACATTACAAACCATGAGTAGTTAGTCATTAAGTTAAAAATAAAAATAATCTAAGTATCATTTCTTAATTAGACAGTTTATCCTTAAAAAAAAACTTATAGAGAAATAAAACTCCATTTTTTAGTTTGTTAGTGTGAGGTGCTGTAAAAGTCACTGTAATATAAATAAAAACTAATAAACACCTAAGTCCAAACAAAAAATACCATCTCACACATTTAATCCTAACCTAAAAAAATTTAAAAAAAAATAATATCCACAAGCAGGGATCTTCTGTCCAGCCAGGATCTGCTGGGTGTGCAGGACACAGCTGCTGGGAACACCAAGGGGAGCCTTTGCTCTGGGTTTTGTCCCAAACATCAGCAAATCCAGCTGGAATCGATGGGCTTGGAGCCCTTTTCCCACCTCCAGGGCTCTGTGGTTCCATGGGATGTACACCTGGGGTGCTGCAGCCTCCCGGGGCAGGCAGGGCACAGCTGGGGGATGGATCCAGTGATCCCAGTGCTCCCCAGTCCTCACCTTACCTGGCACTGCTTCTCCAGGGAAAACAGCAGAAACACCTCTGCACGTCCAGACTGGCGACCTTCAAGCCTTCAGAATCCAGTAACTGTGGATTCCCCCCTCCTCCCTGAAATGCCACTTTCCCAGGTCCCAGGCAGCTGATTACGTTTAACTGGATTTGATTCTTTTTGCTATCGATTCGATTCTTTCGGATCGATAGGCCCAGAAGGCAAATAAATATTTCTGCAACATGAATATGAACTTGTGAGGCAAAATGCCAGTGAAGTCATCGCCGGCTCCTTTTTTAGCTCCTTTATTCCCTGTTCCATGTTGTGACAGCGCCGTTCCTTCCCTGGGCTAAGAATAGCCCCAAGTCTCCCAGGAGCAGCCTCAGCCAAGGCTTCACAGGAAGAGCCAGCTCTGCAGGAGAGTAGGAAGGGGAAAAGCCCCTCCAGCACCTTGGGTTCATGTCTGAATTGCCCAGGAGGGATTTTTGTCCACTGCCCTGTCTGCTGGAATAGAAGTGTGGAATTCAGCTGCAGCGAGGGGAAGAACTGAGGTTAAACCCAAAGTTTTCTGTGCCTGCTGCAGAGATGCCTTGTACCAGTCTGGATGATTTTAATGCAGGAATGCTGTGCCCAGGGGAGCTTTCCTGGTGTTCCCTTCTCCCTGCACGCTTCTGGGAGCACAGGGGCAGGTGGAGGGGTCCCTGTCCCTGTCCCTGTCCCTGTCCTTGTCCCTGTCCCTGTCCCTGTCCCTGGCTCAGGGGCAGGGGCTGCCTGCAGGCTGGAGCCTGTTTTTCCAAGGCAAAGTCATGGATTCACAGCATAACCCGTAGGCGATGGCAGGGGAAGCAGTGGCACGGATGGGGACATCTGTACAACACGCCACTCACAGAATCCCAGATCACTGACGTTAGAGAAGAGCTCCAGGATCAGCAGGGCCAAGCTGTGCCTGATGCCCAGCCCAGAGCACTGAGTGCCACCTCCAGGCCTTGCTTGGACACCTCCAGGGATGGGGACGCCACCCCCTCCTCCCTTTCCAATACCTGAGCACCCTTTCCATGAAGAAATTCTCCCTGAGACGTGTCCCAGATGGAGACTGAGCCACAGCTCGCCCCAGGTGGGAGTTGAGTCCCTGGTGAGGTGTCCCACCAACCAAACCATGCCAAGTTCCCCACCTCCGTGTTGGACCCTGGAGCTCATCCCTGGATTTGGGACCCAGGGAGCTGCTCCTGTCCCCATGACCCCAGATAACCCCCAGGCCAGATCAGAAAATTCCTCTTATTCTTCTATCTGCATCCAGCCCTCCCCCGGGCAAGGATTTGCCTTTCCTCCTGAGGGCTTTGCCACCATCAGCAGCATCTGCACCCCACACATTCCAGAGAGCTTGGGAAAGCAGCCTGTTTCTTTCCAGGGAATTCAAGTCCTCCTTGACACAGCCATTCTCTTGATGAGCTGCAGTCGTTTCGCAGGAGTGCGGTGGCAGCAAATGGCATCTCACACCAGAGAGGTTAAAATAAGGGGATGGCCTTATTCCCAGTGCTTTATTTTGGATGGAATTTGCAAAGGTGCCACCCTGTGCTCGCACCAGCCCTGCATTTCACCACGGAGCTCCCCAGTTGGGAATTAATTATCCCTGAGTGCCCAGCCATCGGAAACAATGGATAGCAGCAGCTCCAAACCCACTTTTATGCCTTTGTGAGTATTTGTGAACCAAAGTGCAGAAAAGTCCCTCATACCAATTTTCTGGCAGCTTTTAGAGCTTAGAATTATCTCATTAAGCACTGAAGGAGAGATGAACTCGCAGTGAGAAACCTCAGCTCTAAACTTGCAAACAATTGCTGAGAGCAAGGTGAATATTCCTGATGTTTTCCAAGGGCTTAATGTGCCCAACTTGGTTCCAAAGGCATTTTCCCCCTGAGCTGTTTTTATTGTAACTTGTCCTGGCTCAGGTTTTTGTTCCTTTTTTTTTTTAGAATGTCAGCTTTTCTTTCAAGTCTTTACATTTTAATAATTGGTTTTGTGCCTTTGAATGTCTTTTGCTCCCGGCCACTGCTGCCAGTGCTCCTCCAGCTGCCTGGCTCCACGCTGGGATGCATCCAGCTGTTCCACACATCCTGGCATTCCCGTGTCCCTGTGCTACTGGCAGGAGGAGCTGCAATCCTTCCCGTTCCCCAAGTCATTCCACCAGGAGCTGGAGCTCTTCTGTCAGGAGCTCGTTCTGCCACCGCCGCTCCCCCCGCTCCACCATCCCTCGTTAAATCCGGGAACACTTGACATAATTGGATCCCAGTCCAGAGCTGGAGCTTGGAGTGCCACAGCAGCACAAATAAACATCTTCACCACAGCTGTGGGGATAAAAATGCACTCAGCTCATGAGAAAATCACAAAGTCACGGAATCATGAGTTTGGAAAAGCCCTCGAAGGCCATCCAGCCATTCCCACAGCACTGCCAGCTCCTCCAGGTGCTCAGCAAGGGTTGGAGTCAACCTTCCATGGGTCTATGGAAGTAAAACTGTCGCCCTGCTATTTTAAAAGTTTTAAAGTTCTTTCAGAAGTTTTCCGTGCCTTCTGATAATGTTTACATGTTTCTACTGGAGCTCTCACACTGTTCATGTAAATAATGATTGTTTTGCATTCTTCTTTGTGGGAGGAGAGAACTGATGGACTCTTGGTTTGACCAGTGTGGTTGGAGAGGTGACAACTCCATCCTCCAATCCACGGCCATTTTTTGGAATTCCATATATTGCAAGGTCAGAAACAAAAGTTACTTCCTTTTGCTCTTTTGGTCGTAGTGTGAGCGTGTGAGTTATTTTGTGTTGCAGTGTGACATAATACATCCACAGTGATGTGCAAAGGAGCCCTGGAAAGCTCCTGAAAGGTTTTGGACATGCTGCTCCTCACGTTAACCCTGACACAGCTGCCTGAAGGTTGTTGGGAAGAGAGGATCTGTGATTTTCCTGAAATCAGGTTTTGTGGTTCATCGTTCCTTCAGCGTATTACTGCAATTACCATTTACCTAACGAACCCTTCCAATTTAATTAGCATAAGTGGGGCCGATTTTGTGCCGTAGCATCCATCCTGCTGCAAGGAACGTTCCTCTGGAATTCACCCATCCCTGCAGAGGTCCGGGCTGGAAAATCCTCCTGGGAATGCTGCCCAGAGCCAGGGGATGCTCTGCACTGGCTTCTCCCTTCCCATCTCCCGTGGTTTGCTGGGACAGCAATCCAGGACTGGGGGTGCTCCAGCCAAACCAGACGTGGGGTCCAGCCCAGCTGAGTCCAGCCCAGCTAAGTCCAGGTCTAAGCATCGTGTTGGTGTGGTCAGTGGCACTGCAAATATGGGTGAGAACAGGTTGGGAACAGAAATATCCGTGTGGAGAGAGGCCTGGATCAGCCAAGAGCTCACATCCATCCCTGGGTGACAGATGGGAAAGGGGTGGGAGCTGATCCTGCTCGGAGTCAGTCTGGAATGCAAAAACTCTTCTTCCCATCCCTGTCCTGCCCACAGGATTCATCCTCCATTCGGCCCCTGGGAGAATTCACAGTAATTTAGGATTTAAGCCCTTCCCAAAAGCAGTGGAATGCCACGGAATCATTGAGGTTGGAAAATTTCTCCAAGATAATCAAGTGCAACCTTCAACCAAACCCCCCATACCCACTACAATATATCCCAAAGTGCCACATCCAGCTGGTTTTTGGACACTTCCAGGGATGGTGACTCCAGCGCCTCCCTGAAAAACCCTTCCAAGGCTGAATCACTCAGGGAGGAAATTTATCCCAATATCCCACCAATACCTACTTGGAAAAACCTGGAGGTTGTGGCCAACATCCAGAGGGAGAAATTTGCTGGGTGACAAACATCCTTTACATCTGGCACAGGACAGCTGGCAAGGATTTCCAGCTGGACTGGACAGAAAAAATGGAAAAGTGCAGGGTGAGAGGCTGCTCAGGAGGAGCAAGGTCGGGTTTTGGAGAATCCCAGAATTCCTGACTGTTTTGGGTTGGGAAGGGCCTTAAAGGCCATCTTGTTCCATGGGCAGGGATATCTTCCATAGGCCAGATCTTTTCCAGCAGGAACTTGGGATGCAAAGCTGCCTCCTTGGAGCCCTCCCAGGCACCAAAATGGATTAACCCACCCAGGTGTTTTTCCCAGCAGTGCCCAGAGTTGGGGCAGTTTTGCTGGAGCAGATTCCCGCCCACAGCGATCCCATTTTAATGGGAAAAGCTGTTCCACAGCCAAGTCCTCAGGACAAAGCGCCAGTATTCCTGATTATTCCTCCTAAATGAACCTGACTTTGTTAATTCCCAGATACAAGAAGCGCAGAGGAACATATGTTCTGCCAAACAAGCTCTGTCCCTCAGGGCTCCCGTCGGAGCCGTGCCGCTCCACGTTCCACCACGGCGCAGGAGCCCTTCTCCTTGGATAAATCCTGACTGGAATTTGCTCCAGCAGTCACAGTTGTGCTGAAGGAATCATTGGTTCCACGGGACTGGGGAGGGCCTGGCTGTGGAGCCTGGGGGACATGTGGGAGAGTCAGGCCACGATTTGTTCCGTGTGGGAATAGCGAGGATCCGTTGGGCCGGGTCTGTTTGTCCTCTCCCTTCCCAGCTGAAGTGATGGCTGGAGTCTGGTTTCAAAGTGGAGCTGAATTAAAAGTTGGGGTTTATTTGCTGCAGCTCCACTCCTTCTGTCATTCCAGTGGGCCCTCCTGAGCTGCATGGCCTCCCCTCACGTCTCTGCGCCAGGCAGCAAAGCAGGAAAATGGGGGATTGCAGCCTGGTCCCAGTCCTGTTCATGCAGCAGGAGGGCTGGCACCCTGACGCTGCTCCAGGAACACCTGGGCATTCATCAGCCTCTTCCCTTGGGAGCCACCACCTCAGAAGTGCCTTTCCTGAAGGAATGGATGCCCAAGGGCTCGTTCTGGAATGGTTGCACTCGGTCCCCCCTGCAGTGCCAGCCCTGTCTCATTCCCAGCCTGGCAGTGCCAGGCTCCTGTGGGCTCCATCCCCTCTCCTTGGCGACCACAGCAGCCTGGTTTTCCAGGGAAAAGAGCTCCTTCCTGCTGATCCACGTGGATTCCCCAAATTCTCCAGCATCCCAGGATGCTGCAGCTCCCACGTGGCTCAAGGAGAGGGTGGCAGGAGGGAAAGCAGCTGGGAATGTCCTTGGAGCTGCAGATCTTGGTCTGCCCAGTCCCAGCCCGGGAGCTGCTGCTGCTGCTCAACTTCCTGGGATTGGGCTGTGTGGAAATTATCATGGAAGCCAGAAGAGCTGGAGTGTTAAACATGCAAGGAGCAGGCTGTTGACACAGCTGCAGCCCACAAGTAGCAGCCTCTGTTAGCCCAGAGCTGCTGGGAGCTGCAATCCCTGTGCTTAATCACACAGGAAGAGCATTCCAGACTTTTGCCAGTGTAGGTAATGCTGAATTTGCCCTCTTTGCCTCCCTGATGAGGTTTTATTTGTGTTTAGGGGTATCAGAGGTGAGGGGAGGCTGCTCTGGGCACAGCAGCAGCTCCAAGGTCGTGCCTGTGCTGGGAGAATCCCACCTCCAGTGCCTCCAGTTTCTGTGGAAACAGCACGTCTCCACGGCTCCCACTTCCACATGCTCCAGAAGTTATTAATAACGCTGGAATTGCTTCCCTGGGAGCTCTCACTCCAGGGATACCAGGCTGGAGTCCGTGCCCTGTGTGGCCTGCCCTGGATCCCAGCTGGAGCTCGGGTTGGCTGAGGTTGGGAATGGGAAGCGCTCCCAGAGCAGCTCCCAGGCTCTGCAGCCAGGCCCTTCCCTTGCTCTGATTCCCGGTGTTGGGAATTGCAGCCATGGATCAGGGTCTCAGGCTGCCCAGCAGGTGTTTCATGGGAATACTGGGGAATCTGGGGGCTCTCCTGGATTTCTGTCTCTGCCTGCAGAGCTGGGGCTGTCTGTGCCAACCTCAGATCCCGCTCTCCACCATCCCAAGCTTGAAAGAAAAACAACAGAATTATTCATCCCTCCCAGTATCCTTAATTGTGTGGCCCGGATACAGCCAGAAAAGCGTGATCTGATTTCTCCATGATTAATTTTATTTCTGCCGGTTGGAATTGGTCAATGAGCAGCTTTGCTTTGCCCAGCACGTGTGGGTGGAGAGTTCTGGGGGGCATTTGCTGCTCCACTCGCTCCACTTGTCCCACATTAAGGAGAAAATCCATCCCTGGAGCAGGGAATTCCCGTGGGCTGGGCCAGCTGGGACGGGAACGCAGCGGTCACACTCCAGCTCCTGGTCTGGAGCATCCCCAGCCCTGCTCAGCCACCCCTTCCATGGAGATGGTTTATTGGGCTTGCAGGGAAAACCCTGAGAAGCTTCACTGCCCAAGCAGGTGATGGTGATGGAATGTTGGGAGCAGGAGCCTGGGAAGGGGGGGATGGAGCTGGAGCTCCCCACGAGCTGCCACTGCTCAGGAAATGGGCTACTGCGAGGCTAGGGGGAAAGGGAAGGGGGATTTTTCCCTGGAGCAATAATTCCTTTAAGATTCCTTTAGTATTTCTCGGAGTGCCTGTGTCCCACGAGCAGCTGGCTCACGCTCCTGGCTTTTTGTGGGTTTGCTCCTTTGTTCCTGGTCTCAGGGATGCAAACACCCTGAGCTCACCCTGAACACTCCGTGTCCATCACGTGGCTTCAGGCTGGACCTGGATCCAGCTTGTCTTGTCCATGGGATGCTCAGCTTCCAACAGGAATTTCAGATTTTTGGGATTCTCCTGGGGTTTTTATCAAATGGGAGAGCACAGGGCAGCAGGATAAGGTGCTCAGTTTAGGTCATCCTTGAATTTGGACAGATCCCAATACAATTTTTAGGAATACAGACCTTTCTAGGATGGATCCATACAGGGGTTTGCCGCAGCCTCATCTGTTCCAATTGATTTCAAGTGAAACTCACATAATTCGGTTTCTGCTTAATGAAGTTATGAAGCCTTATTGCAAATTAGTTAAAAAACACATTTATTCTGCTTTGGAGTCTGCCAGGAAAAAGCAGCTGGAGTGGAAGGGGCAGCAGGACTGAGGGACCAAATTTCCAGGGCATCCCAGGGAAAGCACAAGAATTCTTTTAAAAGTGAAAATAACTTAGAATGTCCTTTGTTGCGGCCTTGTAGCTTGGAAGATCTCCTTTGAAATGCAAGAGTTTTAGGGAATAATATTCCCTTCTTCTTCTTTTTATTTTCTTTATTTTTTTTTCTTAATAAGGAAAATATGGTTAGCTCAAAGTTTGTGTTTTCTGCTGCTCAAAAATGTGTTAAAAATAAGGAGTAAACCTGCTAGCGGCCTTTAGAAGGTGCTAAATTTGCTCATGAGAGAAAGCCAGGAGTGTTTCCCACCTCCAGAAGCTTTTTGGGATACTTCCATATCCCGATTATGGGAGAGAGGCCAAAGTCTGTCTCTATAAATGTCATCCAAAGGCTGCCTAATGGAATTAGCAGGAATGAGGCAGTGGAACTCCACTGGAGTCAATTGAGTTGCTCCCACTTAATTGGTGAATTTGTCATCAAATTCTTCGTTTGCTCTCGGAGGGATGGAAAGATGCCATAAATTCTGGATGCTAAAACAGTCCCCACGTTGGGCTCGGTGAATAAAACCCAAACAAGGAATTGTGTGTGGCAGGAAAGAGCCAGGAGAGTTAATGAGCATTAATTGGTGACGAAGTTTGGTTCTGAGGGAGGCTGGGGACCTGCAGGTGGCTCCAGGGAAACCAGGTGGCCCTCATTCCCTCTGCCTGGAGAGTTTCTTCCTTTATTTATTTGGATTTGTGATTTTACTCTTGGAAACACCAGTGATGGGAACAAACTGGGGCCAGTTTGATGCTGAAGTTTTTTTTTTTCCTTTTTGCAGATTCGAAAGACTGGAGGGATCAGGAATGTTGAGGACATGGAGCTGCAGGCATCGAGGTGGTGTGGACACCTTGGAGAGACCTGATTGTTGTGTGAGGAGCTCCTTCTGTTCCCACAGCCAGGGAAAAGGCTGGAGCCTGAGGAGAGGGCAAGATCCAAAGGAGGAGCTGGAAGATCCTGGGAGCAGAGCTGACCCCTGGAGCCTGCTGAGGCCACCCAGACACTCCCAACGAGGAGGAAATCAGGGCAAAAAAAACTGGGACATAATTAAAATTTAGGAGCTGGCCCTCAGCAAAGCAGATTAAGGAATTAGACTGAGGCCAAAGCCCCAGGGACTGCAGGCCAGGATAATTTCCCCCCCTCAGGGCCGGCTGAACTCCTGCCTGGCGGCTGTTGTGGTTTGATGGTTTTGAGGAGGTTGAGTTTGCTCCAAAGCTCTGCTCCCATCCCCTGCCCAGCCTGGGACCACCCTCACATTCCCCAGCAGGCACAATGAATACATGGGGTTCTTACAAACATCGATATTTCCATGGGTTAAACTGGCAGCTCCCTTCTCCTGCAGGAAGAACGTCAATATTTCCGAGCCTGACTCGTCCCGCTTCGCCCTGGATGGGTGAGAATGGAGTTTTTGATCATTCCTGAGAAAAACTGAGTGAAAGAACTGTGTCTTTCCTTGGAAAGCTGGAATTTGAGCTGATGGGTCATGAGGAGAAGGCTTCACACGGGTAATGAACTTAAGGCATCCAATGGAAGGGCTGAGTGTGTGGCTAAGGGACACAGAGCTTCTCCGGGCTGGATGCTGAGGGTCTCCATCCCTCCATCCATCCATCCATCCATCCATCCATCCATCCATCATCCATCCATCCATGCATCCATCCATCCCTCATCCATCCATCCATCATCCATCCCTCCATCCATCCATCCATCATCCATCCATCATCCATCCATCATCCATCCATCATCCATCATCCATCCATCCATCATCTATCCATCCATCCATCCATCCATCATCCATCCATCCATCATCTATCCATCCATCCATCCATCCATCATCCATCCATCCATCCATCCATCCATCATCCATCCATCATCCATCCATCATCCATCCATCATCCATCCATCATCCATCATCCATCCATCCATCCATCATCCATCCATCATCCATCCATCATCCATCCATCCATCATCCATCCATCCATCCATCCATCCATCATCCATCCATCCATCCATCCATCCATCCATCATCCATCCATCCATCCATCCATCCATCATCCATCCATCCATCATCCATCCATCCATCCATCCATCCATCCATCCATCCATCATCCATCCATCCATCCATCATCCATCCATCCATCCATCATCCATCCATCCATCATCCATCCATCATCCATCCATCCATCCATCCATCCATCCATCATCCATCCATCCATCCATCCATCATCCATCATCCATCCATCCATCATCCATCATCCATCCATCCATCATCCATCATCCATCATCCATCATCCATCCATCCACCCATCCATCCATCCATCCATCATCCATCCATCCATCCATCATCCATCCATCCATCACCATCCATCATCCATCCATCCATCCATCCATCCATCCATCATCCATCATCCATCCATCCATCCATCATCCATCCATCCATCCATCCATCCATCCATCCATCATCCATCCATCCATCCATCCATCCATCCATCCATCCATCATCCATCCATCCATCCATCATCCATCCATCCATCCATCCATCCATCATCCATCCATCCATCATCCATCCATCCATCCATCCATCCATCATCCATCCATCCATCCATCCATCCATCATCCATCCATCCATCCATCCATCCATCATCCATCCATCCATCATCCATCCATCCATCCATCCATCCATCCATCCATCATCCATCCATCATCCATCATCCATCCATCCATCCATCCATCCATTCATCCATCCATCCATCATCCATCCATCCATCATCCATCCATCCATCCATCCATCCATCATCCATCCATCCATCCATCCATCCATCCATCATCCATCCATCCATCATCCATCCATCCATCCATCCATCCATCCATCCATCATCCATCCATCCATCATCCATCCATCCATCCATCCATCCATCCATCCATCCATCATCCATCCATCCATCATCCATCCATCCATCATCCATCCATCATCCATCATCCATCCATCCATCCATCCATCCATCATCCATCCATCCATCATCCATCCATCCATCCATCCATCATCCATCATCCATCCAGGTGGGACTGGAGCAGGCTCCCAGCTCCCCGACACGCAGCTGCAGGTGGGTCACTGCTCTTTGGAGCTCCCTGCAAGTTTTGCAGATCTTTGAGCTCTCTCTAATCGGAGCTGGCAGCAGCACCGGGCACTTCTGGTGTCCGGAGCTGTTCCCCGACGTGCCCTGAGCGCAGAGCGGGCTCCGCAGGGCCGCCCTGCAGGGCCACGTCTGCCCCACAGAACTGCAGCCCACGTTTGGTGGTTCCTCGGTGCAGAAGGCTTTTAATTCCTGCTGCCAGCCATGGAAACTCCTGTGGCAGCCCGGAGAATGCCGGCTGACTCACGCTCCGTGGCAGGCGCTGCCTCGCTCCTGCTTTCCCATCCCCTCGCCCCCAGCCTGTGCCAGGCTGTGCTGTGGGACTGCACTGGGAGCCCTTGGCGAGCTGTGACCCACAACAGGTTTGCCCAGCGCCGTGTCCTCCAGCCCCGAGCTCGGGTGATGGGGTTGGATGTTGGCTGATGGTGGGACCTGATATCTTAAAGATCTTTCCCAACCTTCTGTGACGCGCCAATCCATGAGTTCAAAGCTGTCACTTGGGCATTGCCTTTTTTGCTGGTGCTGTAAAATTCCAAAGTTACAGCCAGGAATGCTGACACCAGCAAGGGGAGCTGGATGTTCCCATCCTTGGGAGACACGAGGAGCCCTCGGAGCTCCAAAACTTGTGGAAGTGCCAGCAGCCTGTGCTGCTTCATCCTCTTCTTCCTGTCCCTGCTACAACACAAAATACTTGGAGATTTCATCTGTTAATCACCCCCTCTGCCCCATGTCCCCAAGTCCTCTGCTCAGGGGCTGTTTTAAACGTTGTTTGGAGGGTTTAGAGCCAGATCTGGTGAGCAAAGTGTGGCTTTGTAGGGTTGGTTTATTTATGAGGTTGGGAAGAGGAAATGGTTTGTCCTGAGGAAGCTGAGGGAGCTGGGAAGGGGCTCAGCCTGGAGAAAAGGAGGCTCAGGGGGGCCCTTGTGGCCCTGCACAGCTCCTGACTGGGCCAGGGCAGGATCAGGGTGGATATTTGGGAAAATTCCTCCTGGAAAGGTTCTCCAGCCCTGGCACAGCTGCCCGGGGCAGGGTGGATTCCCCATCCCTGGAGGGATTTCAAAGCTGTGTGGATGTGGCACCTGGGGACACGGGCAGGGGTGGCCTTGGCAGTGCTGGGGATGGCTGGACCCTCTCTTTGAGCTGTTTCCCTCAATTCCAGCTGGTTTCTGCCAGCAGGGTTGGTGACCAAAGCTGCTAAAGGGCACTGACAATTTGGGTTTGCAGCATCTGCTGTTTCTCACTTCCTCCAGCCTCTGCTTTTCCCAAATTGGCTGCAAAGATTTCCTGACACGTTTTCAGCCTGTGTGAATTGCTGCAGCTCCCCTGAAGCCTGGTGAGGTTTCTGACCCCATGGCAGCCAATAATTGGGCCCCTGGTTGTCAAAAAATACTCAAGGCTCATGTCCATGACGGGGAAAAGTTATTAGGAGGTGAAAATTGCTTCCTTGACTTTTCCTGCTTCTCGTAGTGACAGTAAACAGCACAGGAACCCTCTGGTAAAAGCACAGAAATGCTCTGATAAAAGCACAGAAAGAAACAGCCAAAAATCCAGCTGCAAGGGGGAGGCCCCAGGGTGGGCCAGGACTTCCCCTCCCTCTGCCAGGGCCGTGGCCCTGGGTGCCAGGGGGGCTGCAGGGGTGGCACCCAGCCGGAGGAAAGAATAAAAGCAATTGCACTGCTCAGGCCCTGCCCAAGAGCTCCAGGGTGGAGCTTTTCTTTCGGCAGGTTGGCTCTCAGGATCCTCCCCTGGCCTGGGCTTATCCCGGGACACTGAGAGAAAGCAGAACTGTGCTGGGACACGGGGACCCCCCTCTGCTGAATCTGACCTTGCCTTTCATCCCAAGACTTGGATCAGTCCCTGTGGTCGGAGGGGGAAAAGCCTCGATGGCAACCCCAGAGGGACCCCTCGGGTGCAGTGGCTGCTGCCAAGGCCCCAGCACCCCGGCACAAACTCGCCTGGGCTCGCCAAGGTGCTCAGATATCCTGCAGGATGCTCTGGTCCCAGGAGTGGGATAACTGGAGCTGGCACCGCCGGGAGCTTCCATCGCTGGGAATTGCACGGATGGGCTCAGGCTGCTCAGAGCAGCTGTGGCTGCCCCCGCTTCCCTGGGAGCGTCCAAGGATGGGGCTGGGAGCACGCTGGGATAGGGGAAGGCGTCCCTGCCCACCCAAACCATTCCAGGATCCTCCCCCAAACCCTGTGATTCTCCTGGGAGCCAGGGAAGCCCTCCGCAGGTGGGGCTGTGCAGCCCAAAACCCAACGGGATTTCACTTCCAGGAATCCTCAGAGCTGTGTGGGCTGCCCTGACCCCATCCCACTGCCCCTGCAGGCCCTGGATCCATGTCCAGGGATGGGAAGGAGCTTTCTGCTGCCCTTGGCAGCCCCTCCAGCTGAGGGGAGCCGGGGCAGCTCCCACTGAAGCACAGCAAAGGCTGCGGCTGACGTCAACGCGATGAAATCGAGCCCCTGAAAAGGAGCCGGGGGAAAGGCAGGGAATATTTCCCAACCAATAATTTATGCAGGCTATGAGGCTTCTTTCCCTACTCCAGGCTCGCCTGAGAAATGGAAAAGATGACTCGAGCTGGGTTCTTGTCTGGATTGGTTCAATTAAGCTGAGCGAGGCTTTGAAGCTCAGGTTTATTTGATGGAATTACTGTATGGAATTTATAAATGTGATACTTTAACCCCCAGAGAGCCTCTCCTGCTCGTGTGAGGGCTGAAGAAGCTGAGCTGTGCCCTGTTCCCTGGGCTCTGATGGAATGAGTGTAATTCTTGCAGGCCTTGACCCAAATCTCTTTTTCATCTCTTGCTCCTGGATTAAACCCCTGATCGAGGAGAGGCTTGAAGAAATTCTTGTCAGAGATGCTTAAGTCGCTCAGGAAAAGGATGAGACAAAAAGAGCTGGGAGATTTTAGTAAACACTGAATCGTTTTTTGCATCATTTCAGAGGCATTTGTGAGCCCCACAGAATAGAATAGAAATGGGGTCTGGGAGGATGAGGAGCTTCAGGGGGTGTCCAGCCCCTCCTGGGCTCCAGCATCCTTTAATTAAAGAGGGAAAAACCAATGAGAGCCTCCACAGTCTGAGGGCAGCCTTGCACCTGTAGTAACGTCTTACTAATTTTGGGTAGGCAAATAAATAAAGGGTCTGGGTCTGTTGGGACAGCTCAGCATCCTCAAAGCAGGGCACGGGACACCCTGAGGAACAGGGAGTTAGTTAAAGCAGGCCAGGAGTAATTAGAGATGGGAGACTGGAATAATTAGAGATGGGAGGCTTGAAACCACTCTGAAGAAATCATAATTATTCCTGATACATTTTAATAAATGAGTTATTTAAAAATAAAAGAGGGAAAACTGGCTTGGAGTAAGAAAAAATTGCTGATTTAGGGAGCAGCCTCGGTGCACAAGGGGAGGGAAGGAGCTGGGACTGCTCCAACCAGAGTGGGAAGCAGCAGCTGGAATCCTCCATAGGACCCTCTCCAAGGAATTTCTCCCTTTCTTTGGTGTTTCAGGAACGTGGCAGATTGAAAAACTCCCCCCTGGCAGCATCTGTGGGTCCCTGAGAAGGGATTCCTGGAAAAGGGAGGATTTCTTTGGGACATTCCCGTTTTTATGCCGAGTTATCTGTTTCAGCCCATCCAGGAAGGAATGAGGAGCTGATGTTTGGGGCAGCGCTGGTGCTGATCCACTCCCAATTCCTCCCGAGTTCGGGAGTGCCACATTCCAGCTGGGAATGAGGCTCCAGACACCCCGGGACTGGAACAGGAATAACTCCAAGGACAAAGTGGCTCCCCATTGTTATTTTTCCAATCCGTGCTTTTGTCTGTAAATTCAAGAGCACTATCCAACTAAAAAAAAAAAAAAAAAAAAAAAAATACAGGGAAAGATTCCTAAAGATTCCTATCAAAGAGTGTTCCCTGGTAGCTTTTTAAATGGAAATGTTTGCAGAGGGTTCAATATTTCACAGCAATTAAAGAAAATCCATCTTGTTCCCGGAATGCTCCGTAGCATCCTAAGGAGGGAAGCAGGGAAAAATACTGCCTGGGAAGTGCTAATAGATCAAGGCTTCCATGCTCGTTATCAGCAGAAGAGACATCATATACATAAAATGTGGGTCAGAGCATCGCATTTACCGCCGGGTTTATCCCTGGCGGGAGGCACTGCGCTCCCGCAGAACAACACACGCTCCGATAAGGAATTCCGACGGCAAAGAGCCTCCTTATCTCGCAGATAAGCAAATGTGCTCGCTGTCCCCAGGGATGCTCTTACACCTTGTCAGCTCCTCCCCTGCCGCCGCCGGGGCCTGTCCCGGCCGGGGAATGTCCCGCTGGAAGGTTTGGGAGTGCAGGGGCTGAGGAACCGCGGGGCATCTCCGGGGGCACCTGGGCAGGAGGGAGGGTCGGGCCTGGGGAGGGCAGGGCTGGCCGGGAGAGCAGCCCGGAGTGTCCTTCCCGGGCAGGAATGTGGGATGGAGCAGCCACAGGGAATCCCAGAGCTGGGAGGGACCTTAGAAACCACCCAGTGCCACCCCTGCCCTGGCAGGGACACCTCCCCCTGTCCCAGGCTGCTCCAGCCTGGCCTTGGGCACTGCAGGGATCCAGGGGCAGCCACAGCTGCTCTGGGAATTCCATCCCAGCCCCTCCCCACCCTCCCAGGGAACAATTCCCAATTCCCAATGTCCCATCCATCCCTGCCCTCTGGCACTGGGAGCCATTCCCTGTGTCCTGTCCCTCCCTGCCTTGTCCCCAGTCCCTCTGCAGCTCTCCTGGAGCCCCTTCAGGCCCTGCCAGGGGCTCTGAGCTCTCCCTGGATCCTTCTCCTCTCCAGGTGAGCACCCCCAGCTCTCCCTGGATCCTTCTCCTCTCCAGGTGAGCACCCCCAGCTCTCCCTGGATCCTTCTCCTCTCCAGGTGAGCACCCCCAGCTCTCCCTGGATCCTTCTCCTCTCCAGGTGAGCACCCCCAGCTCTCCCTGGATCCTTCTCCTCTCCAGGGGAGCACCCCCAGCTCTCCCTGGATCCTTCTCCTCTCCAGGTGAGCGCCCCCAGCTCTCCCAGCCTGGCTCCAGAGGGGCTCCAGCCCTGCAGCAGCTCCGTGGGCTCCTCTGGGCTCTCTCCAGGTCCCTCCCGTGCTGGGATCCCGGGGCAGCTCTGCAGGTGGGGCCACACCTGAGCAGGGCACAGGGACAGAATTCCCTCTCCAGCCTGCCCGGGACTCCTCCCTTTCCTCCGTTCCGTGGGAATCCTTAACGGGCCACAGATCCAAGGAAAGACGCCCGCTTGGGAAGGCAGGCTCAGCACCAGGCAGCTCCAGCTCAGGGAGGCAAAAAGAACCCAAAATACCAATTACTGAGAGGAGAGCAGCTTGGAGCTGGATTAAAACCAGCACACGGAGTGTGTGTGCAGCAAATTCCAGACAAACTCACGAAATTCCCGATCCCTGTGTGGATCCCATACAGGAAATATTCCTGCAGAAGCTCTCTGGACTGTTCATAAAATTTGAAATGTCTGCTCAGTTTTACACCAGCAAAACCTCAGCCTCGTGTTTGCACCACTCGTGGCTGTATAAATATAGAAGCTGCACTCCTCCAAATTTTTTCCAGCTTAATTTAATTTTCCTTGGATCGAGTAAGGAACCAGGTTCATTCCCTGTCATGGGGAATGTGGTTCATGGAATGAGTTCAAGGGGGGCTTTCCAGATGGAAAGGGGGGAAAAAATATATAAGTATATGTGTATATAAAAATATGTGTATAAAAATATATTTTTATATTTATATATAATTCTATGCTTAGTATAGAATTATATATAACAGATAAAATATAAAAATACTATTTTATATATATATATATTTAAATTCAGGTTATGTGGGTTCCACAGGTTTAAAAATAAAGCCTGACAAATAATTCAGTGTTAAAAAAAAAAAAAAAAAAAAAAAAAAAAGAGGAAAATGTCAGAATCTGTCAATGAAAATGATCTCCAGCAGGAGGGACTCAAGGGTGGGATGTATTTGATTTGCTGGGGAGGCCTGGTTGGTTCCTTGCTCCAGGAAAAAGCAGGAACGGTGTGGCAGAGGATGGGCTGCTGGACCCTTTGGCATCACCTCCCAGGGCTGCCCTGCCCAGCTGATTTTTGGGAATGATCCTCTGGAACGACTTCCCTGCCTCGTCAGGGGCAGCTTCATCACTCCCAGCTCAGGTGCCCCTGGAAACGCTGCGATCTTGCTCCTACGCTCAGTTTTGGGGGAAGGAAGAGCCTGCAAAGCTGTGCAGTTCCAGAGCCACACCTTCCTCATGCCTGCTAAACCCTGGGAAACCCGGGCTTTATCCGCTCCAGCTGACTCTTCACTGCTCAAGGGAAGTTTTGACTTTTGCTCCTTTTCCAGCAGCCTGGCCTGGGCCCGGGTCATGGCTCGCTCCTGCTCACCTGGGCATGGCTTTATTTGATGTCTTGCTCTGCTTTTCAGAACTTCTACACATCTAAAGTTCAGCCAAAGCACCTGAAACTTCCAGGGTCCCTCCTTCCCTGCATCCCTTTGCTCTTGGAACACCCTGGACTTGTCCCCAGGGGGGTTGGTGACACGGTGGCCTTTGCTCTCTTTTACTCTCCTTTTGCTCTCCTTTACTTGCTCCCAGTTTTTATACTTCCCATGCTCTATAAAGTTATTTTTTCCCTCTAAATTCTTTCCCTGTTCCTGTCCTTAACCTCACGTTTTGATCCGGGTCCCTGTTCCCATTTTACACCATTCACAGATTTTTTTAATAACTTTTTTCCTGACCTCTGCCACCACCGCTGCTCTTCCCGAGGAAGGATTTAATTCCCCAGCTCCTCCCCAGTGCCCATGGGGAAGAAATGCAGATTTGTTGGCAAGCTTGGCTTTAAGTCCCTTTTGAGTTCCAAGCAATTTGGTGGAGCAGGGGGAAGGGCAGGCAGTGCTTTCCCGGTGTCCTGAGGGCTGCAGGGAGGGATGGAGGCACTGGAGCAGGATGCCAGGGAAGCTGGACACCCGGGAAATGTCCCTGCCTGTGGGAGTCCAGCACATCCCTCTGGCTGCCCTGGCTGGCTCCAGACCCTGGCAGGGAGCTCGGGGACCCTGGCACAAAGTCAAAACCACCTGTGGCTTCCATTTTAGCCCGTGGGAAAAGCTGCCAACTCTGTGTGAGGAATTACAGCCACAAGGGTTTGAGCAGTGTGGTAGGTGAATTGACACAGGGTGGAAAAGTAGAATTTTGGGGTTTTTAGAATATAATTCAAGGGGTCAAGATGGAGGGATTTGGGTGTGTCCTGACCTCCTTCTCCTTCTCCTTGCCCTCCATGTCTTGCTGTGCTGGTGACACTTTTCTGTTGGTTTAAGGCACAGACACAGTGCCCAACATCAATGACAGACATTGGCACGTTACTGTAAACAGGCCATAGGTAACTTTTGATATAAAAGGTAAACACTGCCCTGAGGGCAGGCAGAATGCCATGGCCTCCTTGCTAGGCAGAGCTCAGCAGGTCAGAGAGAGAATGTTCTAGAGAAGGGAAAATAAACACCCTTGAAAACTCGACCTCACGCCCTCCAGACTCCTTCTTCGGCTGCACGGGCTGGGGCACAAGGACTTCTACAATCTTGGGGACATTCCAAAGCAAAGCAGACCCCGGCACCTGCCCGTGGGGCAGAGAGAGCTGGAAGGGCCTTTCCAACCAAAGCATTCCAGGATTCCCTAGGGCTGTGGATGGGACTCCCCAGTAACCCCCAGCTCGGACAGCTCTGGCCACCCGCCCCTGACTGCAGCTGCCCTGGCTCTGGAGCTCCCTGTGGATTGTTTTTGGGGTGGGGGGGGTGGTTCCAGGATCCAGTCCTCCTGCTGAAACAGCCAGGATTTCGGGCTATTCCCATTTTCTGAGTTGCATCAATCTTCATCCACCCACTCCTCCCTCCTCGCGGGGTGTCTCCATCCCAGCACTTGGGTGCCTCACTCCTTGGTGCCTCAGACACATTCCAGCCTCCCCATGACCCATGGCTGCACTCCTGACATCCATCCCAGGGCTCCTGATCCCCCGGGGCAGGGGAGGGCAAGCAGCACCTTCCTTGCCCGATTATTTCATCCTTCCAATGGTTTTTCCCCCTCCTCTTCCTCCTCCTCCTCCTCCCTCCTCCTCCTCCTCCTCCTCCTCCTCCTTGCATTCCCCAGTTTGTCATTTCTGGTGATGCTTCACCTGCAGCAATTCCCCAGGATGGATCAGCAGCTCCTGCCCACTCCTGTGCTGCTCCTCATCCTGAATTATTTTGGAGATCCCTCCTGGTGGCAGCTCTTGTCTCTGATTTTCCCATTGTTATGCAGAACTCCCGAGCCAGCTCATCCCAGAAGTGCCGAGGGCACGGGCTGGGCACGGATTGCTTCTCTGTGCTCCTGCTTGCTCTGGTTCCCAGGGAGTCATTCCCAAAATGTCCCAAAGCAGGGCTGCTCCCACAGCTCCCCGACAGCGGCGTGGGGATGGGCTCTGCCCCAGGGAATGAGGGAGGAGGACAAACCCTGAGGAGGTTTAGCTGGATCTTTGGGAAAAGGTGAAGCCATCAAAGCATCAAAGGCTTCCTTATCAGCATGTGGAACGTTGTCCACAGCTTTTCCCCTCATTGCCATCCCAGCATGGCTCCTGGAGTCCCGAAACTCCCTGGGTTTCTCCTGCTGCTCCCTCCATCCCTCAGATCGTTGGAACTGCAGCTGTTCGGGTCCTGCTGGTGGGAAAAGATTCCAGGGAGAGCTCAGAACCCCTGGCAGGGCCTGAAGCGGCTCCAGGAGAGCTGCAGAGGGACTGGGGACAAGGCAGGGAGGGACAGGACACAGGGAATGGCTCCCAGTGCCAGAGGGCAGGGATGGATGGGACATTGGGAATTGGGAATTGTTCCCTGTGAATTCAGCCTGTCCAGTGGAAGGTGTCCCTGCCCATGGCATGGAGCTGGAATGACTTCAAGGGATTCAACCCATCCCATCCCAGAGCTCTTTGGTAGGAACAGGCTGTGCTCCTGCAGCCCCACTGGAGCAGGAGCAGGGCTTTCCAGGATGAGGGAGCCCAGCTCCCTCTGCCGAATGGATTTCCATGCGTTTATTCCAACGGGCTGGCAGGAAAGTAAACAGAGCAGAGGTGCTCACATGAACAATCCAGTTCCATTTTAATGAAATGTTTATTCACAGACAGTTTAATATTAATGGTAAATTGATCTCTGGAATTTTTTCCCATCAAAAATTAATGTGATACACTCTTTGCTTCTGTGCATGGAAAGCATCTCCCAATTAATTGGGAGATAACCACTGGAAATCCAACACTGCCACTCAGCCAGTCCCAGGCCATTCATTTCCTTAAGTGCACAAGCACTCCATGAATAATTAATAATGATTAATAGTGGTATTAAACTATTACTGGTGGATCAGGGGAGTGGAGCAGGTACCAATTTGTGATTTATAGCCGGGAAACCGTGAGGAATTGGGGAAGGAATGAATCCCTCTTTGAGCTGGGTACTGCACACCCTGTGGGTGGATGCATTTCAAATGTGACTTCACACCTACGTGGCCACGCAGGTGCCACCTCTGGGGCTTGGAGGATTCCCAGACTTTTCCAGGGATTTGAACAAACTCTCCCCAGCTTGGTCTAAGGTGGGAGTTGGACGCTCTGGATTCTCTCCCATGAGGGAGGGGGCAGAGGTGTCCCAGTGCCACGGAGGGTGTGACACAATTATTGTGGGGTCGAGGGAAGGGGAAAAGGAGCTTTTCCCATGGCAGTGAGCCAAGGAACAGCCCCACGGCCTCCATCCACGGCAGGATCCACGCTTCCCCTGGAGAACAGCTCCGTGCTGGGCTGCTCTGCACAAGGCAGGAACGTGCCTGGGCTGACAACATTAATATTGATTAAAGGGTTTATGACTAAGTGTGAGGAGGAAGCAGAAGCCTGTGCAGAGCTCGGAATAATTTGGAGTGGTTATTTTTGGGCCAGGATGAGATAATGGATTTACACCGAGCCAAGGGCCGGGTGCTTCATCCCATTCCCAGCCTTTATGGCTTCGGGTTCCAGAGTATCCCTGGGCACGTCACCCCTGGGCCACCCTCCATCCTCCTTCCCTCAGGAGCAAACAGCACCTTGTGCAAACTCCACTGCTCCTTTCCCAGTGCTTTCTGCCTCATCAGCACCTCTTGAATCCGTAAGGAAACCGGAGAAGCTGGAAAGAAATTAGTAAATGTAATTAATCAGGAAAAACTTCTCCACGCCCTTCTTTCCATATGTTTGTTTGCTAAGCCATGGATTTTCCTTGGATGTTCTCACACAACCAACCCACTGAGATTAAATAATTGTTCAAATGTTCAACATGGAAAATGTGAAACATTCCAGCCTTCAAAACAACGGTCTTGGGAAGCGCTGTTTGCACCGCTGGGATCCCAGAATGGGCTGGAGCTGGGAAGGGACCATGGGCAGGGACACCTTCCACTGTCCCAGGGTGCTGCAAGATCCATCAAGCTGGCCTTGGACATTCCAGGGATGTGGACAGGGCAGGGACACACCTTTATCCCTGTGCACTCTGTCCTTCCCACCATGGACCATCCCATCCATGGTCTCCTGGAGGGAATTGCTGCTCCAACTCCTTCCGCGGGGTTTGGAGCCAAACCCCTGCCCTTGGCCTCTCCAAGCACGGAAACGGGAGGAATTCCATCCAGCCACCTCCTTCAGTGGGACTGCGGAGGGAAAAGGCAGGAATTCACACCTTCCCCTGCTGTGACATTCATCAGAGGAGTCGCTGTGATTTTCCCTGTCCCTTCCCCGCTCCTTCCAGGGGAAGGAGTCTCTCCTGCAGGAGAGCCGGATGATTCAGCAGCGTGGAGCTCTCCCAGCCTCCCCTGTCTCCCTCGGTTGTCAGGGAGGATGGGCTGAGCTGAATTTTAACAAACCCACTTCCCTGCAGCTCCTTCAGCACCAGCGGCGAAAAACAAACGGAGGCTTGGAGACATCCTGGGCACGGATCACATCCCACTGCAGGAGCTGTGTCCTGTGGAGATCCTGCTGGGAATCTCCTGCTCTTCAGCCCGCAGAGATCCTCTGCACTGGGCAACTCCTGCTCTCTCCATGCAAGAGGAAAGGGATAGAAAAGGCATTTTACGCACTTTCATGTGTTTGGAAACTCCAAATGTGTCCTGGATCCCTTCGCTTTGGAGTTTTTGAGATTCAGCCCCTGAAGGGGCTCCAGGAGAGCTGGAGAGGGGCTGGGGACAAGGCAGGAGGGACAGGACACAGGGAATGGCTCCCAGTGCCAGAGGGCAGGGAGGGATGGGACATTGGGAATTGGGAATTGTTCCCTGGCAGGGTGGGCAGGGGCTGGGATGGAATTCCCAGAGCAGTTGTGGCTGCCCCTGGATCTCTGCAGTGCCCAAGGCCAGGCTGGAGCAGCCTGGGACAGTGGGAGGTGTCCCTGCCATGGCAGGGGTGGGAATGGGATGTCCCACCAGAAATCCATCCAGGATTCTATGATTCAGTCTCATGGAAATGGAATTTTGGGAAAGTCCCCGTGGGAAGGTTCTGCCCTGCCCAGGCTGGATCCCCCTCATTCCCTGCAGGATGGGGGAAGCCTCGCTGGAGCCCCACGGGATTCACCCCCTAACTGAGGGGTTCCCTCCCTAGCAGAGGTTGCAGAGCCCAGGATGGAATTCTATGGAAGGGCTGGATAAACAGAAAAGGAGGTGGAAGTGGAGGCTCCCACTCCTCGAGCTCCCCAGCCCCATCCCCTGCCTTGGCTCGGAGCATCCCCCGTGCCAGCTTGGGAGCAGGGAGCAGCTGATGCGGGCACCGGCTCCTTCCACAGCCACTTGCTATTTTTTCCTGCAGAAAATAAATTTTTTAGGGTTTTTTTTTGCAGTGCCTGTCCTAGAGCATGGACAAGAAAGGTTGGCTATAAATTATGGAGGGCTGAGTCCTCTGTGGAGGGGGGAGGAAAATCCAGGGAGCCTCAGGAAGGGGAGCACTGCATGGATGAGGATGAGCCAAGGGAGATGGGGATGCCACCAAAGCCTTCTCCTGGCTGGGGAAAGAGCTCCTGGGGCTCTCTGGCCGGGCAGGGATCAGCCACATTCCACAATCCAACCCCGACCCTGCCAGCGGCTCCGGAGCCTTGCCAGGGCAATGAAAAATTCAGCAAAGGCAGTCGGAGAGAAAGGCAGGATCAGGGAATTCTTCAGGGTGGAAAAGACCTCCGGGATCACCGAGTTCGAGCCTTGAAGCAGCATCTGAGCACAGGAATTTAACTGGGCACTGCTCGGGGAAGAGGAGGCAGCGTCCTCCTCCCTGCTCCTTCATCAGCTCCGCTGCTGGACTCGGGATGTGACGGATGTTGGGAGCATCAGTGGAGGGAAATGTGTTGTAGTCACTTTGTGGGGGAATTAAACAGGTTTTGCTTTGGCCAAATAGGGGAAGAGCAGAGCTGGGCAGAACCCAGAGCTCGGAGCAGCCCCTGAGCCCCAGGGGAGAGGGAGCTCCTGGCTGCTGGGATTGCCGGGGAATGCGGGAGATCCGTGTTCTGGGACAGAGCAGGACTCCAGCACTGGGACAAATGGACCCTGGGCTGGGGAGGAGGAACTTGTGCTGTGTAGGGATGTGAAATCCAGCATGGATCCAGCAGCAAACTTCCATGGGAGTGTGGAATCCTTTCCTCGCTGTTTTCCCACCCCCCCTGTGAGGAGCAGCTCCATCCCTGCTTTTCCAGCCACAAAGCCCCCCCGGCTCCTGTTCCACCCCTGGGCTCTGGCTCGTCCCTCAGCAGTTTCTTGGGAAGCAACATGGTTTGGACAAAGAGCTCACCCCTTCCATGTCTTCCTGCCATTCCCTATTCCCAAATTTTGGAGCAAACAGAAGGGTTAGGAACATTCACCCTCCCCTCTAAGCTGCAGCGTCCAAGTTGAACCCAGGGACTTCCCAGAAAAAAAGCCCCGACCCTGCATGGCTGGCAAAATAGGAGATGGAGGAATTGGCCTGGGGAATGATTTGCTTGTCCCAGTTTTCCTCACCTTTCTCCACTTAGTAATTCCAGGAGCCAGTCCAAGGGGAGCTGCTCCCGGAGCACACAAAGCCATCACACCTCGCTGGCTCCTGAAGTTCCCTAATTCCAGCCTCAAATCCCAAATCATCCACTTCACGGAGGGCCAGAGATCCTGAAATCCCGCTGCTAAAAACGAGATTCCCAAAGAACTGTTGGGATGGGCTGAGCCTCCCCCTCCCACACGGCCACGGCTGCACGTGGGGAAAGCCAAGCTCTGCCTCTCCACCGCTGCATTCCCAATTATTTTGACACAGAAGAGCCTGGAGTAGGGACAAATCCATCATTTCTTTGGTTAATTTCAATGTATGAGTGGGATTTTTAATACCCAGTCTTCTCCAGCTGCATCTTCCCATTTTTTATGACATTTTCCCCATTTTCTGGAGCAGGCCTATCGATTCTCTGCAGCTCTCTTTCTCTTGTTTAATTGAAAATGTCAGTTCTTGTATTTAATGAGAATTTCTGCCCTATTCGAACCCTGTCAGAAGAGACTTTATCCCAAATCCAGTCCTAAAAACCCACTGCAAAAATTTCTGCTGCCATAAATCCATAAGGGATTCGGGACAGCTACTGGGGCTAACAGGGATTTGAACCCATGTAGGAAAATTGCAGCTATTTTTCCAATTTCTGTCCATCTTTTTATTAATTCCATAAATTTCCCTTGGCTTTGTCCAGGGAGATGGAGCCCCAGGAAGGGAAGGGAGCTGGAGAAGCAGTGGGTGTGTGGAGCCCTCATCCCTGGAGGGATTCCAAAGCCCTGTGGAGGTGGCACTTGGGGACAGGGGGCAGGGGTGGCCTTGGCAGTGCTTGGACTCTTTGCCCCCATGGTTCCCCCACCCCATAAGAATATCATCCCACTTATTTTCTCTTTTTTTTTTTTTTTTTTTTTTTGGAAAGATGTGTGGAAAATCTGGAAAACCTGGCCTGCAAACCAGGGCAGAGTGAAAACAAACAGCTCCTGGTGTTGCTGCCGCTGGTTTTGGGGGTGATGGGAGAGCAGCAGTGGGGAGGGGAGGGGAGGGGAGGGAGGGGAGGCTCTGATTCACAGTTCCCCATCCCACAGTGTTTACAGCACTTGGGCTGGGAAAAATACCTGTTCCCAGGAATGCTCCTCAATAGGCTTGGCTTTCTCCTCGCTGCCATTGCTTAGTAACAGCTCTATTTTTAAATGCTAAGAGGGTAATAGACCAAAAAAAATGGGAGTTTGCTCAGTTTCTGATCCAACAGGCACTAAACCCAGCGGGATGGGGGCCTTGGGATCGCGGGAGCAGGGCTGGGAGCTGTGGGACCAGGGCCAGGAGCTGCCCACGCCAACCTTCAACGCTTCCAGCTGGGTGAGGAGAACCCCAAACTGGGAAACCTGTGCAGCCCTCGGCTCGTGGAGATCTCCTGGAGAGGGCATCCTGGCCCTGTGAGGGATGGGATGTTCCTGGGGCCGCCACGGGTGGGCTCCTGGGGAAGGAAGGATGCAGGGAGCTGAGCGTGGGCAGCAGGAACGGGGCATCTTCAGGGGGAACCTCCTTCCTCAGGGCATCTGCTTCTACCCCAGCACCACTTCGGAAAGAAATCCCAAAATCCCGGACTGGGCTGGGTCGGGAGGGAACTCAAACCCACCCAGGGCCACCCCTGCCATGGCAGGGACACGTCCCACTGCCCCAGGCTGCTCCAAACCCAGTGTCCAGCCTGGCCTTGGGCACTGCCAGGGATCCAGGGGCAGCCACAGCTGCTCTGGGAATTCTATTCCAGGGCCTGCCCACCCTGCCAGGGAATAATTCCTTCCCAATATCCCATCCCTTCCTGCCCTCTTTCAGCTTAAAGCAAATCTCCAACAGTTTCTGCTGAAAAACATCTCCAGGAGTATCCAAACTTGCTAAAATCTGATTTGGGAAGCAGCTTGTGCAAGCCCCATGGGTTGGGGAGCACCCCCTGTTCTCCCACTGCCCGGATCCCACACGGCTGTGCCGGGATGGCTGATGACCTCCTGCCCATGGGACCTTCCCTCGTGGAAAATATCAGGATAAAAATGAATGGGATCATTTATCCTGTGCCCCATCCACTGAAGGTCATGGAATTTTATTCATTTCCCTGGGCTCTGCAGAATTCCCTCTGTCCAGGCCTGGCATTGATGATTCCTTTCCTTTCTCAGGGATAAACTCCTGGAAATCCCTCGGGAACACGAGGAGGGAACAAAGGAGGGCCCAGGGCTAGCAAAGAGCTGAAGACAACTCCCTGAAGCCTTGTGCCACCACCACCCGTCCCTGTGGGTTTCATCCATTCCTGTGAGGAACGTGGCACCAAATTTGTGCCCAAACCCCTGGTTTGGTGAAGAGGTGCCAAACCAAGGCTCGGGGGTTTGGGGGCAGCAAAGCCCTCGCTGCGTGCATCCCCCAGTGCCCCCAGTCCCCCCTCCTGCTGCAAAGTGCCCGTCAGAAGGAGATGCTGGCTTGTTTTTGAGATCTCCCAGTGACGCCGCCGCGGGAGCCCTGCCAGGCTGCAGCTGCCTCTGCTCGGCTCCCGTGCCCTGCCCACGGAGGCACCTGGGCACGGCAGCTCCCCCAAAACCACCCCCAGAGGGGAAACCCGCTGAGGCGCCAGCACCCACGGGGCCAGGGATGATCCGGAGCTGTTAATTAATTACCGGAGCACGGCAGGGAAACAGGCGCTGCAGGGGGAATGACGGCAGGCGTGTTGTGGACAGAGCGCTGGGGGTGGAAATGGCATTTCCCAGGGAATTTAAAGCCGGAGCCACCACGGCAGTGAAGCCCGACGGAGGGGAAGCCTGGATCAGCTGCCGCGGGCTGCGGCTGCGAGGGGAAGTTCGCTCCGGGACGTTCCTGGACCTGCCCTGGAGCTGTCCTTGGTGCCGTTCCCCTTTCCCAGCTCCTCCCGGCGCACTCGGGCTCCTCGCACACCAGCGCGGAGCCCTGGAACGCCTCGGCTGGGAAGGGACCTTAAAGATGTTCCAGACCCTTAAAAACCCATGGAGCCCCATGGCCAGGCACAAAGCCCAGCAGAGCCGGCACCGCCTCCGCCCACATCTGGCACGGGGGGACTGTTCATCCCTGGTTTCCCTTTCCCGTTGGGATTGACGGTGCTCCGGGGCTGGGAGCTGCCCGGGGCCGCTCCCGCTCCCTCCCAGCTCAGCCCCACGCCCGCGTGTCCATTTCAGAGGCACAGAAAGCTGCCGTCTCTCAAAGAAGGGTGTGAGAGAGGGACTGGAGAGAGCCCGCTCCAGCGTGGGTCCAACAGAGGCTCCGCTCCTGCTGCAGTGCCTGCAGCGCGTCTTTGCCACACGCTGCTGCAGAGTGCAGCCCACTGCAGCAGGGGAGGGAGGCGAATTCCCTTCCCTGGGCTCGGTGCTCCGAGGAGAGGCTCTGCACACACTCTGGAGCAGCCCCCAGCTCTGGCAGCTCCGGCAGCAGGCACTGCTGGGGAGCCGCTGCATCCCAGCAATCCCGGTTCCCCCACGCTGGCAGAGCAGCTGGCAGTGACCTTCAGCTGCTCTTCAGACCCAGCCCCGGCTGGGAGAGCCGTGCCTGGATCGTGGGGAGCTGAGAGGGAATTGTGTGCCTGAGAGGCAGCTGCGTGGAGGCTGGGAGCAGAGATTTAAATACTTTTTGTAGACCTGGAGAGCTCAGCTGCTCCAGGGAGGAACTGAAATAGGAGGGGAGGGTTTTGAGCGCCACCTGATCGCCGTACCCCGGGAACTGGAACATGGAAATTGGATCAGGGATTCTTCTGACAACGTTCCTCACCCCTGTGGCCAGCACTGGACATCCCAGTGGCTCCCAGGATACCCATGGAATCACGGAATCCCAGACTGGTTTGGTGAGAAGGACCTTAAAGCTCACCTCATTCCAGCAGGGACACCTCCCGCTGTCCCAGGGCACATCCCAGAGCAGGAGCTGGACGGTCCCAGCTTCTCTCCTCAATTCCTTTGTCCTTTTGTGAGAGAGGGAAGAGGGAGCAGTTTAATGTCCCCGGCTGTTACATTTTTAAACAGGTTTTTAAGGTGCTTCCAGATGATAGAAATGGAATAATTTCAGTGTTAAAAGAAGAAATGAGTTGTTCCAGTTTTAAGAGTTATCTTTTTTTCAGGTCCAGCCTGATGATGTCATCACTTCAAAAAAAAAAAAAGAACTTTTTCCCAAATTACCTTTAGTACAGGGATGCAA
This sequence comes from Vidua chalybeata, assembly GCF_026979565.1. Taxonomy (NCBI): domain Eukaryota; kingdom Metazoa; phylum Chordata; class Aves; order Passeriformes; family Viduidae; genus Vidua; species Vidua chalybeata. The sequence goes on from NC_071538.1 coordinate 5,436,438, forward strand.
ATATCCCAAGTTATTCCAGTGTCATCCTGATGGAACAGCTCCAGCAATTCCTCATGGACAGTGACAATTATCCATCGGCTGCACGCTGGGGCTGAGTGGGGAGGGCAGCACCCGGCTGCTTTTTGGGTTTCCATGAAGATTTTCCTTTTCAACCCCATTTTTCATCTCCTAAATTCTGCCTCAATCAAAATTCCCAAACCCCTTTGGCCATTTCGGGCAGGGCCTGCCAGGTCCCTCCTGGCCCAGCACTGTCACCCTCTCCCAGCTCCCAGCTGGACTCTCTGTCACCATCCACAGAGGATGACCTGAACCCACCCTTGTGCCTGTGGCACCAGGGCTGTGCCTCACCCCCTCCTCTCAATCCCACAATGAAAGGCTCCAGAAATGGAGATCAGCTCTGTCCAGGAATACTTCAAGTAGTACTTGAGTGAACTTGGTGGAAAAAAAATATATTGGGAGTTCTAAAGGGAAAATGTTCAGATCTGTGCAGCTCCACCATTTATTGAACAGAAGGAGCTGAGTCCTTAAAACTGTTCCTTTTCTCTATGGCCCAGGCTTTTAAAAAATGGGGAATAAAAAATATCTTTATTTCAGGGTTATCTGTGTGCTGCTTTGATTTACCCCCCTTCTTCCCAGCTGGACTTGACCAGACCCTTCTGAGCCCAAACCTGCAGAACGCTTCTAGGGAACACATCCAGCTTTCCTGGGAAATTTGCTGAAAGAATTTCATTATTCTAAACCTTGCCTTAGCCAGGCCCACAGCAGGAAAGAGTTTTTTTTTTAATAGGAGCTTAGCAGGGGAAATGCATGGAAGAGCAGTGGCAAAGCCCAGCTTAGGGGCTTGTTTCACTGACCAGCTGGAGTTCTGCCTCAGCACATTTCTCACTATTCTGGCCTGCTCTTTGCTGGCCTTGCATTTCCTGTCTCCTCTGGACTCGGTGGAACCCCTGTGGAACTGGTGTGAGATGATGGGAATTGAGGATTTTCACAGCTCCAGCCTTGGCCTTCCCAGCTGCTGGCTTGGGGGGTTTGGCTCCCACCTCGCCCTGGCACATCCCTGTGTTCCTCCCTCTCCACACCTGCCTTTTCAGAGAAGAAAAGTCTCTATTTTCTCAATAAGAACTCGACTCTTCCAGGGGTTTTCCAGTTCCTTTGTGCCCTTCAGAATCTTGGTGTTTTCCAGGAACATCAGGGAAGGGAAGAACTCTCAGCTGTAACAAAAGATTCCTATCTTGTGCTACTGTGGATCTCCCGGGAGACAAATTTCCATCTCCTGCCTCCCAGAAGCTGTCCCTGTCCCAGCTAACACTGGACACCCCCCCGTGGCACCCCTGAGATCAGAATCACTGGGTTGGGTGGGAAGAGACCTTAAATCCCATCCCACCCCTGCCTTGGCAGGGATGCCTCCCACTGTCCCAGGCTGCTCCAAGCCCTTTCCAGCCTGGCCTTGGGCACTGCCAGGGATCCAGGGGCAGCCACAGCTGCTCTGGGCAACATCAAACCAGGGGATGTGCACTTTGAGCACTGCAAAAATGTTGGTGGAGCAAAACCTTTCCCACTCGGAAAGCTGAGAGAGCGGGAGAGACTGGGAGCGTCCCCAGAGCAGGAATTCCTCCACCAGCAACAGGCAGAGCAGGGATGATCCCCGTGGAACAGGGCTGGGGAGCTCGCTGCTGTGACCCTCCTGCAGCTCCCTGCTGCCGGGCACATTCCACAGAGCGGGGAGAGCGAGGTGCTGGCCTCGCACAGAGCTGCGGAGTCACCGTGCCACTGCGGCCACCCGTGTCACTGCCAGGCCTGCCAGCACCCGTGGGTGGCACTGGCTGCCCCAGAACCCCGGAATGGGACACGGCAGGAGCAGGGCTGGCTTTGCTGCCTTTGGGAACAAAGAACGGAGCTGAGCAGCTCCAGGACTTGATGCTGCCACAGCGGCTCCGAGGAGCACCAGAAGAGGCTGCAGGAGCGCAGCCCGTGGGCAGTGATGTGGTGGGAGGTGTCCCTGCCATGGCAGGGCTGGAACGAGGTGAGCTTTAAGCTCCCTCCCAACCCAACGCGTTCTGGGTCTCCCCGGCGGGCTCCCGGGATCGCTCCAGGTCACACACCTGGGCAGGGTGGGACAGGGTGGGACAGCCACGGGTGTGTCCTGCTCCGTGCCGCGGTGGGTGATGCTCCCGGGGGTGGAGAACAGCCAGGACAGCCTCAGCCCCTGCCGGGTGTTCCCTATGACCCCGCGGTTTTAGCCCGTGGCCTGTGACACCGCAGCCCGCGGGGGACACCGAGCTGTCCCCACCACTGCCCGCGCAGCTCCCGGGGGGCTGCGAGCCCCTTCCCGCACCTCGGCCCGGGTGAGGAGACGGCTCCCGCCGTGGGAAAGCAGCGGTGCGGCGGCCGGGGGCCGTCCGAGCGCAGCCCCGGGGCCGTGGCTGGGGGCCGGGGGATGCTCCGGGGATGCTCCGCTCGCGGGGCGCCCCGTCGGGACGGGGACGGGCGGGGACGGGCGGCACCGCCTGCGCGCACCGCTGCGCATCACACCTGCCCGCACCCCGCATCCCCCGCACATCCCGCACGACATCCCCCGCTCCGCACCGCTCCGCACCGCCCCGCGGTGGGGGGGGGGGAGGCGCGGCCGCGTCCCGCCCCCCCCGCACCGCCCCTGCGCCGCCGCGGAGCGCAGCGCGGGCGCGCAGCGGGACCGGACCCGCCCCGCCGCCGCCGCCGCCGCCGCCGCCGCTTTGTGTCTGGGCGCCGCCCGCGGAGGCGGAGCGGGCCCGGCCCTGGGCTCCGCGGCGCGGCGGGGCGGGCGGCGGGACAGCCGCGGGCAGCCCCCGGCGGCGCCCGCGCAGCCCCCGCACCGCGGCTCGGCCGCGCATGGACGCGCGCTCCCGCCTGCACCGTGAGTACGCGGGGCCGGGGCCGGGAGGGGCGCGCAGCCCCCGGGGATGCCCGGGCCGCCCCCGCCCCCGGGCGCGGGGAGGGAGCGCGGCGCGGCTCCGCCGAGGACAAAGGAGCGCGGGGAGCGCTCGGTGCGCGCAGCCGCCCCCGCGCAGCCCCCGCGGCGCGGTGACGGCTCGGGCGCGATTCCACAGAACCTGCCTGCGGCGGGGGTCGGGCTCGGCGCAGCTCCTGGAAAATTCTGCGCCCTTCGCAGCGCCGGTGGAGGCGCGGGGAGGTGCGGAGGAGGCTCCCTCCCTCTCTCCATCCCTCCCTCCATCCCTCCCTCCGCGCAGGGACATCGCCGCCTCCCGCGGTCCCGCGTGGCGCTGCCGCTGCGTCCCCCGGCCCGTTTTGTGTCCGGCCCGTTTGTCCGGCCCGGCCGCCCTGCTGAAGGCCGCCGGGTGCCCCAGCTGGGTGCCCGGGGTCTGGGGGCAGCGGGGCGATGGGCACCGGCTCCCCCCGCGCTGGGGGATGTGGGGGAGGCCGGGCAGGGGCCCGCGTGTCCCGGCCCCGTGTCCGTGTCGCTGCCGAGGGACGGCGTGTGCCGAGGGCACCGAGCCGGCTTTGCTCGTTTTCTCTGGGAGGCCGGGCCAGGGAGGGTCACGGACAGGAGAGAGCCCTGTTGAAAGTTCCTTGGGTTTTGGGAAACAGAAACGGTCCGATGGATATTTTTGCCGTGCCCCTCACTCCATCTAAATCCCTTCCTTTCGCTCCTGTCCATCCGTGATTTCCAGCTAAAAACTCCGGCCACGTGCCGTTGGTTGGTGCCTTTAACCTCAGGTGTTTGAGTGGGAATAATCCTTAGGAACAGCTGAAATCCAAAGCGTTTCCCTCCGCGCTCCACGAGCAGAGGAGTGACTTAATCCGGTGGGCTCTGCTGTTCCGCATCTGCTCGCTCAGCTCCTCACGGAGGAGGAGGAGGAGGGAGGGAGGGAGGGATGCTCGCCATGGCAACCTCGCGGCGCAGATTGCAGCCACTCCGGGGAAGTAGCAGGACTTGGGAAAGAAGCAGGAGCAGCTGAGCTCGGAAGCGGCATGACCGGGGACGAACGGTGCCTCTCGGAAAGCGTGACCTGCTCTGGGGAGCGTTCCTGGCGCTCCCGGCTCGGAGCTGTGGGTGTGGAGGGGGAAGGGGCCTTCGGGGAGGTCACGGAGCTTCCTCTGCGTGCAGCCGCAGTGAGAGGAGGGCTCTTCATTCTCCAAACGCCGTTAATTACTGTGATTATTCCGAAATCCAGCGGTTTTATCATCCCAGTGCCTTGCTGTGCCGTTTTACCTCGGTGTCCCTGTGAACTTTAACCTTGGCCTGTATTCCACCTGTAAAACTTTCCCTTGGATAAAGCAGCGGTTTTCATTTTTTAATTACCTCACAGAGGAGGAGCTTTGCTCTGTGCTTCTGTTGCACAGCTGATGTGAAATCCCTAAAAAAGGGGGGGTTAGATTCCACTGATTTTAGCAGTTGCTGGAGTAACAAAACCATTCCTGGGTGCCTGGTGGATCTGAGGAGCTGCAGCTCGGGAGCAAACGCTGCAGAGAGCTGGGCTGGAATCCCTGGGAAGGTGCTGCCTGCCCAGCAGCAAATTCCCACTCCCTGCACCTGCAGGAATTCCTCAGTGCTTCCCACAACGCATTCAAAATTGGTTAAAGTTTAAAATCCCACAAAAAGGATTTTAAAAGGAAGCTTGGCCGCTGTCCCTGGAATATTTCAAGGCAGCAGCACCATTAGAGCCCCCAGAATTCAGATTAATCACCTCTGAGGTGTTTGCATCTGGACGAGGCTTTGCTGGGAGCGTTGATCCTAAAGCAGAGACTCCAGGGACCCCAAACACAGCAGAACATGGCAATCCATGCCAGGACAGACTGGCGCTGTGTGGTGGCAGCCCCGGAGTCCCCCCAGAGCCCCGTGGCCACTGAGCCACCCCCGGCTCTGTCCCCTGGGCCAGCACCATCCCCTGGGGCTGCCGGGGCCTGGGCAAACCTGGGAGAGGCCTGGGATCGGGGATGGGAGACTGATGGACAGCAGGGCTTCAGAAATGGTGAATTTTATCCTCCTGGGCATTCAGGGAATTTCATCCCCCTGGAATTCAGCACACACCCCCTCCCCTGCCCGGTGGGGGAGCAGAGGCTCCATCCCCGGGGCTGCTCAGGGCCGTGCTCCAGGGCCGCCCATCCCGGCTGTCCCTGCCTGGGAACGGGCTGGGGACGTTCTGTCAGCAGGTGGAGGAGGAGCTGCTCCCCTGCAGGGTGTGGATCCATCGGGCTGATCATCGGCACCGGGAAGATCCGCTGGGACACAGCTGGGGGCGGGAAGCCACCCCCAGCACCCCGAGAGGTGTCCCAGGAACATCCAGGGCCACTTGAGAATCCCAATTAAGCATTTCGGTGGATGCGAGCCCAGCGCAGCCCGAGCTCCTCGAGGTGGTACCAAGCCCTATTTAAAGATTTCTAAGAGCCACGATGTGTCCTTGGTTTTCATCTCAGCTCCCTCTAATTTTAGCGTGGTTTCCGTAGGCTCTCATTTGCAGATTGCATCAAATCCTAGGACGAGGCTTGCAGAACTCGGGGCTGGGTTTTTTCTTTTTCTTTTTTTTTTTTTTTTTTTTTTCCTCGGGAATGCAGCAATTTGTCGAGAGCAGAGAAATCCTCCGTGTTTGACTGGGCAGAGCCGCCCCTCCTGGTGTGAGCTGCGGAGAAGTTGGGGAAGGGAGGAAGGTGGAGGGATGAGGAGGGATGGCTGGAAGCAGCTGGGAATGAGGCTGGAGAGCCCTGACAGCCCCCGGGAGAAGCTGCTGCTGCCAGGGCTGGAGCCAAGTGCAAAATTAGGGGAAGAAAGGAGCCTTAAATCCCCGCGCTCTGGGAAAGGGGGAGCAAATACCGTGTTAATGGATCAGGTTCTGGTGAATAAAGAAGAAAAGAAGCTGTAAGATCAGGAAGGCTCTTTCTTATTATAAGGAGGAGAACATTCCTCATCCTTTAGTTCCCTTGGATCCGGAGTGAATGACTTTAGAGCTACAGGAGTTTAAGCTCATCGGAGGAAAACGGTGCTTCTTTTTAATTTTTTTTTTTTTCCTTCCCGAATATTTTGCTGGGGAAAAGATTTGGAAATGAGAGTCGGAGCCAAGAGAATCTGTGGAGAGCAAATTTAACCTTTTCTAGGCTAGGAACCAGTGGCCAGTGGGCAGAAATAATCAGAATTTGTCGGAGCCGGGTGAAGGAGAGCACAGAGTCGGTCCAGCCCCGGCGGTCAGGATGTAGGGAGCAGCGGTGGGACTGGGAGTGCCGAGCACATTCCCATGGCCGGGAATCCAGCGCTCGGCTCCGCGTCACGTGAATTGCCGGGCGCCGCTCCTGCTCCAGGCGTGCTGGAGATGTGAAGACGTCCTTGGGAGATCTCGGGTGCTCGGCAGCTCGGATTGACATAAAGCAGTCGGCCGAGGGATCCGCCGGGAATAAAATCCGGGATTGAGGAGCCTTTGGAGTGCCGCGGGAGCTCGGGAACCGTCCCCGTGGGACGGGGGGACAGCGGGGCAGGGAGAGCATCCCTCTGCTCCTGCCAGCGGAGCCTCGCCGGCGGCTCAGGCGCCCAGCCCGGCCCGGAGCTGCCCCGGAGCGCTGGATCCAGCGGGATTTAAAGCTCGGGGATCGGCTGGGCCCTGGATTGTTCCACAGCACCGCTTCGCTGCGCGCTGCTCCCGTCGCTCGGACACTCCTGAGGGCAGCCCGCGAAGGAAGGGATGGCATGGCACGGGCACGGGCACGGGCACGGCGGCATTCCCGAATTCCCTCCGCGAGGAACGCGCCGAGGCAGCGGATTCACCCCTCCCCTGAGCTACGGCAGGAGCCGGGAGCGGGGCCGGCGCCGGCGCTTGGTGTCCCTGCTGCAGAACCCATCCCTGCTCTGCAGAGGTGCTGGGGACAGGCAGGGGGGGACACGGCTGGGGGGACACCTGGGGGGCTTCGGGGGACACACCCTGGTGGCTTTAGGGGGACAGACCCCGTGGAGCTCAGAGCTGCTGCCACGAGGGACACGGCTTGGGGGGGGGGGGGGACGACAGACCTTGGTGGCTTTAGGAGGGACAGTGATGGCTCTGGCAGGGGACAAAACCCTGCGGGGGTGGAGGAGGTGCTGGCAGGAGGGGACAGAGCTCTGTGGGGACACGCCTTGGTGGCTCTGTGGGGACAGACAATGATGGCTTTGTGGGGGACCAAACCCTGCTGGGGGTTGAGGAGGTGCTGGCAGGAGGGGACAGAGCTCTGGGCAGGGGGACTTTGGTGGCTCTGGGAGAGACAAACCCCACTGGGGGTTGAGGAGCTGCTGTCCAGAAGGGGACACAGCTCTGGGGGGACACACCTTGGTGGCTTTGGGGGGGGACAAACCCTGCTGGGGGTTGAGGAGGTGCTGGCAGGAGGGGACACAGCCCTGGGTGGGGGGACTTTGGTGGCTCTGGGGGCCAAGGAGCTGAGCTGTGGCTGCCAGGAGCTCTGTCTCCAGCTCTTCCCAGGTCAAACCCCAGCAATCTCTGCTTCTCTTGCCTTTTTTTTTCCCAAATATATAAAAAATCAGCTCCATCCAGACACCTCCACAAGTTCTGCTTCCAGCAGCACCTTCCATCCTCCCTTCGCTGCTGCCCTTCCCAGTGCTGACCTTTGAGGAGTCTTTGGGGCAGAGCTTGCTCAGCTCTGGGACATGTTTGGGAGGTGGTTTTGGCCCTCTGCTCCTGCCAGAAGGACAGCCTGGACCAGAGGGACAGGTTGGGATGGTGGTGGAGCCATGCTGGGAATGGAGGGATGAGGCTGGGGAGGGGGCACTCCCTTCATAACCAGCATTAAAATCAGGACCTGGACCCTGATGGTCCTCCCAGCTGGGAATGTCCTGGTTCCATCCTCTGCAGGGCTTGGAATCTCGGTGCACTTTGATTTTGCCCCAGGTATTTGCTGTGTGTGCGGCGTGGAGGCAGCTCTGCCTGTTGTTCCAAGAAATATTCCTACATTTTCCAGCCTGAGCACTAAATTGGTGGCTTTCAGCAGTTCCCTAATTATGTGAGACATTTTTTGTACTTAACAAATGGTTCTGATTCCTGCCAGCACTTCAGCCTGGTGTTCCAGGCCCGTGGGTGTCGGGGAACAGAACATATTTCTGTGTCTGTGAATATGATCCCACACGTTGTCTTAAGTGGGAAAATGTTCACAGCCCTTATATGGAGAGGGATTTTTTTTTTTTCCCCCTTCTAAATCCATCAGTGCTTTCTCCTGCAGTACTAACGCAGTTTGATCCTCCTGGTGCTCTCCAGGCTGGGGTAGGAACCAGAAATACGCAATGGGCTTTCTTCTCTTCCTGGCAGGAGCGCGGCTCTGCCCTCAAAGCCTCCAGGAGCTGGGCCTGGAAGTGGGGAATGCTCTCCCCACCTGCAGAGCGGCCAGGGGAAGGTACCTGGGAGCAGCAGGAGCTGTTTCTGCTGGAATTGTGCCTCCCTCCCTTATCCCGCCTGGGAGCTCCCACCCCCAGCCGTGCTGGTGGCATTGCTGCAGCCAGGAGTTGTGGGAAAGGCTGGGAATTGTAGGGAAATCTGGGAATTGTAGGGAAAGGCTGGGAATTGTAGCGAAAGGCTGGGAATTGTAGGGAAAGCTGGGAATTGTAGGGAAGGCTGGGAATTGTAGGGAAAAGCTGGGAATTGTAGGAAAGGCTGGGAATTGTAGGAAAAGCTGGGAATTGTAGGGAAGGCTGGGAATTGTAGGGAAAAGCTGGGAATTGTAGGAAAGGCTGGGAATTGTAGGGAAAGGCTGGGCATTGTAGGGAAAAGCTGGGAATTGTAGGGAAAAGCTGGGAATTGTAGCGAAAGGCTGGGAATTGTAGGGAAAGGCTGGGAATTGTAGGGAAAGCTGGGAATTTTAGGGAAAAGCTGGGAATTGTAGGGAAAAGCTGGGAATTGTAGGAAAGGCTGGGAATTGTAGGGAAAGGCTGGGCATTGTAGGGAAAAGCTGGGAATTGTAGGGAAAAGCTGGGAATTGTAGGGAAAGGCTGGGAATTGTAGGGAAAAGCTGGGAATTGTAGGGAAAGGCTGGGAATTGTAGGGAAAGGCTGGGAATTGTAGGGAAAAGCTGGGCATTGTAGGGAAAGGCTGGGAATTGTAGGGAAAGCTGGGAATTTTAGGGAAAAGCTGGGAATTGTAGGGAAAAGCTGGGAATTGTAGGAAAGGCTGGGAATTGTAGGGAAAGCTGGGATGTGTCGCAGCACAGTGATGGGACCCTGCTCCCCACTGCTGTGCCAGGGGGATTGTGCCGTGTCACACAGGGAAATTCAGGGAGCAGAGCAGGTCTGGGAGCACTTGGCATTGTCCCGAGGGAACGCTGGGGAGAGGCTGGGACAGGCTGCTGGAACAGAGCCTTGGGAGGAGCTCCTTGGGCTGACGGAGGGGTGGAATTGCCTTCCAACGGATTTTGCCCGGGAACATCCATGGCTGCCCAGGAGCATCACTCCCGAATCCTCTGGGGCTTCGTGGTGCCCGTGGAGGAGCAGGAGTGGAGCGAGGCCTCCTCCGTGCTGGTTCCTGAGGGGAAGGGCAGGATGGCCAGGCTGGAGCGGCCGTGGCCACTCAGGGTGTGGATGGGACCGACCAGGGCCGGGCACAGGGGCAGGATCACCCCTGAGCTGCTGGGAATGCTCTTCCCAGTGCACCCCAGGATCCCACTGGGCACTGCTGGTCAGGGACATTTTATTGTCCCACAGGATCCCACCGGGCACTGCTGGTCAGGGACAGCTCCTTGTCCCCAGGTCCTTGTCCAGGCACTCCTGCAGGATGTGCCATTTTGGGAATGAGGTTCTGCACGAGCCTTGAGCACCGGCTCAGTGAATGGACCTGTATTTGTAGGAATTTTTCTTGGGATCACAGGACAGGGTTTTCTGTGTTTGTGGATCCATGGCTGAAGGTGCTGCAGTGTTTTTTCGCAGGATTATTTTTTTTTTTTTCCGCAGCAAAGCCACTTCTCAGAGTTTCTGCAGAAATACCTGGGAAAGAGGCCACACTGAAAACTGGGAGCAGCATCAGCTTTCCAGCCTGGGCACAGAAAATCCTGAGAACACGGAATTCTGTGCATTTCCCAGGGCTGTCCTTATCTCCACCTGCCAGGAAAAGGCACTCTTTTAACGGGATGTCATTCTCACTCTGCTGGATGAACATTTCCAGTTGTGATGACAACCATGTGGGAACTTGGACAAGTGGAGAAGGGAGCTCCAGGCACTGCCAGGCACAGGCCTTTCATCAGAGCTGCTATTTTGGGGGGGCTGGTTCAGCATCAGTAGGTGTGAGGCAAAGTGTCAGCCTGGATTTAATCCTTGCCCAAGACATCTTGGGTTGGGAGTGGTGACTTTGGATAAATCTCATCCCCAAGGTCACTCTGCGTCCATGGGGAGGGCTGGGGAAATCCAGCCACAAAGCAGCTGTCTGATTTGTTTCCTTCTTCAGTTTTTCTTTAATCCAACTGATTTTGGGGGAAATACAAACCAGGGAGGGAGTAGGGAGGCTGGAGAGTGGCATTCCAGGGAATTCTGGAGTCCCCTTCCCTGGAGGTGTCTGAGGAAGGGCTGGAGGTGACACTCAGTGCTCTGGGATTGGGCACAGCTGGGACTCGGTGACCTTGGAGGGCTTTTCCTCAGGAATTCTGGGATTCTGTTTCCCGGGATTTGCTGGAATCTCATCCATAGGGTTGGTGAAGGCAGGAGAACCTCATTGGTGTGAGCCCTCAGATTAACCTGGGGTTGGGCAAATGTGAATTCCTGCCACTGGATTTGATCCTGCCTGGCCACCTGAGCTCAGCATCGCTGTGGCTCCAGCCAGGAGCACAAAGAGTGCCTGAAACTGCGGGGTGGGACAAGCTTTTGGTGTTAGGGCACTTGTTGTCAGCTGTGAGCTGTGATTTCCAGTGACCATTTGTTTCCCAGGCAATCCTGGGCAGCTCGTCCCCACGTCCAAGCACATTTGCTTTTTACTCAGCCTAATTTAATTCCTCTCTGCCCAGGGTTTCTGACGGGAAGCAGCAAATCTGACTCTGAGCTATCCCCCAGCTTTTTCTTGCTCTCTGGAGCACCCAGAGGGTCAAATCCCATCCTCTGTGTCCTCATAATTTAACTGGAGGCAGGAGAGCTCCACGGGGTGCATTCCTTGGGTCCCAGTGCAGGGCAGGAGGGCGCTGGACCTGTGGGAGCTCTTGAGTGAATCAGCTGCTCTGTTGAGAGACTCATCCATGTTCATCCTAAAAGAAGCTTCCCAAATTTCCTCTGGAGCAGCTACAACCCAGCTAATTAAAACAGGGATCAAAACGGGAGTTTGAAATGGAAGTGAAAATGAAATTAAGAGAAAATAAAGCAAATAAATATTGAAATAGAAATAAAGCACAGAGCGGTGGCTGCTGCCACCATTTAACTGCAGATACAACATGAACGCTTCTTCTTAATTAAGGAGTGGAAAAAGCTAATTAGCAAACTGCATCATGGCATTGTTGTGGAGATGAGGGCTTTGTGATTAAAGTTGCTTTGAGGAAGCAGGCCAGGAAAGAAATCCAGGTTTCCTGGAAGATCTGTAATGATTTTGTAATTGATTTCCTGGAGCAGGATTCTTAATTTTATGGGATTTCAGCTGCTCGTGTGTTTGTGATTTATTTGTCAACAAGAGGAGCAAAAGCCAGGTTTGTCTGGAGCAGTTCTGAGAGCCCTGGGACAAGGCTGAGTGGGTGAAGTGCAGTGCATGGAAAGGAACTTGAGCTGTGGTTTATTCTGCACGGGTAAATTGAGAATTTGGGATGGCATTAGAGGAGCTTTGGGGGCTGGAATTAAATGATCTTTCATAGAACCCCAGAATATGGTGAATTGGAAGGGACCCTCAGCATTTTTGAGCCCAACTCCTGTCCCTGTGCAGGACATCCCAAGTGGATGGATGGTCAGGGAATCCCAAAAAGGGGGAAAACACCCCAAAAAAATCTGTGGGATCCAACCCACAATCCTGTGACTCGGAACAAAAGTCCTGCAACGCATGCAAAAGTTTAAAAACCTTAATTTCAAACAAGTTCAGACAATTCCAGGGCGTGTGGAGAAGCTGGGAAGGAAAGGCATCCTTTCCCACAGGAACCCTTGGACTGGGCAGTGTCCCTAAGAGCCAGGAATGAGCTGGACCTGCCCTGGTTTGGAGCAGCCCCTCCAGGAGCCCACCCCACACCCCACACTCCCCTCAGGGTGACCCTGGGGCGAGCTGGGAGAAGTTTGGTGGCCTCGGGGCAGGAGGGGACCTGTCCCCTGCAGGTGCTGTCCCTTTCCCCACTGCTTGGGAAGCAGATTGTTCCCAGTTCCCCGAGCCAGGCTCCCGCTGCTCACATTTGCAGCCTCATTTCACCTGGGACAGTGCCTGGAGCAGCCCCTGGGATCCTGGAGCAGCAGAGCTGTATGGATGAGATAATCAGCAGCTCCTGAAAGTGATTAAATAAAGGTGGCATCTCCAGTCAGCGTCCCGGGGTGGTTTTGCCAGGTTTTGATGGATTATTTGAGTGTTTTCAGGAGACTTTCCATAGTGGGAGCAGCAGGCAGAGCATTAAATCCAGGAATCCCAGGGCCTGCTGAAGGTCAGCATTCCCTGTGCCAGGTGCAGGGCTGTGCATCCAGCACAACCACTGCAGTTTTTACATTCAGGGGTGGGGGTTTGTGCCTGTTCCTTCAGTTTGATTGATGCAGTGTTCTATGAAATAAACGGGGGGAGAAGTTGTGGCAGAGCACAAGCGCTGGGATTTCTCTGCCATGTGTTCCCCGGTCCCTGTGAAGCTGCATTGCTTCCTTTGGCCTTTTGCTAGAGCAGCTTTTCATGGAATCCCAGGGTGGTTTGGGTTGGAAGGGACCTTAAAGCTCATCCCATGCCACCCCTGCCATGGCAGGGACACCTCCATGTCCCAACCCGGCCTGGGGCACTGCCAGGGATCCAGGGGCAGCCACAGCTGCTCTGGGCACTCTGTGCCAGTGGGAGACCTTAAAATCCAGATTTTAAACTGAACATCAGCAGCAGAGTTCTCCAAGGACTCCTCTGACCATTTGCCCTCAGCTTGGTGGTTCCTGGGAGGACAAAAATTTGTCATCCTTTAGAAACACTGAGCTCTTAAAAACCGCATTCCTTCAGAGGTTGATGGTAATTAGGAGGGTTAATTAGCCGGGGTTTCCTGGCGGGTTATGGCAGCACAGGAAGGTGAATGTCCCAGCCTGATTGGAGCTGCATGCAAGGACCCTCGGCAGAGTGGAGGCAGAGCTGTCCCTGCCGTGGGTGGCGCTGGCAGGAGGTGACAGCTGCCACCTTGCCCACGCTGTGCGGCTCCCGTCCCTTCCCCGAGCTCCTCCTGCAGCAGGAGGAGCCTGGAATTTGTGGGAAGCCCCGGAGGCTTTGCCAGGGACTGGTTCAGGGGTTTAAAGGCTGTGTTGGAGCAGCAGCTCAGCAGCTCTCCAGCCTGATCCCAGCTCAATCCCACCCCAGCCTGGGCTGCCATTCCTGCCCACCCTATCCTTGATCCCAGCTCAATCCCACACCAGCCTGGGCTGCCATTCCTACCCAGCTCAGCCTGATCCCAGCTCAATTCCACCCCAGCCTGGGCTGCCATTCCTGCCCACCCTATCCTTGATCCCAGCTCAATCCCACCCCAGCCTGGGCTGCCATTCCTGCTCAGCTCAGCCTGATCCCAGCTCAATCCCACACCAGCCTGGGCTGCCATTCCTGCCCAGCTCAGCCTGATCCCAGCTCAATCCCACCCCAGCCTGGGCTGCCATTCCTGCCCAGCTCAGCCTGATCCTAGCTCAATTCCACCCCAGCCTGGGCTGCCATTCCTGCCCACCCTATCCTTGATCCCAGCTCAATTCCACCCCAGCCTAGGTGAATTCATTCCTGCCCACCCTATCCTTGATCCCAGCTCAATCCCACCCCAGCCTAGGTGAATTCCTTCCTGCTGGCCCCAGCCTCAGAGCAGCACTCACCACCATTCCAAAGCTCATCTGAAGCCCTCGCATCAACCAGAGTCTATTTCAAGTCTGGGAGTGCAAGCACTGAATATTTTAGATATTTTAGGAACTGGAGGCTGCGTGCTTCGGCAGCCGGGGTTTGGGTTTGGGGTTTGGTGGGGCCTGGTTTGGGGTTTTTTTGGGTGGGTTTTTTTGGTTTTTTTGGGGTTTTTTTGTTTTGGTTTGGTTTGGGTTTTTTTTTTGGGGGGGGGGGTTGGTGTGGGGTTTTTGGGGGTTTTTTTGGGGTTTTTTTGGTGTGGTTTTTTTTTTTTTTTCCCCCTTTCCAGTTTGGTCAGAATGACCTTTGTTTGTTGGGAGCTGAACAAGTGTCTGTGCTTGATGGTTGGGTGTTACCCTGTGAAGGGGATGATGCTGCAGGGGGAGGATTAAACCCAAGGCTGGTTGTTTTACGTATCCTGAGACTTTGCTCCTAAAATGGAGCTTGTACTTCCCACCCTTAGCCTGGAGAAAAGGAGGAATTTCTCCATGGAAAAGGTGGCCAGGCCTTGGAGCTGCCTGGGGAAGTGGTGGAGTGCCCATTCCTGGAGGGATTTCACAGCACCAGTGGAATAAAGGTCCCTGTCCATCCTCCACACTGGATTTGGGATGAGCTCCAGCGTTTGGTGATGTAAGAATTCCAGCAATTGCAGAAAACGCTCTCAGGCACTCTGACTGTCCCTGAAAGGCTTTGTTCCTTGTGATGGTTTCCAACATTGCTTCCAGTTTCACAGGTTTTAAAAATACCCTTCCCAGGTTTGGTAGGAGGAAGTTTTCCTGCAGGAAAAGTGAAATCGCCATAAAAGGCTTGTTATTAAATCTTACGAGCTCAGTGTTTTTAATTTAACTTGTTACATCACAGGAGTGTGAATTCATTAAACTTCCTATTCTTATATGTGGGATCTATTTTAGCTGATGAATCTCTAAGAAAAAGGTTGGAGATGCGTCAGCAGCTCCTGTGGCTCTCTGGGAGGAAAATATATGGGATTAAAAAGGACTGTAAGGAAGGGAGGGGAGCAGTGAGTGTGTCCCTCATCCTGCTGGATGAAGAGGAGGGATCAGACCCTGATCATAGCCTGGGGGGACAGTCTGGAATGTTCTCACCTCCCTTTCCACTCCCTGGATGTGCTGGGGTGGATGAGGAGCCCCCGCCCAGCTCCTGGTGACAGCAGCTGGTGGCAGCCAGGCTGCCTGTCCTGTGTCCCTGCCCTGTGGGCGTGTGTTCTTCTGCCAGCATCTCACATTCCAGCCTCTCCTGCAGCTTTACTGGGAACAAGTTCACTTTGCAAGAGCTGGGCTGTGCAAAATGGGGCTTTGATGGGTTTTATGCCAGCGCAGGAGAACGTTGCTGTGGGGCTGGCGCTTCCAAGTGGGCTCTGGTAAATCCCCTGTCCCCTCCCCAGGGGACGTGGCACTGCTGGGACAGGGCCAGCTCTGGGGGTGCCCTTTGCTTTTTGTTCTGTTTTTATTCCACGTGTTGGAACAGCCCAGGCAGATATTGCTTCCTGCTCTCCCAAATCCCTCTGCAGCTCAGCATTCCCAAGGGCAGCTGGGGCTCCTCCCTTCGGCTTTCCCTGAGGGCTTGAACTTAAATTTAAACTTTGTTTGGGTTGGGAGGGACCTCAAAGCCCACCCAGTGCCCCCCCTGCCCTGGCAGGGACACCTGCCACTGTCCCAGGCTGCTCCAGCCCCAGTGTCCAACCTGGCCTTGGGCATTCCAGGGATCCAGGGGCAGCCCCAGCTGCTCTGGGAATTCCATCCCAGTCCCACATCACCCTCACAAGGAGGAATTCCTTCCCAATATCCCATCCATCCCTTCCCTCGGGCAGTGGGAAGCCACTCCCTGTGTCCCGACCCTGATTTTAAATCACTTTATATCACTTCTAAGTCACTCTGGGGGAGAGCTGAAGTGTCCAAAGGCTCGGAGCTGTTCCCTGGATGATCCCCCTCTGGCTGTGGAGATTCCCACTCACAATTTGGCTTCTCCCCCAAACCCTTCCTGTGGGAACCCCAGGGTGCAGCGCCCTGACTGCAGCGCCCCGAGCTCCCCGTGCAGCTGGAAATGCATTTCTGGGCTCCCTCATCCCACTGATCCCAGCAGCAGGAATGCTGAGGCCGGCCTGGCGCTGCAGGGTGAGAGGCACACGTGGACTGGCATTAATTTTATTAAGCTGCTGTAATTCTCCCTAAATGATGTTGTGTGCTGCTGGCTGCGTTGCACCGTGCAGGATCAGTGTCAGGCTGCCAGGCCCGTGACTATTCCCCTTATCCCATTTTCTCCTGTAATTCCTTGCAGCAGCTGCCTGCTCCCTCCTAATTCCCTTTGCCAAGGAAGAGAAGTTTGTCACAAAAAAAAAGTGTTATTTTATAGTTTAGTCCTTGTCTCAGAACACAAAGGCTCCAGGGAGTTACAGACACAATCCCAACGATTTTTGGAGAGGAAGCGCCATGGAAAGCAGGAATCTGAAGGGAACATTGGCCTGGACTAGTTCTTGCTGAAATAAAC
Source organism: Vidua chalybeata (assembly GCF_026979565.1). Classification (NCBI taxonomy): domain Eukaryota; kingdom Metazoa; phylum Chordata; class Aves; order Passeriformes; family Viduidae; genus Vidua; species Vidua chalybeata. The sequence continues at coordinate 5,452,895 of NC_071538.1, forward strand.
CCCCAGAAATTCCCATAAATTCTCATTAATCCAGTGTTAGAACCATCACGGAGGCATCAATATATTCACTGCTCCAATAAGTGATCAGTTAATCTTATTTCTAGATTTCTTCCCCAGATCCTGGCAGTGGTCAGCAGGGCACCCCTTTGGCCTGAGCTCTCCCAGATCCTGTTTGGGAAGCAGGGAAATTCCTGCAAAACGTGGCAAACTGCTCTTACCTGGTGTGTAATCCCAGCCAGGGTGGCTTTTGTGTGCTGGAAACCACTGCAGGCCACCCCCTGCTTTTCCAGGGATGATTTAACACTCCATCAATCAGGACACACACCCGAGCAGTAAAAAGGGACGATATCTCAAGGTGCCGTGGAGAAAAGTAGCATTAGTTACAAATTTAGGCAGTCAGTGTCACCCTGTTTGCTCATTTACAAGAGGAATAATTCACCCAAACTCGGCAGTGAGGAGAAGGGAGCTGCCACCTGAGGCTGGGGATTTTTGGCAGTTTAGTTGTCAGGAAAACACTGCTGGAAAATACAATTTTTTGGACTGGCAGTACCTGTGGAATAAGGTGACTTTTGGGGCTGATGGAGCACCTTGCACCGGGGGAACTCACCCTTCCCCAGCTGCTGCTGGCTCTTCCTTATCTCCCGAGCCAGATCTGCAGAATAAGGAAATCTATTTTAAGAGAGGCAGAGAAATCCCCAGTGCTGCTCGGGGACTCTGGAAAAGTCTCCCTGTGGACGTGGACTGTGCTGAGGTGCTCCTGAGACACCGGGACAGGATTTGCTGCCTTTCCTCAGAAGTCGGGAGAAAATCTGAAGGAAAGCGATGTAAAGCTGCAGCCCGGGGTTAATCTAACTCGATTTCTGTCCCTCCTGGCCAGGAACACCTCTCAGGCAGTTGGAGGGGCAGGGCAGAAACCCCTGGGAATTCCAAGCTGTCCCTTGCTGATCCCCTGGGAGGTGCCTTTGGAGGAGCAGGGGTTGGGAGTTTGTTCAGCTCCGTGGCCAGGGCTGGTTCTGGGGGCATTTTGGTGCTCCGAGAGCCTCGTGGTGCTGAGGGCAGCAGGACCCGGCTCAAACCACAGAGCAGTTTGCTAATTAAGGGCTGTGCTCGGAATGGAACCTCGGGGAAGCTCCAGGGGAAGGGGCATGTGGTCGTTTTACCTTTGCATTTGTGACTGCACAGCTGAGAGCCAGGAGAGAGGGAGAGGCTCCAGCTCAGGCTGCACAGGAGAGAAGTGAGTCCCTTCCACTGAAACCAGGCTGATTGCTGGGATTTCTTGGCGTAAAGGAGAGGGGAGATTCCTCCAGGAAGCAAAGCAAGAGGGAAAAGAAAGGCTTATTTATTTATTCCTTTGCCCGAAGAGGAGCCAATCCTGGAGTAAGGGCTGGACCCCTTATTTCCAAACCCTCAGTGGAGATAATTGGATAACTAAAGAGAAATATTGTGGTTAAATTCAACGCAAATTTGTCCGGTTTATTTTAATCTTTTTAGGCTTGGGTTCAAGTTTTGCTGTTCAGCTGTGCTTTAATAATGAAGGTTATTCCAGCTGACCGTGCAACCTGAGCTTGGGGTGAGATCCTGAGGGATCAGCTCAGTCTGGGATCCTCAGGTGCTGCCTTTGTGCTGGGCACTGAGGTGTGAGAGGAGCTGAGAACTGGCAAATCCCTCTTGGATGGCCTCTGGCAGAAGGCCCAGCTGGGGAGGGCTGCAAAAGGCAAACCTTTGACATCTCTGTTTTAAACCATGGAATTCCCAGCTCTTCTGAAACTCACCTTTATTTGCTGTCGTTTCTGCCGCTGTGTTACTGATTTTGAAACACTCGGGGAGTCGCAACCCTTTGGATTTCCTTAATGAAGCCCTGGGGGTTATTTGTTGCACAGGGATTTGAGAGTGGTGGATCCGGGGGAACAGCAGGAGGAAAGGGAATTGCACAGGACTGACATGGGTCAGGGGTTGTGTCTCCACGAGGAGCTCAGCTGGGAGTGCCACAGCCTCCTTTTCCTCTGCTCTGTACCCACCTGCTGCTGGCAGGGGGATCCTCACACCTGTAACTCCTGCCTGGGAGTGCTCCCCAAAGCCGGGAATCACGGAGTCACTGGGATGGAAAAGCCCTCTGAGCCCATCGAGCCCCCGCGTCCCCAAGTGCCACATCCACAGGGATTTAAATCCCTGCAGGAATGGGGACTCCACCCCTGCCCCGGGCAGCTGTGCCAAGGCCTGGGCCCGTTCCATGAGGGAATTCCTCCTGCTGTCCTGCCTGACCCTCCCCTGGCACAGCTCGAGGCCGTTCCCTTCTGTCCCATCCCTTTTTCCTTGGGAAGGGAGCAGCAGGAGCTCCCAGGTGAGCCCAGAGTGACCAAGTCTGTGTTTAAGGATGTGCTCCGGGAGGGAACCCCCTCTCTGGAGAGCCTGGGGAGCAGCAGGATGGCTCCCGTGGGAGCTGGCATTCCCAAAATGCCCAGTGGCAGCTGTGCTGGGTGGGATGCAGGCAGAGCTCTCTGCGTGGCCTCAGAGGGAAGCTGGGATGAGCTCCTTCCATGGAATCCTGGTTCTTGGAGTGACTGAGGCCAGCCAGCCCCAGTCTGGTCAGCCATCCCTTCCTCCATCTCCATTTCATTCCCTGTCCTCCTTTCCAAGCCAGGGACATCCCTCAGACACCCCCTGAGTGTCCTGTGTTGCTGTGGAGGGACAGGACACCCCAAACTCCGCTGGGAGAGCAAAGCAATTCCCCTCTTGGATCTGGCCCAAAAATCCCAGGCAGCGCCTTGTGCTGTGCGTAAGGAGAACCTTGGGAGGTGGGAGTGAAATCCCTTGTGAGAGGAACACGTGCACATCCCAACCTTGGAACATTTCCAGTTCCAGAGAGCTCGGAACCAGTCCTGTAATGGAAACAAACCAGGATTTTAGCGTTCGACCTGGAGCTCCATCTTTTCTTTCCTGGCTGGGAAAGGGAAAGTTGTGTTGGGTTCTCTTTGTTGGGGAAAATTGGTCAGTGACAAAGAAATCGGGATTTGTTTGGGATGGAGGGAGAAGGGAGAAGGCGAGGAAGGAATTCCATTATTCCGAGGCAGGAATTCCATTATTCCGAGGCAGGAATTCCATTATTCTGAGGAAAGAATTCCATTTTTCCCTGTGTAGGAGCTGAATGGAGCAGCAGGCAGGAGTAGCCCTGGGCACTGAGTGATGTTTTGCATCACTGAGTAAAAATGGGTTTGGCAGGGTTGATACAATTCCAGTCATTCCCCCGGAAATCTGGAGTCCCCCTGGAATTCTCTGCTGGAAGTGCTGGGGATGGACAGGGCCCCAGGGACAGGGTGGGATTGCTGGGCTCTGGGCAGGCCAGGAGTTGCTTCCCTGATCCTTGTGGGTGCCTTCCCACCACCCTGTGCTTCTCTGACTTGTTCCCAAGTGGAATTGACCCCTCTGGAATCCCACTCCTGGAAAAGCTCCCTGGGAGGATCCAGCCTGGATGAGAGGCAGCCAGGCCTCACAGGGAGCTGGGGCTGCCTCATCCCAAAAATAAAAAAAAAAATCAAATCCCTCCTGGTATCCCTAAATCAAATCCCTCCTGGTATCCCTAAAATCAAATCCCTCCTGGTATCCCTAAATGAAATAAAATTCCTCCTATCCCTAAAATCAAATCTCTCCTGGCCTCCCTAAATCAAATCCCTCCTGGTCTCCCTAAATCAAATCTCTCCTGGTCTCCCTAAATCAAATCAAATTCCTCCTGGTATCCCTAAATCAAATCTCTCCCGGTATCCCTAAAATCAAATCTGTCCTGGTCTCCCTAAATGAAATCCCTCCTGGTATCCCTAAATCAAATCCCCCCTGGTATCCCTAAAATCGAATCCCTCCTGGTTTCCCTCAGATCCAGCCCTCCCGGTGCCAGGGGCACCTGCCATCCATTTTTAATGGAATTTCAGCGGATGACAGGGAAAGTGCATCTGGAACTGGCCTGGTGTTTCTCACATGGAAATATCCCTGGGTGCTGGAACAACCACAGGGTGGTGAATTTATATCCCAGAAAATTCCCAGCATTTCTGTCGCTGCAAATCGCTAACGTGGAAGGAGATGGGGGGAAAAAAAATCCAGCAGTTTTTGGGACAAATTTCTTTCCCTGCATTTTGTAGGATATAAATCTCCTTTGTGACAAGAGAGCTGTTATCACCAGGGGCTAAAAACCCACCAAATAAAGCAGTTAAAAGGTTCATTCTGCTCCTAAAAAAGAGCTCCTATCCTTCCCATTACTGTCATTCCGAGTTAAGTATGGAGGATGCACAGGAAAGAAATTTCAGACCTTTAAAATAACATTTTTACTATGAAAATGAATATAAAATTATCAAATTTATATTTTAAAATATATTTATTTAAAATATATTCCCCTTTCAATTCTGAAGGGGCTCAGTTACATAAAATATTTTCCCAATGTTTCTTTAGTTAAAAGGTGAATTTAAAAAAATATTTATAAATCAATAGCTGTAATTATGTAATGTGCATTTATATAAATATAAACAGACATTTATAAATGTCTCATGTACAAATAGATAAATACATACATTTATTAATACAAATACGGACATGTAAATACATAAATACCCAAACCACACAGAAATTTAAATATGTAAACAACCAAATATAGCTTAATATACCAAACCCAGGGCTATTTCCATATGCAAACACACAAGCACAAATAAATATAGAAAATATAAATAGAGACATTTCCGGATGGAAACAAACCATGATAAATGCAGGTATTTGGCTCAGATTCTGCAGTCTGCTTCCTCGTTAAGCACTTCCCAGCTTTGGGCAGGACCCTGGGACATGGATGGCATTCCAGAAGGGATCTGTCCTGTGGGATTGCCTCTGGTGTGAGGAAGGTGAAAAGTCCTTCAGCTCCCCCTGGAAGTGTGGAAGGAGTGGAACTGGGCGGTATTTAAGGTCCTTCCCAAAGCAAACCAGTCTGGGATTCTGGGATCCCTTTTCTTGGGGAATTTAGAGGTAGGAGGGAGGCGCTGGGAAGGGAATGAGGAATGCTGGGGGTGTCAGACTCTGCAGCCCCTGCTGCCGAGGGGGGCGGCTTGAAGGGAGGATCCACAAGGAAAATGTTCAACCTGAACAGAAAGAAAGTGGAATCGTCACAGAGTCCTGGGATGGTTTGGGCTGGGAGGGACCTCAAAGCCCACCCAGTGCCACCCCTGCCATGGCAGGGACACCTCCCACTGTCCCAGCCTGCTCCAAACCCCTCCAGCCTGGCCTTGGGCACTGCCAGGGATCCAGGGGCAGCCACAGCTGCTCTGGAATTCCATCCCAGCCCCTCATCACCGTCCCAGGCGATGTGAGGTGAGGTGGTGTGAGGTGAGGTGCTATTCCTTCCCAACCTCCCATCCATCCCTGCCCTCTGGCAGTGGGAGCCATTCCCTGTGTCCTGGCACTGGGGCAAATGAAAATCTCTGTTCCCTGGCACTTTCTCAGAATCCAGGTGGGTGTGAGGGTGAATCCGCTCACCCCACGCGAGGGGAGCCTGGCATTCCTGGAGAGTCCCAGGGGAGCTGTCCCTGAGGGTCCCTGAGGTCCCACATTCCCAGCTCCCTGTGTCCCATGCCATTCCCAGCACCCACAGCCCGGCACGGGACACAGGGAGCTGGGAATGTGGGCAAGGCACGAGTCCTTTCCTGTGGAAATCATGGGAATGGGGCAGGAAAGCAGCCTGGCTCCAAATGCCACGTGCATACACAAACAGGCAATGAATATGCATGGATTTCACCGCGGCTCCAGCAGCAGGAGCTGGGCACGGAGGGTATCCCAGATGTTGGGTGAAGTGCTTCCCTTGGGGTTAACAGCTGGAGCTGGGCCTGGGGGGTTTAGGCTGGGTTTTGGGACAGGCTCTTCCCCCAGAGGGTGCTGGCACTGCCCAGATCCCCAGGGAATGGGCACGGCCCGAGGCTGCCGGAGCTCCAGGAGGGTTTGGATGCTGCCAGGGATGCCCAGGGTGGGATTTGGGGATTGTCCTGTGCAGGCCCAGGATCTAGACTCCGTGATCCCTGTGAGTCCCTCCCAGCCCAGGATGTTCCATGATTCTGTGATCTGTGCATGCCAGGAATGGGACTCAGCATCCCGAGAGCCCCAGGTGCAGCTCCAAAGCCCAATTCCCATCTCCAGGAGCTCTCCTGGGTGGCTTCATTGGCCCAGGGAAGGGTTTGGGGGCAGGAATTGTTGGACTGGGAGTGGTGACCCCAAAATGGATCACCTGTGTCAGTGGGAGCATCTGTGCTCTGGGAAGGGGATGGGATGGGATGGGATACTGGGATGGGATGGGATGGGATGGGATGGGATGGGATGGGATGGGATGGGATGGGATGGGATGGGATGAGCAGGGTGGAGCAGGAGCAGTTCCAGGGGGAGCCACATCCACGTCTGCAGGGAGAAGTGCCCAGGAAGGAGCTGGGGGAGCAGGGATTCCTCGTTCCTGCTGGACTGCAGGATGGGAGCAGCACTGGGATAATGAATGGAGCTGGAGCAGGGGGGGCTCTTCCTTGCTTTCTAAGAAGAAATTAAAAAAAAAATAATAACAAGAGAGGAGAAAAAAGAGCAAAGGAATTTCTAGGAATGGCTCCAGGTCTGTGTTCCCTCTCCTTCAGGGAGATGGGGTTTCCCACAGACAAGTGAACTTCCAGGTTTTTTATGAGGTCACTGAACACAGAAGAACCCCTGAGAGGATCTGGGGGTGAAAACAGGGAGAAGCCTCGTGTGCTGATCCAGCGGTGTGAAATATCCTGTGAAACAGCTGGGGTGTGGATGTGCAGTGATTTGGGATTCCTTCCCAAAGCACTGAGCACAGCTGAGCTCATTCTTGGCTTTCTAAGGAGCACAAAAGGTAAAACCACGGCTGAAGTCTTGTCACAAGAATTCACAGCTGCAGAATTCCCTGAGAATTCCTCTGTGCCTCTTTGCTGCAGCCAGTCCAGCAGCAGGCAGAATTCCTGCCCCTGGATCCCTGCAGTGCCCAAGGCCAGGCTGGAGCAGCCTGGGACAGTGGAAATGCCCCTGCCCATGGCACTGGAGGGGTTTTGGGGTCCCTCCCAACCCAACCATTCCATAATTCCAGCATCCTCTGACAGAAAACTCCAAACAGGAAAATCCTTTCTTAAAATTCCTTTTAGGAGAGACGCCACGATGTAATTAAAACTCAGAGTATAATTGCATTTACACATTTAAAACACGGCATTCAAGGGATTTTAATTGGGATGTAGCCAGTGCCTCTCCCAGGAGCAGAGATCCTGGGTTTCCCTGGCTGCTGGCAGGGGAATTCTGCCTCCCTTTCTGCGAGCAGAGGCCTGGTGCACCTCAGTGGGGATCCAGAGGGAGGCCCTGGTGTTATTTAAGGGCGTCTGTGCACTTTCCCCAGTTTTTAGCAGCTTGGTAGCTCCTGAATGGACACCCGGGGACTGATTTCCAAACTGGGCTTTAACCTCCACCCATAAAAGGCACCTTTAGTTCTCCTGAAAGACATTTTTACGTGCAAGTTGGGTAATTAGGAATTTAATCACCCCGCCTCCAGTGAGTGAGAATGCTTTTTGCACAGAAAGAAAGCAAAGTTTAAAGGCTTTATTCCAGAGAGCAATTTGAAAGATCGATAGCCTGAAATGACTTGTTTGCCTTAGAAATAACTGGATGGGAAATGCCTTGGAAGTCACTGAGCTATCCAGGAGGGAAGGCAGGAAATGCAGGAATGATGTTGTTTCACCCCAGAACACAAACCTCTGTCTGAGATCTGATAGGCCCAGCTCACCCAGCGCTGCTTTTAAACCTTCAGAATTCTCTCAACTGTTGGAACCAGCACTGAGATTCCAGTGCCTTGCTGGGGTTAAGAGCATGGAATTGCTTAGGTTGGAAAAGCCCTCCCAGATCATCGAGTTCACCATTCCTCCAGCACTGCCCATGGCCCCAGGTGCCCTAAATTCTGCACATTCCCCCCAGGTTTTGAGTGTTCCTGCGGGAAATGAAGGGGGATTTTGCTTTTCCAGTAGGTTGTGTTTGATTCAGTAGGAAATCCACGCTGTTGCAGAGAGTTTAGTGCCCTTTATTCCAGAGGGCAGCTGTCCCAAAGCTGGTTTTCCAGAATGGGAGGGAGGCAGGATAGGGAAAAGGAAAAGGGCACTGCTGGGAGCAGGAAGAAGGAATGGGAATATTCCACAGGGGATGTGTGGCAGTCAGGTCCTCACCTGGGGACTGGGAAGCTGCAGCTCCTGGGGCACAAATGCAAATCCAGGCTGTTCTCCAGTTTCATGGATCATTAGGATAATGTGGAGTGGCCATTTGCTGTGTAGGTGTGAGCTCCTGGCAGATCCTTAGGGCTCAGCATGGGAATTTAGTCAGGAATATCCCTTGCCTTGATGCTCTTCGTTCCCAAAAAGCGATTTTATCCCGAGGTTTTTGGGTCAGGCTGTTCCGTGCTGGATCCATCCATGGGCACCAGGCTGTCCCTGGATTTCTCCAGCTCTGGCGGAGAAAGGATTTGCAAAGTGTGAGTAAGACACCCAAAAAGTGGGGGGAAGAGATTCCCTGTTATTAGGGATGAGTTACATAAGGAATCCTCGGTGACGAAAGGACGGGACCCTGCCACATTTAGAGATGTGCTGCAATCCCTGGTGCTCTCCAGCGAATCCCACCTGTGCTGCTCACTCCATCCACGCTCCTGCAGCAAAAACATTCCCTGAGTGCTTTGGGAATGTGCAACCTGGAAGTGCAACCCTGCCCTGTGCCGAGCCTGCCCTGTGCTTATCCCAAAAGGCTGCCAGTCAGGGGTAGGAATTAAAAAGTTCATTCTGGAAAGGAAATGTTTTGCCTTTGGCCCTTTGGAATATCTTTTCCAGCAAAATCCGTGTTCCGTGTAAGGGCTGGAGGGTGACATTCCTCGTTAGAGGCTGGATGTGCCTGCAGGTGTTTGGTGTCCTGAGGAGGAGAAAAGCTGTCCTGGGGATGCCTTGGAACGGTGCCCTCCAAACTGGCACTTGGGATATGCAGAGGATGGATTTCACCTCAGTAATTGTTTCCTTAAGAAGTTTTTAAGTGGAAATCAGCGAAGTCCTTATGGGTTAATTAGGTGCTGACTGAAGGTGCTGGGTAAGAAGGATAAAAAAAACAAGGAATAAATATTCCTTAGGCCATGTTCAGGGGTATTTATAGCCAAGAATGGGCAGAACTCGGGATTTTATGTTTAAATATAACTGCTGGCTGCAGCAAGAGCTCCTCATCATTTATCCCACCTTTAGTGGACAAATTGATTGTGCTGTTTGCTTGGTTTGTCCCTTTCCTCATAAAAACGTCAGGAAAAGCTGGAACTGCTCTGCTGCTGCCCCAGAACTGGGGGTCACTCGTGTGAGGCTGAATTCCTGCTGCTGCATCTCTTCCCCTCTGCTTTACTGACACAGCAGCAGCAATACCCAGAATTAAGCAGGCTGAATAATTTCCAGGATATCAACACACTTTTAATTGTTTATAAATTGGCTGCATGAAGCGTTTGATTGATTTTTCTTTTTTTTTTTTTTTTTTTTTTTTTTCCTAGGCTTGGTTCTGGGTAATTTGTTTTGTTGTTGATTTGTGTTGGGGTTTTTTTGAAGTTTGGAGTTTTTGCAGCTGAAGACCAAGGGGAAAAAAAAAATCACCTTTTGTTATTAGGTGTTGTCAGAGGAGTTTTGAACATTCTGGGATCTGGTGCAGGACAGGGAGATGCGGCTGTGAATAGTCCTGAAGTTAAATTGTTCCTCTTTCCACAGTTATGAGGGAGAATTCTGGACCTTGCCATGCACAGATCTTTTGTATCCTTGGTGGACTTTATTTCTTGTTCAGTTCGATTTTCAGAGCGCTCTGGGCTCATGTCAAACTGATCATTAAAGCCTGGGTCACATTGTGCTCATAAAAATGGGTAAAAGCGGGGTTGGGAGGGCAGCTTATTTCGGGCACTTCTCACCTGTGAAGTGCTGATTTCCCAGCCATTCTCCAGCCCCTCTGGGAGCCGTTTTTTGTGGGACACGGAGGAGCACAATGCGAGCGGGGCCGAGCAGCCCAGCTCTGAGCTCCCGGGCTGGTTTTCAAATGCTTTCAAATATCATTGTCCCCGGCCCTATAAATATTATTTAAAAGCCTTTCTGAGAGCGCTTTTGCCCCGGGGCTGCTGCACAAAGCTCCAGTGTTCTGGGGGATAATGCAGACAGGGCTTTTCGATAGCGCTGCTTTCCCTGCTGGCTTTCTTCTCCAGCGCTGAATAAAACCATTGCTGCCATGTGCTTTTTGTGTGCCTCCTCTGAGACACGGCCTTGTCCTGGCTCCTGTCTGACCGGGGCTCCGGGGGGCTGGTGCTGCCTGCCTCGGGCAGCTGCCAAGAGCCGAGCTTCCATCCCGCAAAGCAGCGCATGAACAGGAGCCGTTGTTGGGCGAGCTCAGCCGGGGGAGATTTCTGCCTTTTTCTCTCAGACCCATCTGCATTTTCAGGGTGGCAGCTGGCCACGCTGCTCGTGGCACTGTCTGCTTCCCACATCCCTGCTTTTCCCCTCGTGCTTGTGGCTACTCCTGGCAGAACCCTCTGCCTTTCTCTGGGGAAGGTGCCGAAGCCACAGCCCGAACATCCTCCTTGGAGGAGAGATTTGGTTGCCTGGAAACTACAGCTGAGCCAACTGGAATTTCAGTTCCAAAGGAAATTCTGGGGGTTCTTTCTTATTTTCCTTCTTTTAGGCTGGAACAAAGGCTGCAGAATTCCTTCCAAACTGCCCTGGAAGTGCTCAGTGCAGGCATTTCAGAGCCATCTGATGCAGATGCTGGGTGTAGGGGCCGCCGGAGGATACAGAACATTTGCATGAGGAAGGGTTTTGGTGTTCTGTCCTAGAAAGGTTAAAATGGATTTTCTGGAGCTGATTGAAAACTTTGACACCTCCCACTTGGGAACCAAAACTCTCAGAGGAAAATATTTGTATGGCAAGTTGTATTTTTGGCAAAACATTGTCCTCACTTAGGAACTCCATGGCTGGGAAATTTTAGGGGATTCAAGTTGTTTCTCCAAGCCCAGCTTTGGGTTTTCTGTTCATCCTGAAGCCAGTCCTGTGATTATTTTTTTTTTTTTTAAATCCTAGCCTGCTTTATTTCCAGCTGAGGAGCACAGCCTGTTTCTCCCCTGGGTTTTAATGTGTGAAATTTGGGACATTCCCTGTCAGCTGGAGAGGACAGGAGGAAAAGTGTTGGCGCAGCAGTGGCCGGGAGGGCTCCTCCTGTCCCTCCCTTCCCCTGGGTGCTGGGGGGATCTCGGGGGGGATCCGGGCACACTGGCAGGTGCAGGGCTGTGGCAGCAGCTGCCAGGGCTGTCACCTCACGGGGACGCTGTGATCTGCTGTGGCACGGCGCAGATTTCCCGGCTGGCTCCGGGAACAGGGCAGGGATGGGAATCAGGATGGGTCAGGGCACCAGGAATCAGCTCTGCTCCCACAGCATGGACCCGAGGCAAAGGAAATCTGCTTCTCTGTGCCGAGCCCCCCGAGCTGCTTCTCCTACCTGCTCCCAGTCGGAGGGAAGGGATGGAGGCTGGTGCTTGGCATTTCTTTGACATTGTGCTGGAGCTAATATTCATTTGTGGTGAAGAGTGGAGAGAGAGTTCCTAAAAATAAATTACTGGAGAACTTCTCCTAAGATGCACAGTGACTCCTTCCCCCTCTCCCTCTGGCATTTTGTTCCACCCTAATTCGCGGCATTGACAAATTTAGGGGTGGCAGGGTTTTATTGCTGTATTTCTGTATCAGCACTAAAAGGAAATCAATGACATTTATCTTGGGTCTCAGATGCTCAAGGGGCAATGGCTTCCCCCTGCCAGAGGTGGGATACTGAGAGGGAATTCCTGGCTGGGAGGGTGGGGAGGGGCTGGAATAGAATTCCCAGAGGAGCTGTGGCTGCCCCTGGATCCCATGGCAAGGGTGGCACTGGATGGGCTTTAAGGTCCCTTCCAACCCAAACCAGCCTGGGATTCTGGGATGGGATTCTATGAAATCTTTGCTGTAAGAATTCCCTGTTGTGTTCATGAACTCACCTGCTGGCAAGTAAAATTCTTATTTATTATTATCAACCTTTCCTAGAGGGCATGACTGGGCCGGCTCAGGGACAGCACAAAGCTCCCATTTTTTGAAGACACAGTGTAGCCCTTCTTTTTTTATTTTGTCAATTTTAGGTTCTTTTCCTTTGCTTCCTGCATTTTCAAGGGAGCTGCTCAGGCTGGGCCTGCGCTCAGGGTAGAAAGTGCAAATGAAAAGCTCCCAGCTCCAGCACTGCTGCAGTGACTTCATTCAGAGCAGCCTTTTCAAAGCAGGTGCTGACCTACTTGCTTTAAATTGGGCCCTTTTTAACTGTACTTAATTAAAATCTATTCCTTTCCTAACGCACGCCATGAAAGCCCTTTGTGCATCCCAAGGGTCACTACCTAGACATGGGAGCTCCGGGAATGGTGTCCCGGGAGCCATTCCACTTTTCCCCTAATAAATTGTCCTGTCCTGGGGCCCGGAGCTGCTCAGTCCGTGCACATGGAAGCCTTTGTGATCCTGGAGGGAGCTCGGCGGCGCTCACTGGGTTTTCACTCCCCACAAAGAGGAGGGAAGCGCCGGGAATGGTCGGGATGAGCTCCCTGACAGCGCAGCCCTCGGAGCTGAGAGCAGCGCCTGGAGAGCGCTGAATTCCCGGCGCTTTCAGGGCTTCCCCATTCCCTGGGAAACAAATGTCACTCCGGGTTATGTCAGAGCGGATCTGCCGCGGCAAATCATTGCCGATTTGCACTTGACAGCAGGGTCTGACCACCCAACAATTATCATTTAATAGCTCATTTATCCCGAGGCAGCTCTGGCGATGAGAGGGAAATCCCTGGGTCGCCAAGGTCACACGTGGCCTGGATCAGCCTGGAATTGTTAATGAAACCTCGCCTTGCCTTCGTTGAAGGGTTCCCATCTCCAAAAGGAAGCTTTTGTCTTGTTTATTGGGCTATAAATCTGCTGGAAAAGGTCGGATTGCAGTTAATTAAAATGCAAGCAAACAATGAGCAGGATCTGCATCTGTCACCGGGTTTGTTTTGGGGTTGTTATTGTGGCATTTGGGAAGGGAGCAGATGAGTTTGTTTGTTCCAAAGCCAATTAGGAAGGGACAAAATGATCAGTCAGCAGCAGGTACCGGTGTGGGAGCAACCTTTCCAGAGCCTCTGGTGCTGGGAAGGAACGCTTTTCCTTGGAAATAAAATCTGTGTGCTGGGGGGGAGTTGTATCAGTCAAAACCTGGGGGGTTTTGGAGCTTTTTTAAACTTAGTTTTGCAAGGTTTTCTTAATCACTGAATGGGATGGGTTGGGAGGGACCTTAAAGCCCATCCAGTTCCTCTCCCCTACACCTCCCCCTGTTCCAGGCTGCTCCAAACCCATCCAGCCTGGCCTTGGGCACTGCCAGGGATCCAGGGGCAGCCACGGCTGCTCTGGGAATTCCATTCCAGGGCCTCAAACCCTCACAAGGAGGAATTCCTTCCCAAAATCCCACCTATCCCTGCCCTCTGGCAGCGGCAGGAGCACAGGACCTCACCTCCTGCTCTGCTCCCTTCCACGGCTCCACCTCTCAGGGAAGATCCTGCCTTGGCTTCCAACTCCTTTATTCTTGATAATTGTGGGGACACAAAAGAAAATCCTCCTGGAACAAGGAGGATTTGTCACCCCAGAAATTGATGTGCAGGTGATGAAGGTTACCCAAGCAGCCAGGGCTGCTTCGAAATGCTCATCCCTGTTTCCGGAGAGTGCTCCATGATTTCAGCTCCTCGCCTTTGGATCAACAGGCACAAAATCCAGGAATAAAAGCACTTCCAGCGTGGAGAAGTGACCTAATGAACCCCATCTTTACTGTCTCAGAATTTTCAGGGCTTGGGACTTCCTGAGCAGCACCTCCCAGTCTGTTTTAAAGGGAGTAGAACTGCACAAACAATACTTTAAAAATTCCTGAACTTGTCAAAATTTGAGGTTGGACAGCAAATTCCTAAATGAAGATGTCCCATTGGGAAACGTCAGAATTGAGTTTCATTTCTTTTTCTGTGAAATAGATTGATTTTTGCTCTAATTAGCCCATTACTTGTCACTAGAAGGTCCCAATAACATCTGAGAATATTTGACACGACATACGGATGGCATTGATCTCAAAATCAAAATATTGTCTTTATTTCATTTCCTTTCTAAGCAGCACAAATTGTTACATCTTTTTCTGGTCAGAATTCCTCCTGTTTTGTTCTAATGAAACATCTTGACAGTTTGAATCAGAAAATATGGGACACCTTGGGAGTAAAAGGGAGGAAGAGCTGTTTTCATTAGTGTAAAAATGTTATCACAGTCTCACACATGGGTGTTAAAAACATCTGCTCCTCTAATTAGTTCACTGAGTATTTCATTTTTCTACATGGATTGTAAGGCTCAGACACGTCGTGCTGGGCTCCCTTACAACTGAAACAACAGAAAATCAACTCAGCCGAGGCCTAGACAAAGGCTCTGTTCTGATATTGCTCTCAAAACACTGAAATTCTGCTTTGAAACAGCAATTCTGGGGTTCACGGCCTCAAACAAAGCCTTGAAAGCGTTAAAGCAAAAGGGGTTTGAGCAGGGATGGCTCCAGTGTTCTGTGTGGTGACTTTCACAGCACTTAATGGCATCTGAGGGACTAATTAGTGCTTAATTTGGGCTTGGTTTTGTGTGCAGTGTTTGGGGAACACGGGATACGTCCACATCACTGTTTAATGTAAAGTGCAGCAGGTTTCCTTGGTGGGATGTTGGTTCAGAGCCGATCATGGGAAGTTTCACTCCCCTTTTTTTCCTCCCTAGGGAATGCCCAGTTGCCGGTGACCCAAACTGGAGCCCGCTGGGATGGGGGCTTTGGGTTGATCCATCTCTTCTTTCCCTCTGGCTTTGTGTGACTTCTCACTTCTGTGCCTTTAGGGATGGCAGGGAGCCCGCATGCCCTGAGGCTGGGAATTCACATGGGGCGTGTGGGAAATTCACGTAAAACTTTGGAAATTCACACGGAACATGTGGCAAATTCACATGGAACATTGGAAATTCACATGGAATATGTAGGAAATTATTTACATGGAACATGTGGCAAATTCACATGGGCCATGAGGGAAATTCACATAAAACATTGGAAATTCACAAAAAAACATTGGAAATTCACATAAAACATTGGAAATTCACATAAAACATTGGGAATTCACATGGAACATGTAGGAAATTATCCACATGGAACATGTGGCAAATTCACATGGAACACTGGAAATTCACATGGAATATGTAGCAAATTATTTACATGGAACATGTGACAAATTCACATGGAACATACAGGAAATTCACATAAAACATTGGAAATTCACATGGAACATGTAGGAAATTATTCACATGGAACATGTGGCACATTCACATGGAACATGCGGGAAATTCACATAAAACATTGGAAATTCACAAAAAAACATTGGAAATTCACATAAAACATTGGAAATTCACGTGGAATATGTAGGAAATTATTTACATGGAACATGTGGCAAATTCACATGGGCCATGAGGGAAATTCACATAAAACATTGGAAATTCACAAAAAAACATTGGAAATTCACATAAAACATTGGAAATTCACATAAAACATTGGAAATTCACAGGGAATATGTAGGAAATTATTCACATGGAACATGTGGCACATTCACATGAAGCATGCGGGAAATTCGCATAAAACATTGGAAATTCACAAAAAAAACATTGGAAATTCACATAAAACATTGTAAATTCACATGGAACATGTAGGAAATTATTCACATGGAACATGTGGCACATTCACATGAAGCATGCAGGAAATTCGCATAAAACATTGGAAATTCACAGGGAACATGTAGGAAATTATTCACATGGAACATGTGGCACATTCACATGGAACATGCGGGAAATTCGCATAAAACATTGGAAATTCACAAAAAAACATTGGAAATTCACATGGAATATGTAGGAAATTATTCACATGGAACATGTGGCACATTCACATGAAGCATGTCGGAAATTCGCATAAAACATTGGAAATTCACAAAAAAAATCGGAAATTCACAAAAAACATTGGAAATTCACATGGAATATGTAGGAAGTTATTCACATGGAACATTGGGAAATTCACAAGGAACATGCGGGAAATTCACATAAAATATTGGAAATGCACAAAAAAAACTATTGGAAATTCATGTGGAACATGTAGGAAATGATTCACATGGAACATGCGGTGAATTCACATGGAACACACAGGAAATTCACATAAAACATTGGAAATTCACATGGAGCATGTAGGAAGTTATTCACATGGAACACTGGGAAATTCACATGGAGCATGCAGGAAATTCACAAAAAACATTGGAAATTCACGTGGAACATGTAGGAAATTATTCACATGGAACATGTAGAAAGTTATTCACATGGAACATGTGGGAAATTATTCACATGGAACATGTGGGAAATTCACACGGAATATGTGGGAAATTATTCACACGGAACGTGTGGGGAATTCACACGGAACACGTGGAAAATTCACACGGAATACGTAGGAAATTCACCCACAACAGGTTTCAAAGACAGCAGCAGAAGTCGCGGAGGTGTAGAACTGCCAGGCAGCTGATGTTGGCTCCTGCGGCCACTGGGGTCACCTGCAGCAGGCTGGCCAGGCCCGTGTCCAGCGGGGCATGGGTTTCCCCATGGCTGGAGTCCCCGTGGTCTCCTGGGATAACCTGTGCCAGGGCTCCGTTCGAGCCACCCCAAAGGAGTGTTTTCCCAGGCTCGGGTGGAATTCCATCCGTGCTGTGCCAGTGCTGGCCCTCCCTGGGCCCGTTCCAGGCCTGTGCTCTACTGGGAGCCTGGAACTGGGCCCAGCTCTCCAAGGCCTCACCTCCCGCGGCACACGGAAAAGCTGGGAGCGACCAGTTATACAAATTAGGGCAGCAAACCAATGAAACCTGGCTAAATACGAGGGGGAGACGGTTTGGAACACTGGTGCTTGGCTGCTGCACGTTAATATGGAAGTGGGCTTTTAGGAGGATACGTGTAGTGCTGCAAGGAGATTTTCCGTGCCAAACTCCAGCCCTGATTTCATCCCAGTGCTCAGAGCTGGGATTTTGGGTGTGACTCATCTTTAGTCACAGCAGAGCCTGACATTCCCATTTGGAAAGGGCAAAATCTGCACTCCAAGGCGGGGAGCTGGGCTGGTTTGGATTTTGTACTGGAATATTTCAGCACTGGAGGAGAAGGAGGGAATATTCTGCTTGCCTCCCCCCCGATCTCTGATAAAATCCCAGTCTCATGAAGTCCTGGGTTGTGCCAGGCTGCCATGGTTTTTCTAGGATTAAAAGCCAGGCCAGACTATTTTATAGGCACATCAACATCCCTTGAAAAGCAACTTGGTGTGCCAAGGCGAGGAATCTGTGGGATACAGTTGGGCTGCTGCCCATGGGCATAAACCAGGAGAAATATTCAGTGCCCTTTGTGAAAACACAAGGGGAATTGTGGGATCATGGGATGGAAGGGACCTTAGAGCCCATCCAGCTCCACCCCTGCTGTGGGCAGGGACACCTTCCACCCCAAACCCTGTCCAGGCTGGCCTTAAGGACATTTTTGTGCCTCACTGCAGCCCTTGCAGAGCTCCCAGGCTTTGGCTTTGTCTCTAAACTGATGGCTCTTCTTAAAAAATATTCCCTAAAAGCAAAGAATTAAGTCAGGAAAATGTCACGAAAAGAACTTGTTCTAAACCAGGAGGAACTTCTTTCTCTGGCAGACTGACATCTCCTATAATCATCTTCTAAATCCAGAAGACAGGTTCTTTGTCATCTAAATAATCGCTTTTTTGCTCTCATGGGAAGTGACAAAGTGAAATCCTCCCCTCAGAATTCCGTCTGTTCCAAGTGGATGCTCACACACCTCGCAGCCCTGCTTCAGCAGCTCCCATCTCATCTCAGGCATTGCCAGACTTCAGCTTCTCTCTCTCTCAGTGAGTGCTTATTTGTATTTTTCACTCAGTGCAAGTCCCCAAAAATTAAAATTTAATAGTCCTGGCTCAGCACTGGCAGCTCTAATTCCACCACCGAGAGCTTCCACGGATTAAATTCCATCCCAGCTCTGCTCTGCGCAGCTGAGGGGTGCTGAAGGCCAGGCTGGACGGAGTTTGGAGCACCCTGGGATGGTGGAAGGTGTCCCTGCCCCTGGCAGGGGCGTGGGACTGGATGAGCCGGGGATCCCTTCCATCCCAAAGCACTCCCTGACTCCAGGAGAGCTGTTGGGTTCCTTTGCCAGGCACAAGGGGATAAACACGGCTTGAAAGGCTGGGGGCGAGGAGCTGGGCTGGGATTCCATGCCCAGGCTCTGTTCCCCGCTGCCACGGGAGCATTTCCCTGCATCCCCACGGACACGCAGCTGGCACGGGGTAACCCCTGCTGTGCCATTGCTCCCCTCATCTCTGCCCAAAGCCTTCCCACTCCTCTGTATTCCCAGCAAGCCGCCAGCTTGGCCGGTGTAACTAATTCAGGGAGTTCTGTTCACACCTCCCAAAGAGCTGAGGGGTCAGGAGGGAACTGCTGGGCGTTCTCCCTACTGGGAATAAACCCAGCAGAGTGTGCCCGGGATATCTTGTCCCTACCTACTTGGGCTGTGCTGTGCCAGGAGATGATCAAGGGAAAGGACCTGTGGAATTTTATTGGTCATCTCTTCCTGAATATGGGACTAATCCACGGCTGCAGAGGATTAAGCCAGGAGAAATGTGCTGGAAATGACTTGGATCAAAAATAATTGAAGTGAAACATTCTGGACTTACTTTGAATTTTATTTGAATTTTACTGAATTAATTTTTTCTGACTGTGTGAGATCAGTGTTCCACCAAACACATTCCCCCTTTTCAGAAGATTTCTCCAGTTTAAAAAGTTTTCAAGCAAAGGCACTTCCAGCCTGGTTTTGGCAGCTGTCAATAACCAACGGTTGGAATCTCAAAGTATTTCCTTAAAATAATTCACCTGCTGGTTGAGCAGGATGAAACCTGTGAGCCTCTGAACCGCCAATTTTGTGACTAATGGGATTAAATTTCATAACAACAGCACTGAATTTCACAGCTAGGAAGGCAGCAAATGTAAAATATGCACAGAGCTGTAATTTATTTTTTCCTTTTTTTGTTTCAAACTTGAATTTGGAGAGTGAGAGCTCCAGAATGTGCTGTAAATAAATATTAAAAACAGGGTTTGAACCAAGCAAACATTCAAGGCTAGAAGTTGTCAGGTTTCTGAGCAGGGAACAAGCTGGTTAAAATACAGTTTTTATCTCTTTTTATAGATTCAGTATTCTAAAAGACTCTGTAACTATGGTTGCTGCTGTCTTTCTGTTCCATTTGTGCTGAGCAGAAGAATGGGGATATTTTTTGCACCTTTTGGGAAAGGGGAATGTTTTTACTCCAGGGAAACTTGCTGCGATGAAAGGATGGAAAGGAGAGCTCAACGTGAACTCTGCCCTGCCTTAAATCTATTTCCAGTGGGCAGCACCTGGAGAGGGAAAGCTGTGGATAGCCCAGATCCTTGGGAAGGCGAGGAGCAGCAGAGGTTGTGCTCCAGCTGGGGTTTAAAGCCAGCCTTTGATGCTCATCCTGCAGAGGGTCTCAGCGTCCTCACATTCTGCCATCAGCCACTGGAAAATGAGGGGTTTTTCCTGATGTTTAGTCAGAATTCCCAGTGCTGCTCTTGTGCCTGTTCCCTTGGCTTTTTCCTGTGCCTGCTGGGGAGGGTCGAGGTCTGTCCTCTCTCACCCTCTCAAATGGGGTGACAACACTTTGCTGACAGAAAAGCCAAATCCCGCCTCTCTTTATTGCTGTTTTCCCCTTTTCCTTAGGGTTAAACCCCCATAATCATCAGTGAAATAACGGGATTTTAGAACATTTGCTTTGCCTGTACCTTAAACAGCAGGAGAGGAAAGGTCCTGCAAGGTTGAGGAAAGACCCTACAAGGTTCTGGTTGTGGTGACTTTGTGACAGTTTTTAGTTCTCCCTCTGAATTCCCACATCTTGCTGGACTTGTGTCCATTCCATGCAGCCCATCCCTACAACTGAGCCCGCTGGCAGAGGAAAAGGAGGAATAAATAAAAATCCTCTGGATGGATCCAGGCCGGTTATTGATAGCAGGGGGCTCCAAAGAAGTGGAGAACATTCCAGGAGGAGCAGCCAGGAGCAGGAGCCCTGGAGCTGGGGCTGGGAGAGCTCAGGTGAGGGGAGAGGGGGGTGGGAGCCGTGGAGGGGCCCCAGAGAAGTCCCTGGCCGTGCCCTGCTGCTCCCTGCGTTCATTCCCTCGGAGCAGCCGCGCTCGGGAGCATTGGGCTCTTGTTCATCTTCCTGATGCCATCTGCTTTCCTGGGTGGGAGGGAGGAGCGGGATCCACTCCAAGCTGCTCCAAATGTTTTTCCCTGGTTGAGGCTGAGGTTCAGATGTTCATGTGCAGCTCCTGCCGCCGTTCAGCGGCGCTGGCAGGGCTGGGCTCGGGGCAGCCCTGATCCAGATGGATCCAACGGAGCTGGGGTCACCTCTGGATGGGGCTGGAAAGCTCTGGGGTCGCTGCTGCATCCAGAGGCAGTGGAGCTGTCCCTGAATTCCTGTGCTGCATGCCCAGTGTGTTCTGTCTGTATGGACTGAATGCTCCCTCCTCAGCTTTTTTCCCAGCCCTACCCCACCTCTCTCTGTTCCCACATCTCCGTGACCATCTTGACTGCTGCTGATTTTTCATTCCTTTTTGGATTCTCTCACGTCCCACCCCAAATTCTCTTTACTTTCCCTCCACTCAAACAGTGGCCAGAGCCCTGATCTTATTCTCCCTCTTTTTCTGATCCCTGTCCTCATTTTCTGATCCCTGTATTTTTTTTTTTCCATAGGCAGTTGACACTGAGCACAGTGAGATTCTTTTTTGATTTTCTTTCCCAGTTTGCAGTTTTCTGCCTTTAAATCAGTGAATCTCACCACAAAGCTGAGCCTGGGAAACTGAGAGGAGCTTCTGGATGCTTTTTCCGTGGTTTTTTTTTGGTTTTTTGCAGTGGCTCCTGCAGGAGAGTTTTCTGCAAGTGCCTCCCTTGAGTGACAACACTGGAAAACTGTCAAAGGCTGGGAGGTGGGAATTGTGGGGATTGAAATCCCTGCAGCACTTATAGCTCGATCCCAAAATCCTGCAATGCTTTGGGACCTTAAATCCCATCCCATTCCATGGCAGGGACACCTCCCACTGTCCCAGGCTGCTCCGAGCCCTGTGTCCAGCCTGGCCTGGGGCACTGCCAGGGATGGAGCAGCCACGTTCCTCTCAGGGATCCTGACTCCCCACTCAATGGGTGGCTGTAAAACAATTCTGTTCTTAGGAAAATCCTTTTCTTTCTCCTAAATTAAGTCCCGATAGGATGAGTTTGTCTTTTTCAAGGCTGTGGAGGGACTGAATTTTTATTTTGCCACCGGAGAACTCAGAGAAAGGATGTGTTTAATTAAATATTAACAAAATCCTCTCTGAGTTGTAAGAGCTCAGTACCTGCAGTAAATCAGTAAATTCAGGGTTGTCTTGGAGTCACCCAGCTCCGAGGACTTTAATGGACATAATTCAGTGTATTTTGGGTTGGTTTTATTGGTTTTGGAGGTGACATCCCCATCCCCACAGGAGCTCTTTCCACCGCCTCCTCCAGGTCTCCCAGAGAGAATCCACGTGGACTGAAAAGTGACAGAGTGTCTCAAAACTGAGAAATTACCAATCTGTTAGAAATGTTTCAATAGAAATGAGCATAAAATAGAATAAAAACATTGATAATATAATCTAAGAATAAATAAAGTGTTTTGGCAACAGCCAGAGAAAATTGTCAGATGCCAAGGAGTACTGGAGGAGGAACTGGGGACCTCGTGCTGCTGTGGGGACACCGATCCACATTTTTATTTTTCAACATTATCAGTAGAAAGGTGGCTGGGATAATTTAAATGGAAATAAACTGATGGAATAGTCAGCTGTCCAATGAATTTAGAAAAGCTTCAGGAAAAGCCTCAGTTCCTCTGCTGGCACTGTGGGAATGACAAACAGGAATTGTTCAGTTTGGCTCTGGGGGAAGATCTGGGAAATATTTGATTGGTGCAGTTCAAAAAACCAAGTTAAATCTTTATAAAATGCACCCATTTGAAGGCTTTGCTCTGGAACAGGTGAAATCCTAATATTGGCAATTCCTGTCAGAATTGACCTGAGTTTTGTAAACTGGGATTTGGAGAATTTTGTAACAACATTCCAGGTGTTGCTGGGAATGTTGTGGCTGCAATTCCAGGCAGACCTGGGCAGAACCCTCCAGATTTATTTGGATGAGTGGTGGCTTTGCTTTGGTTTGTAATTGTCCAAACAATTCAATATTTGGTACCTGCTGCAGAAAATGTCCATAAAATCCTCATTCAGCCCAGGATGGGAAATTCCCTGTTTCCCTTCCCCCTGGATTACAGCTCCATGCCTTTGGGCCAGGCTTGAGCTCCTTTTCTGGAGTCACCAGAGCAGGTTGTAAATGGAAATTTGGTTGTTATTTATAAGCTGCTGCCAAAAAGCAAAAGCCCAGAGGCTCTGAGTGCCTGTACCCAGCTAAGGCTGAATCCAGCAGGTGGGTGGATGGTAAATTTATCCAAGGGTTTTGTCCGTGTTCTTTTAATCTGGCTCCAGGCTGTGGCTCTGGACATCCAGCACTTGTCGGGATTGCTCTGGGGAGGAATCTCAGCCTAAACTAAATGAGCTGAGACAAGGAAAATCCTTCTGTTTTGTCAGAGTGCTTAGGATAAACAGGGGAAATAATGAAAAAAACCCCACAGCACATCATTGTGGCTGAATGAAAAGGATGTGCCAAAGTCTTCCTGAGCTGTTCTGTCCACAGCTGCAATTCCCAAAGCTCTGCTGTTCCCTTCCCTTAGGAATCCAGCCCTCCTATTCCCAGAGTGGAACAATTTGGTGCAGTTCTGGTGGCTGAGCCCAGTCTACAACGTGCACGATAAAATTCTCTTGAGAAAGTCATTGCTAAGATTGCATAATTGGGCATTAAAGTTCTGATTATACTTTCCAAACTCTGGGACTTTGTTAAAAACCTGACATTCCAAAGCACTGAATTTCAGTGTTTGACAGCTCAGCTGTGAGAGTTTTTTACAGAACATTTGTACCAGAAGAACAGCATGTTAATTGCCTAAAAAAAAAACTGGGACAGATTAATCACGGAGCAGGATACTTGGGAGAATGTAGTTCTAGAGCCCTCTGCTGATGGATTTCCTCATGGAAAGGGTGGCCAGGCTTTGGAAGGGGCTGGAGTGGCCATCTCTGGAGGTGGCACTCAGTGACAAGGTGGGGATCGGGCACAGCTTGGACTCGATGATCCTGGAGGGCTTTTCCACCCTCACTGAGATTCTCCTGGGATTCTCCAACCATCCAAGCAGACATCCTTCCTTCCTCCCGCGGTTCTGTGGTCAAGATGACCCCAAGATCATAAAAAGTCTTTTTCTCCCAACCCCGCAGCCAAAGGAGAAGTCCAGATGTGTCGGTTTTGCTTCTCAAGGTTGTTTATTTTATCTGTAACATTCTCTCTCTGCCCTGCTGAGCTCTGTCCAGCAGCTCGGCCATGGCATTCTGTCTGCCCTCGGGGCTGTGTTCACATTTTATACCAAAAACTACACGCACTTTATTTACTATTAATTCCCAATACCTATTGCCTATGTTGGACAGTGTGTCTCTGCTTAAACCAATAAAAAGTGTCACCATCACAGTGAAAGGTGGAGGGCAAGAAGAAGGAGAAGGACAAGACACGCCCAAATCCCTCCATCCTGCCTCCTGAACCCCATTCTAAAAAAACCCAGAATTCTACTTTTCCACCCTGTGTTACACTAACTCAAACTCTTGTGACCTGTAATTCCTCACACAGAGTTGGCAGCTTTTCCCACGGGCTAAAATCAAAGCCACAGGTGTTTTTGACTTTGTGCCAAGGTCTCTGAGGCCCCTGCCAGGGTCTGGAGCCAGCCAGGGCAGCCAGAGGGGTGTGCTGGGTTCCCACACCTTTCCATGATGTCCTTGAACATTCTTGCCATTATCCTGCTCCTGAAACGCTCTGGAGGTGTTCCAGCTGAAATATTGGAGGGAGCTCTGTGTGCATCGGGAGAGTGACCAGCCCGAGCTGGTGATTTGGAGAAGGAGTTTACAGCCACAAACTGCTCATTGTTTTATTCTTTATTTTTGATACCTTGTTGTTAGAAGTGGAAGCTGGGTGTGTGCCACACCAAAAAATCATGGAATCGATCTCCTGAGTGGGAAGGGACCCACAGGGATCATCCAAGTCCAACTCCTGGCCCTGCACAGGTCTCGTTTATTGTTCCTGAGATATTTGAAGCAGAGAGAGCTCTGGTAGGGCTTTGTTTTCTCAGATCTATGAAGGCAAGGCTTTCGGGCACAATCATTTCCTTGGGAAAGGGAGGAGCTGTCCTGGAGCTGCCCTGGGATCTCCCATTTTCCTGTACAAGGGCAGCTGCTCTGGGGGTGACTCTGACAACACCAGGGCAAGGGTTGGGAGCCTCCCGTTTCCAGAGCCAGGCAAGGAGGGGATTTAACTTCAGCCAGAGAGGCTGTGCTGAGTTCTGAGTTCTGAATTCTGAGTTCTGAAAATTCCAAATTCAACCCCCTTTGATGGGGGACCTGGCCCTGACAAAACTTGTTTAAACCACAAAAGAGCAGGAGGCATTGGAGCATTAAAACCCGGGGTATGGGAAGGAAGTGAGGATGTGCCAGCCACAGGTTTCCTCAGGGAAGGGAAATTTCAAGGAACCACTTGCCAGTGAGGCATTTTATGAGGGAATATTCTCTGGGCAACCTGTGGCTTCCCCCTGGATCCCTGGCAGTGCCCAAGGCCAGGCTGGATGGGGCTTGGAGCAGCCTGGGACAGTGGGAGGTGTCCCTGCCATGGCAGGGGTGGCACTGGGTGGGATTTAGGGTCCCTCCCATTCCAGGATTCCATGCTATGCACTGAAATACAGAGGAGACAGGCTCAGGAGTTCCTGGATAATGGGGTGTTTATGGAGATAAATGTCAGGTTTAATGTAAAATCATTTTCTCATATTTGAGGAACCAATTTTCATGACTGCTTGTGGGAATTGTGCCTTTGAGATTTCCCTGGTGCTGACATTCCCTGCACAGCCTCAGGCTTTGGCGTTCCCAGAATCCCATTTACGAGCAGCCATGGAAGCATCTTCCAGCACTGCAGCCACAGCCAGGGAAGGGAAGGACAAAGGACAAAGAGGAAGGGTGGACAGCACAATGGTTTGTGCTTTTTTTTTTTGCCAAAATATAAAGAGCAGAGTGAGCAGGGAAAAGTTTTTAGTTGGGAATGAGCAAGGGGAAGAACTAAATCGATGTTTGTGCAGGTCAGTGGAATGTTTCTGTAGGAATTCCTAGAAGAGAGGGTAATTCCATAGTAAAGAAAGGATAATTCCATAGGACGGAAAGGCAGGAAATAATTGTGAGGGTGCAGAACTTTAAACCCAGCTGTAGAGAGTTTGGGGAGATCAGGGAAGAGGGTGGGAGCCAGAGGAGGGGTCTGGGGGTGGGACCTGTGCTTGGAATGGGAAGGGGATGTGTGGAGGGAGGGAATCCAGGAGCATTGGAATGGGAAGGAAGGAGAGGATGGCCCAGGTGAGAAGTTGTTGCTGGGTAATAGCAAAGAGCAAAGAAGGTAAATGAAAGCTGGGAAATAGTGGGAATATCCATAAAATACCCATAAGAATGGGCACCTCATGGGATAGAAACTCTCAAGGTACAATTGGGGGGGGGGTGGCAGAAAATCGGGCAGAGGATCAGAACTGGAATTTTAATGGTTCAAAAATCCCTGCTTTGTTCAGAAAGGAAAAGGTTCTGGGACTGGATGGGAACATTTCCCACGCTGAGGGAGCCACACATTTTCCAGGTGGTTCGCTGCATGCATTCCAGAGATTTGGGAAATACAGAAATGAGCTTGAATCTCCAGTTTGGAACTTCAGTAATACCTGCTCCAGTGGGAATGTCCCATCCCATGGGAGAGAGGCAGGGAAAGGTCCCTCATCCCTCAGGACAAGAGGGACCCTGAGGGGCTGGAGCGTGTCCAGGGCAGGGAATGGAACTGGGAAGGGTCTGGAGCCCCAGGAGAGGCTGAGGGAGCTGGGAAGGGGCTGGAAAATCCCTGAGGGAGCTGGGAAGGGGCTCAGCCTGGAGAAAAGGAGGCTCAGGGAGCCCTTGTGGCTCTGCACAGCTCCTGCCAGGAGGGGACAGCCAGGGGGGTCAGGCTCTGCTCCAGGGAACAGGGACAGGAGGAGAGGGGATGGCCCCAGGCTGGGCCAGGGCAGGCTCAGGGTGGACAGCAGCAGGAATTTCCCCATGAAAAGGGGGGTCAGGGATTGGGAGGAGCTGCCCAGGGAGGTTTGGAGTGCCCATCCCTGGAGGTGCTCAAGGAACGTGTGGATGTGGCACCTGGGGACCTGGCCAGGGCTGCTGGGTAACAGCAGAACTCGCAGATCTCAGAGATCTTTTCCAGCCTTAGCAACTCCAGGGTTCTGTGATTGCACGCCTGTGCAGAGGGTCAGCTCTCACTGCAGTCAGAGCTGGCACTTTTAGTTAAAACTCCCTGTCCTGGCTGCAGTCTGTGGTTCCCATTCCCCTCCCTGGCACTGCCAGCCCAGCAGAGTGCCCCCCCTTTTCCTGCTGCAGTCCTGCTAAGCTGATCCGTGTGTCAGGAATAATGCAGCTGGATTGTGACGGGAACCACTGGGGATTCTGTAGGAACCTGTGAGGAAGAAACCCAGAAGTTTTGTTGTTCCTACTTAAATCCCAATTTGTTTCCGTGGTGCCTTCAGCAGGTAAACGATGTTTTCTCTGCTGTTCCTTCGGAGAGCACTTCCAGCCATTGCTCCCTAAAGCATCAAATAAAGCCCATTTCATCCCAAATTTCACAGCACATCATCTCCTAAACGGAAGGATTACTTCACATAAAAGCTGTGACACATCAAAGATCCAAGCAGAAATGTAAATTCCCTGATTTCCAGACAGCACGCTTCCCCAAGAAATGTCTCTTGTTTATTGGGATTTTCTCCTGCTGAAATGTCTGCAGGCTGAGCTGTCAGAGTGATTGGAATTTCTAGCAATTAACGGCATAATGATTAATTTTCAACATGTGCCACTAATGTGCAACAAATTACTGGAATTCTGTCATTTTTATAAAAAGAATCCGGGGTTTTCCTTGAGGTTGTGCAAGAAGTGTCTGTAGGGAGAACAGGACACAGATCATTGATAATCAAACCAACCCCAACAACTGCTTTTGCTGTCACTAAAATGCCTTTGCAATTGGAGTCATCATCATCTAGGATTATCCAAAACCATTTACTCAGAAAAGCTCCTTCAGGTAGGGATTTCAAGGAAGGAATTTGGGAATTTCGAGGCAAGGCCAATAGTAACCTTTGGAATCAACGAATATCTTACCAGAAAAGATAAAGGTTTGCCTTTTTATCCCAAAGGTGTAAGGTCTGGGCATTCAAAACTGATACTTGGTAGAAATAATTACTCAATTTTACTTCACCCCTTTTCTGCACCTTTCCCAGATCTCAAGGTGTTCATGTCTCCAGGGACCTCCCAGGACTTGCAGCAAAGCCAGGGAAACTTCCCCTCATTAATATTCCCGGGAGACAAAAGCTGAAATCTGATTTTTCATGCTTGGTTATTTTATTTTAGGATTAGCCAGATCTGAATGTGAACCTGAATGCAGACCATTGTAATGGGGACATAATGAAGAGCATTCAATTACCAGCATTAAATGGCATTTCTGGGGGAGATATGCTGCTTATCTGGGAATTTCTGAGCAGGAAAACAATTCAGATAATATTGCACACCCCTCTCTTTGATAAGACCTATTCCCCTTTGGAAGCTCCCTAATCATTCTGTTATTGTGACTTTAGAGCCAGGGTTCCTTAATCTTTTAGGAAGGTTAATGAAGACTATTACCAATGGCTTCTACAACCGGAATAAATCCCTAATTTTGCATTTCCAATCAGGAGCAGAACAGGGACATTCCCTCCTCCCTCACCTGGCTCAGGGGGGGAGTTTGGGACAAAATGCTTCTTGTTTCTAAACAGGATGTGGAAAAGTGGACCTTGGATAAAGTGGAGAGACTTCTAGTGGAGAATCCCAGGATTCCTGAGGCTGGAAAAGCTTTCCAAGGTCTCTGAGCCCAACCTGTGACCAATCCCCTCCGATGTTTTTTTGGGACATCGAAGATTCCACCCTCCCTGCCATGGCAGGGACACCTCCCACTGTCCCAGGCTGCTCCCAGCCCTGTCCAGCCTGGCCTTGGGCATTGCCAGGGTTCCACAGCTGCTCTGGGCACCTGTGCCACCCTCCCAGCCAGGAATTCCTTCCCATTATCCCACCTATCCCTGCCCTCTGGCAGTGGAAAGCCTCTCCCTGCGTCCTGTCCTCCTTGCTCCATCCCTCTGCTCATCCCGGGCTCTCTGCAGCAGCTCCAGCTCCTCCCTGTGCTGGGACAGGGCTGGGGCAGCTCTGCAGGTGGGCTCTCACCTGGGCACAGGGGCAGCACCCAGGCTGGGGGTGCTCCTTCCCCTCGGGATGCCTCCTGGGGAAATCAAGATTGCTCAGGAGGAGCGACGCTGCTTTTCAGGCAGAGAATAAGCAGATTGCACCTCATCAGAGGCCTCTTCTGAATGGGAAAATGGGGAGGAAATGCCAAACAGCAGCAAGGACTGATGTCAGAGCTTACATAAGCACAATTCCCGTGTCACAAGTACGGGATTACAGCTGGAGACAAAAGTTTGGGATGAAGAACGCAAGGTAGAGGTAGTGAGAGTTACACAACTCCCAGAGCAAAGAAACAAAGTGCTGAGAACTCCCGGCGTTCCTGCAAAGCCGGTGCCCACAAAGCTGCAGCTCACAGAAAGGTGAGCAGCAAATTTCAAACCCAAAATCTGGATGAGGAGGTGGCAGAGCTGTAGAAAGGTTCCACGTGGTTGTAAGTGCAGAGAGAACCTTCCTCCGTTCCTTCAAGGCTCTGAATTATTAACAGGGTTGTGTTTCTAATTGAAACGTGGTGCTGGAAATGAAGATGGCTCCGAGGGCTTTGAAGTTCCCTAATTATTGCAGTGACCCAGGCTGCAACTGGACACTGGAAATCAGCCAGGCAGCCCACAGAATTAATTAAAGGGAAGAAAGGAAACATAAGTGGATTTCTGGCCAGTGGCAGGAGAATATCTGTGGGGAAAGGGCTTTGGACTGAAGGAAATTTGAGGGTTGTTTTCTTTTTTAATTCCAACCTTAAGCTCAGCTTTGTTCCATTTCTTATGTGTAGTCCCCGTTATCAAATCTCTTTTGGCAGAGAAAATGTAAATTCTGGGGTGTTGGAACAAACTGGGAAATTCCCAGTGCCTTCCTTAGGTCAGAGGAGGGAGCAGCTGCCCTGGAACCCCCCCAGAAATCCTGGTTAATGCTCCAGAAAGGGCTCCTGCTTTCCAAACAAGTCTTTTACGGGATTTGGAGAAAAGAGGGATGTGCTTTAAAGAAGGGGAGGTTTAGATGGGACACTGGGAAGGAATTCCATATTAATGGTGTTGATTGTGCTGCTAAAAGAGAAAGAAAACAGGAGCAGAAAAACCATCCCTTGTGTGAGATGTGTGACAAAGGAGGCACTGAGGAGAATTCCCTGCTGCTCTGGAAATAATCCCTATTTTCTGAACCCTCTGGCAAATGTTTTACTGCTCATCCCAGCCCTGCCACGCTCCCATCCACACTTCCAAGTTATTGGTTTTCAGCATTTCTCTGTAACTTCCTAGCTCTGCCAGATCCCCACGACTGGGATTTCTTGGAGTTTTCTGAGTGAAATGGGAAGGGCAGGAGGGGTTTGATGTTTGCTGCCCGGTCAGACAGCTCAGGCTGGCCCCTGAGAGCCCAGAACCTGCTGCCTTTGGCCCTGGCTGGATTTGGGCTCTGCTTTTTCTGGTTATTTGTTGAATTTTGGCTCTGGTTGTGGCACTGCAACAACTCCCTGAGGTACCAGCACTTCTGTGAAGCGTTCCGTGGAAAACTTGTTTGGGAGAAAAATTAAATCCATCATTAATGTATCCTGCAAAACAGCAAATTAAGAATTGATTTATCCTGCCAATCACACAGAGGCCACTTCTGGAGATCTTTGTAGCAGCATTTTCACCACCTCTGCTCTGCAGCCCCTGCTGGACTCTTCAGGAGATCCCAGAATTCCAGAATGGCTGGGCTTGGAAAGGATCTTAAATTTCATCCCATCCCACCCCTGCCGTGGCAGGGACACCTTCCACTGTCCCAGGCTGCTCCTGGGACACTTTTAGGGATCCAGGGGCAGCCACAGCTTCTCTGGGAATTCCATCCCAGCCAGGAATTCCTTCCCAAGACATTTGGAATGTTGGAATTTGTTGAGCTGTTTCATCCCTTCCTTAAATCAGCCGGGTGAACCTGCAGCAGTTTTCTCAGACTTTCCAGCAGGTGAGGGAAATGTCTTCTCCTGTGACTCCTGATAAACAGGGATTAGTGTTTTCCTGCACAAAAGGTGCATGAATTGAGAAGGGATTGTAATTTATTGTAATTGATTTCCATAAAGCTCCTGTTTTCCTCAGATGAAGGAGTTTCTTTATAAGACAATAAACTGCAGGAACTGATAATGAGCTGCTTGCTGGAGCTGAAAAGGAGCAGGTTATTTTATGCTGCTTTCCTCATTTATCTGTCTTTATTCCAGAAATAATCTGATTTTTGAGCTCTTTTGGAGGCTCTGATCTTCCTGTGTAATGTGTGACGTGGGGCAATGACCTCAGGACTCGGCTGTGGGGAATTTTAGTTCTTAAATGGGGAAAAGCACCGAGCTCTGGTGCTTCCAGGGGGAGTGGAAGAGGGATGAGGAACCCCTGGCAGGGATCAAGGAATGGATTGAGCTGCTGTGTCCCTGACTCAGCTCAGTCAGGGGGTGGCTCCTGGGCTGAGCCTTTTCCACCAGCAAGCACCAGCCCCAAGGAAAGGATCTCTGAACATCAGGACAGAGCAAAATGTAGGGAAGGAAAATGTAATTACCAAAGCTGGAATTAGTCCAGGGTAGGAATTAATAATGCTGAAATTAATAAAATGTTTAATTACCACGAGCCCACAGGGTGTGAAATTCTACTCCTTTCAACTGTGGCCCAGGTCCTGCCATTCCATACTGGTGCTTGCTCCAAAGAACTTACTTTGCTTTATTTGGACTAATTTAGTGCATTTTTTTTTCCTAACTATAACTCAAAATCTTGGAAGTGGTTTGGAAAATGGGAGTTGAAGGTTGAGCCCTCCTCGCCTTTGTGGTAAATACGTTTCAGGACAGCCTGGTTTATCCAGAATGTTGAAGTAACTGCTAAAGGTGTCCAGGATGGATTTAGGGACTGCTTGACGTGCTCCAAATCCACTTTTGGAGCATTCCCTCCATCCTGAAGTGGTTTTGTTCCACAAGGAGTAGGGCACTGTGTAAAGTTACTCACTGAGTTAGGGGTGCCCACGCACGCTGGGGGTGAGGGAGGGTCTGCACCACTGGGATTGAGGGTGGGAGAAGTTTGGGAAAACTTCCTGGATGTGTATTTTAGTGCAGGAAAGGGAATTGGTTTTGGTAAATCCCCTCTTGGAGCTTCCAGCAGAGCCTGGTGGCATGGGAGGAGCAGGAATGGTTTGGGATCGCTCTGTAGCCAAGGGTTCCATCCCTGCTTTCCTCAGCTGCTGCAGGAGCCCGTGGGAGCAGCTGTGGGAGCTCTGCTGCTGTGGGGGATCCGGGGATAATGCCCATTTCCCATGGGAATCACACCCAGGTGCCAGGACTGGGCCAGGGACCGGCCTTGGCTCTGAGCTTCCATGGATGGGTTTGGATTCTGTGCCTTCCCATTTTCCCGTGGAAGCCGGGCTTGTGGCTGGGCTTGGTGTGTTCCCTTCCACCGCAGAGCAGGGAACAGCTGCAGGGCCCAGGGTTTCCCATTGCACTCCAAATCCCACCTTCCCATTCCAGCAAGGTGCCGCAGACGCCGCACGACGCACGCTCCGGATATCCCTGGGGAGAGCTGCTTTTAACGAGCTGAAGTCCTGAGGGTAATTCCCAAGAACATTCTCCTGAAACGCTGCTGAAATCCCATTTTTCCTCCCTTTTCCCCTCAGTATGCTGCTTGGAGATGACAAGCAAAAGGAAGCTCATCGGCCGCCTGGTGCCGTGCCGGTGTTTCCGCGGGGAGGAGGAGATCGTCTCCGTGCTGGATTATTCCCACTGTGGCCTGCAGCAGGTGCCAAAGGAGGTCTTCAACTTCGAGAGGACCCTGGAGGAGCTTTACCTCGATGCCAACCAGATTGAGGAGCTTCCCAAGGTAATCCATGTCCTGCTGGGGTGCCAGGGCAAAGCCTGGGATGTGCGCCCGGCTCTGGGGCTGCTGGAGCTCCTGGGGACAGGTGGAGATGGGGGCTCCAGGGATGTTCCTTGGAGTCAGGAGGAGATTGGGACTGGGAGGAGAAGGGCCTCCTGCTCCTTCTTCACAGCACAGGAATGGGGTAGCTTGGAGCCTGAAACTGGGAAAAACATTTCTCCAAAA
Source organism: Vidua chalybeata (assembly GCF_026979565.1). Lineage (NCBI taxonomy): Eukaryota > Metazoa > Chordata > Aves > Passeriformes > Viduidae > Vidua > Vidua chalybeata. The sequence continues at coordinate 5,485,595 of NC_071538.1, forward strand.
GAAACGGTTTTGGCCCTGGAAATTCCTCTGGTATCTAGTACGTGGATCAGGAGCCACCACTGGCTTTGGATCCTCTCCATCCCTGCTTTTCCTTCAGGATCAGCCCTTTATCCCTGTGGAATATTCTTGGGAATGCCAGGGCTGTCCTCCCTGTCAGGACCAGCCCTTTATCCCTGTGGGACATTCCTGGGAATTCCAGGGCTGCTCTCTCTGTCAGGACCAGCCCTTTATCCCTGTGGAATATTCTTGGGAATGCCAGGGCTGTCCTCCCTGTCAGGACCAGCCCTTTATCCCTGTGGCACATTCCTGGGAATGCCAGGGCTGTCCTCCCTGTCAGGACCAGCCCTTTATCCCTGTGGGACATTCCTGGGAATGCCAGGGCTGCTCTCTCTGTCAGGACCAGCCCTTTATCCCTGTGGGATCCTGGGAATGCCAGGGCTGTCCTCCCTGTCAGGACCAGCCCTTTATCCCTGTGGAATATTCTTGGGAATGCCAGGGCTGTCCTCCCTGTCAGGACCAGCCCTTTATCCCTGTGGGACATTCCTGGGAATTCCAGGGCTGCTCTCTCTGTCAGGACCAGCCCTTTATCCCTGTGGAATATTCTTGGGAATGCCAGGGCTGTCCTCCCTGTCAGGACCAGCCCTTTATCCCTGTGGCACATTCCTGGGAATGCCAGGGCTGCTCTCTCTGTCAGGACCAGCCCTTTATCCCTGTGGGACATTCCTGGGAATGCCAGGGCTGCTCTCTCTGTCAGGACCAGCCCTTTATCCCTGTGGGATCCTGGAAATGCCAGGGCTGTCCTCCCTGTCAGGACCAGCCCTTTATCCCTGTGGAATATTCTTGGGAATGCCAGGGCTGTCCTCCCTGTCAGGACCAGCCCTTTATCCCTGTGGCACATTCCTGGGAAATGCCAACTCTCCAAGCAGGAGTTTCATAACTGCCCTGAGATCATCCAAGCCATCCTTCCCATGTAAAACTCCCCTTCTGGAACCTTCCAATCCCTTATCCTGCTGATCAGGGTTTGCTATAAGGAATTAAAAGTTACTGCAACCAAAATGTTCTGGAAACAAAGGAGGGAAAGGTGGAGAAACCAATTAATGGCAGGTGCAGGCTCCATAATGAAGCATGAAGGAATGGGATCCAGGCCATAATGGAATTTTTCTCCTCAGTGATGAAAGATGCTTACAAATCTTTAATTAAACACTGCTTCATTCTCCGTCATCTCACAGCAAATTTCCCGGTTTTGCTGCGCAGAGACTTTGTCAAAATTCCATTTACAAAAGTACAAAATGGGCTTTTTCCAAGCCATGGGGTTGCTTTGCTGGGATGTGATGGTTCATTGCTTGAGAGATCTCACTCCATGGAGGAATTCTGCACAGATGGTGGGGCAGGGCCACCAAAATCCCTTTATTTTCATGGAAAAATGCTGTGGAGAGCTGCCTGAGCTCTCCTGGAGACACAGCACAGAGCCAGCTGGGTTCTATCCCCAGAAATCCCAAATGGATCCTGGGGAGAACCTGCTCAGGAAACCCTGAGGTCCCATCTTCTCCTCTTCTTCCTTTTCTTTCTTCTTCTTCCTTTTCTTTCTTCTTCTTCCTTTTCTTCCTTTTCTTCCTTTTCTTCTTCCTTTTCTTCCTTTTCTTCTTCCTTTTCTTTCTTCTTCCTTTTCTTCCTTTTCTTCTTCCTTTTCTTCCTTTTCTTCCTTTTCTTCTTCCTTTTCTTTCTTCTCCTTCCTTTTCTTCCTTTTCTTCTTCCTCTAATAGTGATAATAATAATAAATTCCCTTCTTTTCCTTCTGCTACTGAGGAATATTTGAAGTGTCTCATTTAGGGAGGGATTTTTGGGGTATTTGGGCTGGGCCTCTTGGAATGATCGAAGTGTTTCAGAAAGCAAATATATCAGAGCAAGGTGCCAGAATCCTGTATGGAAAAAATGCAGACCAAAGGGAAGAGGTCCAAAAATGCTGAAACTGGGATGAAGGTGATAATTTTAATTTAGAGTACATCGAGTTTAACATAATCTTGGCCATGTGGAAGGGAAGATTAATGGCAGTGTTAATAGCACTCATCGGTTTTTGTCTTAAGCCTTTATTAATTGTTACCAGGAATTCAACAGCTGAAATAATTCCTTTATCAAATTTTCTGCTCGAGGTGTTTTTGCTGCAGAGCTCAAGGCTTTTTTTTTCATCACTGAATTAGTATTCCAGGAGAGAAAATGCCTTTTTTCCCCCATGAAACTGGCACTGTATTACTTAACATGAACTTTTGTGTTATACATTAAATTCTACCATTCTCTCCTCCCTCTGTAAATGTATTTTCAAATAATTTATTCCAGAGGAAATTTTTGGTCATTTTCTGTTCTTTGTCAAATATTCTGTGCCCCTGATATTACAAAATTCTTTTGAATCAAAACTCTTGATCATTTTTTTTATTTAATGAGGAAACAACTTAGTTAAGTCCAGCTCTACTTTAATTTCATGTGATGCTCTAGAGTCCAGTAAATTATTTTACATTGATGCCTTAAACTCATTCTGCCTGATTTTATTTTTACTTTCCATTTTAGGTATCATAATGATGATTCTTTTCCTGCTGATTTTTAGTTCTTCATTTCTTGTATTTCTCTGGTTTATTAAGGATTTACAAGATGTTTTTATACTTCTAACTCTCTTTTCTGGCTAAATCCAGCAAAGTCTTTTTATTCTCTTTGCCTTTGACTTCATTCTCCTGCTGCAAAAAAAATCCTTTATTTGTATGAGTCAAGTGAATTGATGACTAATAAAGGGAAAATTGATCTGGATGAGAGTGGAGTCATTGGAATCAGCATCCAGAAAAACATGAGTGGGCTGGAATTCTCCCCAGAGGTGCAGAATAAAACCCTGATTTCATAACTCAGAGCTTGGGAACATCACCTGGATTTGGTCTGAGAGGAATTAGAGTTGTTCATGGGCAGAGGGAATGATGATTCCAACAAAATCCTGATGGCCAGGGAGCTCTGGAAACTGGGAAAAACATCTGTTAAGCACCCAATGGGTGAAAAAAAGGCAATTTTGGGACCTCATTCCCACATTCCATGTCTCATATTCCTTCTGGTGCAACAGCACTTCATGAAATCATTCCAGAGGGAAGATTTTTAATTGGGCTTCTCCCTCCAGCACTTCCAAAGCCTTGAGTGTGTCCAGGTGGGGTCAGAACTCTGAGTTCCCAGCTCTCCTCAGCTCCCAAAGGAATTCCTGGTGAAAACTGGGAATCCACTTCTATAAAATTGGAATTTGATGGAAAAATTAGAATTGAGTCCTGAATTTTGGGCAGGGATTTCAAGGAAGTATCCTTTGAATAATGCCAAAGCATTTTTTTGGATCTTGAGGATAATTACTTAATCTGAATACAGACACAGTAATTTAAAATCTGCCATGAAATTTAATCATGAAATCAAATATTTTAATTTACCGGGAGGCACAAAAATTGGAATTTCTATGACAAATATGAAATACACCAACAAATATAGATTATGTGCAGTGATATCAGAATCACAAGATATTGATTGCAATGAATTTACAGCTTTTGGGTGTCCTTGAACATCCCTGCTCCCCATGACCTGCTCGTCTTATCCCTGCCAACCGTGGGAACGCCATCCCAAAAACCCCACTGGGAGGGTTGAACTCTGCTGTGGCCAACGGGGGTTTGTGCTGTTTGTGTGTCAGTAACTGTGGGAGCCCAGCACACCCCTCTGGCTGCCCTGGCTGTCTCGAGCCCCTGGCAGGGGGCTCGGAGACCTTGGCACAAAGTCAAAACCACCTGTGGCTTCCATTTTAGCCCGTGGGAAAAACTGACAACTCTGTGTGAGGAATTACAAGCCAAAAGGGTTTGAGCAGTGTGGTAGGTGAATTAACACAGGGTGGAAAAGTAGAATTTTGGGATTTTTAGAATGGGATTCAAGGGGTCAAGATGGAGGGATTTGGGTGTGTCCTGGCCTTCTTCTCCTTCTTGCCCTCCATGTGTTGCTGTGCTGGTGACACTTTTCTGTTGGTTTAAGGCAGAGATTCACAGCCTAACACAGGTGATGGGAATTGGTAATAAATTGTAAACACACACACGTAGTTTTGAGTGTATAAGGTGGGAGCCACCCAAGGCTCGAGGTCAGACTGCCATGGCCTCCTTGCTAGGCAGAGCTGGGCAGGTCAGAGAAAGAATGTTGTAGATAAGAAGGAATAAACAACTTCGAAAGTGCAATGGGAGCATTCCAGGCTCCTTCTTTGGCTGCACGGGTTAGGGAAAGGACTTCCACACTGCTGGGGTCCCAACAAGCTGACCCTGACAAGTAACGATCCCAAATGGATTTTTTTTTTTTTCTTTTTTTTTGTCTCCCCATGGAACCCCCGGAACAGCAACTGTTCAACTGCCAAGCCCTGCGGAAGCTGAGCATCCCCGACAACGACCTGTCCAGCCTCCCGACGTCCATCGCCAGCCTGGTCAACCTCCGCGAGCTCGACATCAGCAAGAACGGTGAGGGCTCGATGCTGCTGAGCCAGGGACGGGCGAAATGACTCGCACGATTTCAGAAGGCAAAATGAGTGTTTATTCAAAAGCACTTCTCTCTTTTATAGAGAACATCGTGAACGTTAATTCCATTGGTCTTAAAGTAAAAACATTTCACCTGATCGGTACACTGGGCTTAGGTCAGTGTGGCAGAACAGATCTATAAACAATACGAACAGAAAACTGTTGTGATGCACTAAATAATTATTTAGTTGTTGTTTTGCACTGGGTGATTGGGAATTTGCACGGAGTAGTTTTTATATTGCACTGTGTCACATTGGTCTATCCCACACACCTTTCCCCTCCCCCCCCAAGCCTCAGGTGTGACGGGCTCTCCCTGACCTGCTCCTCCCTCCCCTTCTCCTCCTGTGTCCCATTGGATGTGGCTTCCCGGTTCTGCCCCACCCCACTTTTCCCTGGGCTCAAAACCCCCTGGGACAAGACATTCGCTCTCTCTCTTCCGGACACCACCAGACTCCTCGGCCTCTGTTACCCCCTGAGGTGTCACCTGGATCTGAGGTGGCTCCTTTAGAATAAACAGGATTTAGTCCTGAGGAGAAGAGCACCTTTTGTCTTTTATCCATGTAGGATTCCCACCCCGTGCTCAGAGGGGACCAAGGGGAATTCCTACAGCTGGCGCCCAATGTGGGGCTCGAGCCCACGACCCTGGGATTATTTAGTGCATCACAACAGAAAGCAAGATAATAGATTTTTTACATTCCTCTCGGATTTTTTCCCAGTCTTAGCCTGGCAGAAATCTTTCTCTTTTTTTCTCTGACTGAACTGAGAACATCCACAAGGGCTCCCAATCCCCAGGATCCCCCCCAAAAAAACTGGGAGCTGAGATGAAGCTTTTCCTCCTCGCGGTGCAGAAATTCGTGCTCTGTCTCGGGTTTCTCGCCCGGCGCTTTGGGGGAGGCTCTGTGCAAGTCCAGCTCTGGTTTTTCCTTTAAAAATTCAAGTTTTCTTCAGTATCCTGTTCTCTGGGGGCTTCTGCCCAGCTGGGAACAGGAATGTGAGGCCAGTTTTCCATGCATTTAGGAGCATTCCACTTCCAAAGGGGTTCAGAGCTCGCTGGGCTCTTGTGTGAGGGATTTGAGCAATTCCCAGGATTTATCTGGACTGGTTTGCTGCTGTGCATTCCCAATTCTGCATTTTCATATCAATGGGCCTAAAAACCTTTGCTGTCTGAGCTCAAGGGTCTTAGTTTTTAAAAAATGAGGCTTAGGAATTCCTGGAAGTGTTGGGAAATTTCCTGTCAGGGGAGGTCTGGAGACTGTGAGGATTCTGTGAGAGAAAAGCAGTTTGGGAAGGGATGAAGGGACAAATCTCAGCACAAGTTATGTCACTGTTAATCCTGGAACATTATATAAATCAAGCAGTAGCTGAAGACTTATAATTTTGTATTTTTATGTATTTATTTAGAGCATCACCTTTTGGATGATAATTCCAAACTCTGTTTCCCTCCTGCTCGAGCTGAAGTCTGAGCTGGAAATCCCAGTTAAGCATTTATGAACAGGCCGAACAGTTTTTGTGTAGATAATATTTGTCCGTGTCTAATAAATATTTTTGTGTATCTAATACTCTTTCCATGTTTTTTTTTTTTCTAGGAATTCAAGATTTCCCAGAAAACATTAAGTGTTGTAAGTGTTTAACAATAATCGAAGCCAGCGTCAACCCCGTGTCCAAGTGAGTACCAGGAGCTCGTTTTGCTCATTCCAAGGGCACCAAATGAGCTCAGAGCTTTTTACCCAGTCCTTTTGCAGGGTTAATCTGAATGTCTTTCTAATTGTTTAAATTGAAACAATTTAAATAGTCTCTAATTTAAACCCAGAGTGGGTTTGTCTGAGATCTGAGTACTCTGTTAGTGCCAGTCAGGCTGGGCAGTCTCGGATCACAGGGGTGAGGCTTTATCTGGACACTTGGCCAACCCTTATTCCTTATTCCTCCCAAAATCTTGCAAAAATAGCAACAAAAAAAAAAAAGAGTTGTAAATCCAGGATTTACAAAGTGGAGTGAAGGGGAGAAAGGGTGAAATGTTGATGTTTCAGTTTAAAAGAAATAGAGAGAAAGGAAGAGGGAGAGGGACAAAGAATGAGAGGAAAAGAGAGGAAGAGGAAGAGGAAGAGGAAGAGGAAGAGAGAAGAGGAAGAGAAGAGAAGAGAAGAGAAGAGAAGAGAAGAGAAGAGAAGAGAAGAGAGAGAAGAGAAGAGAAGAGAAGAGAAGAGAAGAGAAGAGAAGAGAAGAGAAGAGAAGAGAAGAGAAGAGAAGAGAAGAGAAGAGAAGAGAAGAAGAAAAGAAAAGAAAAGAAAAGAAAAGAAAAGAAAAGAAAAGAAAAGAAAAGAAAAGAAAAGAAAAGAAAAGAAAAGAAAAGAAAAGAAAAGAAAAGAAAAGAAAAGAAAAGAAAAGAAAAGAAAAGAAAAGAAAAGAAAAGAAACAACTTTGGTGTAAATCCCTCAAGCAGGAAGGGAGAAAAGGCTGCTGTCCCCTGAATGTGCCAGGCCTTTCCATTTCCTGTTTGTAGCAATGCAGTGAAGATGGGAACGGGCAAAAATGTCTGTTAAAAGTGAGTTCTTCAGGAGAATTTGGGTAGAAGAAGTAGGTGAGAGAGAAAGTCACCTTTCTGCTTCTAAATATACATTGTTATTATCTCCATGGCAACTCGGGGTGAGCATTAAGGTTTGCTCTGTTTTTTTAGGCTGCCAGATGGCTTCACACAACTTCTAAATTTGACCCAGCTCTATCTAAACGATGCCTTTTTGGAGTTTCTTCCAGCTAACTTTGGAAGGTAAGGATGAGTCACCACAGCACATTCCTGTGCTTGAACCCGGCTCAGGCTCCGAGGGACTGGCTCAAAGCTGGCTCCCCTTGGAAAACCGAGCACAAAACCCAGAGATTTTGGCTTTTCAGCCCTGTTCTCATGGGTGAGTGTTGTGTCAGCAGGAACGGGGTGGTGAGCTGGTGGAGTCTGGGGGGAGGTGAGGGCCAGCAGGGCTTGCAGAGGCTCATCCCTCTGCAGTGACTCAGCTGTGGCAGGGCCAGGGGCAGCAGATTTCTTCTCAGGTCCCCTCCTGGTGACAAAGGGACAGGAGGGTGAGGAGCTGTGGCTCGGAAGGGCAGGAAGAAGTGGCTGAGGGTGGTGGAACAAGCAAAAGTGAAATGTGGAAGCAGAACGAGGGAGAGGAGTCCAGAGACAGCAGAGCAGGAGGGGTGGGGAGCGAGGGCAAAAATAAACCCAGCGAGAGCAGAGCCAAAAAGGTTGGGTAAGGACAGAGCAGAGGTGGGGGGGGGGATCAGAGTGTGGTGGGTTTGGCTGGCCAATTAGAGGTTTCAGCAGGTTAGAGATTTCACCAATTAGAGATTTCAGCAGGTTTTTAGGTCTCCCAGCCCCTGCACCAACTGGTGTGGTGGGTTCAGTGCTGGCCACTCACCAGTGCACTCACCTCCTGATGGGAGACAGGAGTAGGAGAAAGGCAGAGCAGGCTCAAAACCTTAAAGGGGTATAAAGAAAATTTTGTTAACAGTAATAAAAGGAAAAAAAAAGTAGTAAGAATCAAACCGAACCCTTCAGAGCACTTCTCCTCTCCCTACAATCTTTTCTTTTCCCAGTGGGCACAGAGTTAACCCAATTCCCACAGGAGCTGGGGGGTCCCCAGCCTGCACAGCCCTGGCAGAAAGTTTATCCCACTGGGAACTGCTGGAATTTCTGCCCTTGGATTGTCCCCCTGGGCGAGGAGCTCAGGAGACAAAAGATCAGCAGAGCAAAGCTGTGGTGTTGTCACAGAACCCACCCAAGCCCAGCTTTAGGCTGATCCCTGCACCCACTTGGGTGAAAGTTTTATTGGTTTTTTATTAATTATTTATTATTAATTATTTTATTACTAATTGTTTTATTGTTTGTTTATTTATTTATTTATTTATTTATTATGTATGGGAACATCAGCTCAGCTCTCCAAACCAAATGACAAAATGTGACAAAATCCTGCTGGGAGTGATGCTGGGCTGCTCAAGCCTGGGGAGATAAAAATGCTGGGGATGAGGATGATGATGATGATTATTATTTTGTTATTAACTATATATTATTGTAATTCTTATCACTTTAATAATAATTATTATAATCACATCCCCTGGTGTCAGATGTCAATCCAAATATCCAGGAGAAGGGATGGATGGAACCCTCAGAGTGGTGTTTGTACCCATCCTGCTCTGGCAGAGCCCTGCTGGGGCTTGGGCTGATGATTTTGGGATTAAGGGCAGGTTTAGGAGCCCAGATCTTTTAGCAGAAAACATTTTATTCCACAAGTGCTGATTTTATATGAACGAAGTGACTCTAATTCCTTTATTATTGCTGTTATGTCCCTCCTGCCTGATCTATTTGACCTTAAACTTACAAACCCTGCTCTTTTCTTCTTGTTGGTTTTTTGTTTGTTTGTTCCTTCCAAACTTCCCAACTTTTCCTGTGTTTGCCTTGCTGGAGTCATGAATAAAATGAATTTAAAATTGCTGGGAACACCTGATAAATGCCAGAGCTTTTCATGAGAGTTCAGGTCAGGGCAGACATTACAGTACAGAAATTATTTGGCTCTGATTTTTTGTCCCACAAGAATTGGACGTTGGATTATTTTGCATAAAACACATTTCTTAAAATTAAAAGAATAATTTCAAATGGTTCTGATAGATTCTTTGAATGCATTAATTATTTTCTCTCCTATTTCCAGACTTGTCAAATTGCGAATTTTGGAGTTAAGAGAAAACCACTTGAAAACTCTACCAAAGTAAGTGCTGGGGTATTCACATTTATTCACCTGGAATTTCCAAAAGTGCCAAATATTTGGATTGGTAGCAATGCAGTGGTGATGCTTCTGTGAGTTTTTGGGGTGGGGGTTTTTTTTTGCATTTATAAAAGAAATTCTACTGAAGGTTTTTAGCAAAAAAAAAAAAAAAAAACAATTAATGATTCCATGATATAAGGGAAGATGGACAGTGGTTGATCAGCTGAGTGTAACTCAAAAGGATTTTTTGGGAGCAGGAGTTCTTTTCCTGCAGGACCTGCTGGGAAAAGTGCCATCCAAAGGAGCGAGTCCTGATGTAGGGAAAAAAAAAATAAACCAGGATTTCTCCTGGACTTCAGGATGAATTTGCTTCTTGAGGAGGAAAAGTTGCAGTCCCCCAAAAATGGGCAGGAGTCTGAGGGCAGAATAGTCAAAATCTGGGATTTAATGTGCAAAGGCACGTCCTAAGGGACCAGAGGGAATCTGGGGATAAATCAGGAGCTCTCCAGGTGGGAATGAGGGATGGGAGAGGGGTTGGGAGCCGTGGATCCAAATGGACCTGTCAGGGAATTCTCACCCCAGCCAAAGGGATGTTTGTGCCACGGGGCAGATTCCAGATCCCTCCTGAGGTAAAAGAAAAAGAAAAAAAACCAGAATAAAATCAGAATATTCCTGATTGCTCTCAGGAGTCCAACAGGATGTTCAAATCCCCCAGAAAAATCAGTTTAGGGATGAAAAAACGGGGAGAGCTCATCTGGGAAATGGGAAAGGCTGGAGCAGGTCCTGGTAGGAAAAATAGGGATTGCACAGTGAATGGTATGGCAGGGCCTAAAAATAATGATATTTATCTAAAAAACCAGAATTGAGGGGAGGTATTTCAGTGTTTGTGTGTGCTCACAGGGAATGTGTTCACTGGGGAAACTGGGAATTAGGGAAATGGGCTGAAAGCAGCCAGAAATGGGAAATTCCATCAGGGATGCCACCGTGGATCTCCTCTGCCCTCCTTTGGGTTGCTCTGTCCCGCCGGGATTTCGGGCTGGAATTCCTCAAATAATCAGATTTTCCAGCTCTCTCCTTGCAACCTTCCATCCTTGTCCTTCTCCTCCTGCTTGGAGTCAGGAATTAAACAACTTTATGGACAAAAAGATGGTAATGATGGGGTGGGGGTTTTATTTTCCTTTTTCCTTCACTTTCCTTTGTTAAAATCACCCATTTTATCTCGCTCAGTTTTCAGCCTTAAACTCAAAACCAGTGTTTTGAATTCTGGTTTTAATTCTTGATCCTTTCAGGCTCTGACTGTACCAAAAGAGAGCCATGTGAAAATAGAGGGTTGATTTCAGCCCCCCGGTTTTATTCCTGGGAATTCCCGCTCGTTCTTTTTGCTGTCAAAATTCAGATTTTTCCATGGAAAGTCGTCGTTTGGCTTTGCCTGTTGTGGGCAGTGGAATGTAGGAATTCTCTGCTTGGCCTTTTTCTCCAAATCCCTCAAGCTGGGCTGAATTTCTGGGGTTTTTAGCTGCCACAATTTAAGTTACAAAATGATTTCTGTACATTCAATTCTATAAAAATTAAATTTTACAATGTTGTGACATGTTTTCCTATCAAAGCTCCAATATTTTCCTTGATAAAGGCAAAATTGGATAAATTTTCTTCTCATAATCTAAAACCAAGGGCAGCCTGGTTAAAATTTTCCATTAAATTATTGGAAGGAGAAATGGACACAAGAAGGATCTTCCTCAATTAAGATTTTCCTTCTGGGGAATGAATGAAGGGGTGAAAACGAGAATTTGGTGCAGTTATAACTGAAAAATTCTGGTTTGGCTTCCCAATTATATATTGGGAAAAAAAGCTTGGGGGGAAAACACATTTTTCACCCACAAGAATTTCCTCTTAGGAATTTCCATAAAATGGATTTTTCTCTGTCCTTTGAATTCCAAGTGTACTTTGATTTTTTTCTGCAAATACGGTGTGAAAAAATGATGTTTTTCTGACACTGATTCCATTTTTTTTCCCCAGGCCTTCCCACTTTTTTCCATTTCTCTCTTTCCCCCCAGATTTAGAGATAGACCCAAAGTTATAATTTTAATTAATCCCACCAAATGAATGTGCCAGGTACCCACAGCTCCCCAAAATGTAGGAAAAAATCATTAGGGAACAAGGCAGAGGGGGAAAGTTTTCCTGTTCTTGATAAAATTCAGATTTATTTGGATTATTTATAACTCTTATTTATGGTTATTTCTTAAAGGGTTGGGACTGTATATAAGGAGGTTAAACACATTCAGGTTTTTAAGCAGCATCATAAAAACCGTGTGAAAAGCAGATTTTTGTTTTGTTTTTAAAAGGGAATCAAGTGAATTAAACAAGGTTCTTCCTATTATCAATAACAGTGGCTGTTTTGCAGAGGTTAAATTTGCAAATGTGAAGTTTCAAACCCCGTGGAGTGACAATTTTTTGTGCCTTCTGCAGCCAAGACTTTGCTCCAGAGGGAGAAATGAAGTGAATAATCCAGAAATTCCAGAAAAAAACATTCTGAGATTACAGATCTGCCAATCCTCTGCCTCCCTTCTGGCAGGAATTCGCTGGATAAAAGTGATTTTTACTTCCAGGAACCTGATAGCAGAGCGGCCCGAAGCGACTCACAAACATCCCTGCCATAAAATTCACATTCCTCAGCACTTCCCAAACCCCACTTCAGGAGGCTGCTTGGCAAAAATCACAGGGTTTTTTTTTTTTTTTGAAGTGTGTTGAAGTCGGTGGAAGAGACAATTTAAAATCAGCTGAGAACCTGTCCGGGGAGAGGGGGGGGGATAAATTTAGGGAAAAGCTTCTCCTTCTCCTGCTATTTTCTGAGCTGCTGCTCCACTTTCTCCCGAGTTCCCGATGAGGATGGGAAGTGTTTGCCACCTTTGGGGTTACGGGGATTTGCAGTTTTCCTCAAATAGCAGCCCTGGCTGACCTGGGGAGCTCCCACCCCCCACCTTCACTGCCTTATTAAAATATTGGCAATATTTTCATCAGCAGCTGCTACTATGAGGTTTCCCTCGAGGCTTTTCCAAGCTGGATCCGTTTGCTGCTCAGGGAAGAGGTTGGGAAATGCATCCCATTGTTTTGCTCTGGGGGAAAAAAGGCTTTTCCCGTTGTTTTGCTTTGGAAATAAACGCAAATTTCCCATTGTTTTGCTTTAGGGAAAAAGGCTTTTCCTATTTTTAAAGGGGGTGAAGTTGTTGGAAAATTTATTATTAATTTTTATTTTTAAATTATTTGATTGATTTCTTTTCTTTTATTATTTTAATTTATTTTATTAATTTCTTTTCTTTTATTAATTTATTTGCTTTTCTTAATTTATTCTATCAATTTATTTTATTTTTAAATATATTTTTAATTTTATTAATTGATTATTAATTATTCTTCATAGAATCCCAGATTATTAATTATTCTCCATAGAGTCCAGGCTAGTTTGGGTTGGGAGGGAGCTTAAATTTCATCCAGTTCCAGGACAGGGACACCTTCCTTGGGCCAGGTGAGCTTTAAGGTCTTTTCCACGGGATTCTGGTGTTCTTTTCAAGAGGAAAAGAGAAAAGATTCTTTTCCATCTCCTTCGGAATGCTGAATTCCAGAGGAAAACCTGCTGGCCCCGAGTGGTGGGAGGGAAGATCATGGATAACCCTGGAGAATCCCTCCTGTTCTTGATTCCCGTGCCTCCGTAGCCTTTCAAAAACCACATCCCACGCTTAAAAACAATTTTAAAGATGAAATCACTTTTATTCTGAACCTCGTGGGAATCCCAGCCTCGTGGCCCAAAGTCTCCACTCACTGCTGAGTGGAAGGAGAGCTCCAGATGGGATCCCCATAAAGGTTTGTGGGGGATCTTTGTGGCGTGAGCACGTTCCTTCGCCCCACGCCATCGTTCAGGCAATGAGTGATTAATGAGCATTACTCATCATTGCTCCTTTCCTCACCCACCTCTATAAAATGACCCCACGCAGAAGCTGTAACGAAGCTTTCCATAAGAGGAATGTAAGTAATTATATGGAAGAGATAAAAATAGCAGCAGCGAATGGGAAAAATCTAATTTTCCACTGGGAGCATCGGCAGAGCTTCATTTTCTGATGGGGCCCCAACTCCCTGAAATTAATCTGCCCCCACATCAATTTTAGCCTCTGGAATTGTTTATTTGACTGTAGAAATGGCACAAGTAATGGTCAAAAGGTGCATTTGAAGCTGAATTTACAGTGGAAAACCCAAAGCTGTTAAAGTTGTGCTCAAAAGAATTCGGGATGAAAGACAAAGGTTTTACCACTTTGAGTGTATTTAAACTCTGAAGGGTTCCAGGATTTCATCATTGAAAAGACATAATAGAGATATCTAAAATATTAAAATATAGATCATATAGGTATTATATAATGTGTGTAATAATCCAAGTATTAATTATAATAATAAATGGTGATACATTTCACTGGAGTTTGTTTCCTTGGTTTTCTGGGGTTTATTTCCCTGTTTCTGTGGGGTTTATTTTCCTGTCCCTATGTAGTTTGTTTCCTATTTCTGTGCAGTTGATTTTCCTGTTTCTGTGGAGTTTATTTTCCGGTTCCTGTGGAGTTTATTTCCTGGGTTCATGGGGTTTCTTTCCTGTTTCTCTGGAATTTATTTCCCTGTTCCCGTGGGGTTTATTTCCTGGTTTTATGAAGTTTATTTCCTGTTTCTGAGGAGTTTATTTCCCTATTTCCATGGAATTTATTCCCTGGTTCTCTGGGGTTTATTTCCTGTTCCCGTGGAGTTTAATTCCTGGTGTTTTGGAGTTTGTTTCCCTGCTTTAACAAAGGAGAAATGACATTTTCTGGCAATAAAACAGCAGCAGTGCTCTCGGCACGGCCAGGTTGAAATGCTGAACCAGGGCTCTGTTTCTCAGCCACAGCCTTTCAACAACCATCACTTTTACCTCTGGTACAAATTGCAGAGATAAAATGGTTGGTATTTTAGATCACAGCAATTAAGGCAATGCTAATTTTTTGATTAGGATCTGATTACCTCGGGAGGCCTCTGAACTGCCTGTTGCAGTTCATGTTAAATGATTTCATTATTTTTATCCTCTTTTTTTTTCACTGCACCCCCCCAAACCCAGCGTGGTGCTTGGTTCACTTTGGTCTATCTGGGCTTAAGGAGAAATTCTGCACTTGGGATAAAGCCCTGCTCCAGTTTTGCTCACGGAAACAAAGGCAAAAATTGATTTATTAACTTTGAACTTGATTAAATCTGAACCTCAGAGCAGGGGACCTGGCTCAAGAGTCCAAACGCTTTCTAGTGGTTTATAAAAAAAACACAGCAAATGCACAAACCTCTCTCAAAAAGCCACAATTTCTGTTATATTTCATTTCAATCACTTATTGATATAACGTGTTGCATTTTCCCTGAGCAAATACGGCAAAAACCTGCCAAGATTTTGTTTATTTTTATATGAAAATAACTGTTCTGGCTTTTGAGTTCAGTGACCTCGGTCAACGTCTCAAGGATGGGATATATTGTTGAAATTTGCGTCGGCATCAAACTGGTGCAATTCTTTCTTGCCATCACAGGGTCAGTGCAGCTTTATTTTCATCCCACCAAAACCTGACCGACGTTTGGCCAGTTAAAATCTCGTTTTTGAGTCTTTGCTCCTCTGTTCCAGGTCAATGCACAAACTGACTCAGCTGGAGAGGCTCGATCTGGGCAATAATGAGTTCTCTGAGCTGGTAAGAAATGCTCCAGTTTTTGAGGGGAAACCTGGGGGGTTTGGGTGCTCTGTCCGTGGGGAATTAAACTTTTACTGGAGAGGCTTTGTGGGATCATGGCCTCGGGCAAGGGACACATTTCCCTCCAGCCCAAACCAGTGTGGCATTCTGCAATTCCAGCAGAGGTCAGTTCTGAACCTCATCAGGAGTTTCTGCCCCTAACTCACCCCCAAAAGCCAAATTAATTTCCCCAAAATTGAAATCTTTTGGGAATTTTCCCTGCTGTCAGCACAGGAAGTGAGAGATGCT
The DNA here is from genome assembly GCF_026979565.1 of Vidua chalybeata. NCBI lineage: Eukaryota > Metazoa > Chordata > Aves > Passeriformes > Viduidae > Vidua > Vidua chalybeata. Next base: position 5,500,919 of record NC_071538.1, read on the forward strand.
GTTCCTTGGGAGCCATGGAAAAACGGGATCAGGGATTGCAGTCCTGCAAGGGAATAGCTCCTGTAGCTTTAGATAAAACTGAGATAATTCCACTTCAAACAAACCCTGAAATGTCAGCTGGTGCTACGAAGCTGTAGCAAAGTCTCTACATCTGTTTTATGGAGCAACTCCCGCCCTGTTCCAGGCTGCTCATTTATTCCATGCAGGAGGAAAGAGAGGATTTAACTCCCATTTTTAATTAAAATCTTCAGCGTGGATAAACAGAGCGAAATTTTCAGAAGAGCTGCTTGGAATTTTAATTGTAGGAATTAAATCCTGCCCGAGTTCAGAGCCTCTCTTCTGGGGGTGCCTTGGGTTTGTGGTGTTTGAAAGGAATTGGACAATATTCCATATATTTCCATTCCATGGCAGCCCAGTGATCAGTCAGGAGAGGGGTGGTCCCATCCTCCTGTAAGGGCCAGAATTCCCAAGTTTCCTCATTTTCCGGCCAAAATGTAGGAGCTGGAATCAAGTGCCAGGAGCCAAATGGGCCAAGAGGCCAAGGAACAGTGGGAATGTGCAGGAATGTCACAGGAAAAGTGGTACTAGCTTAACTCACACCTGGAAAAAAAGGGATTAAGAGGTCCTGTTTTCATGGATTCTGAAACTCTGACTTGGGTTTCCATGGGAATTTCCTTTTTATTGGGGAAAGGTGAGTTGGTGGTGTGGGAGAGCCTCGTTTCTTTGGTGTCCTGGGACACCAAAGGCGTCCTCATTTCTTTGCTGTCCTTCCCCTGGGGCTGGAGAGCTCCGTGCCCTCCCGGATGGAGCCACAGGCACGGGGCTGCCACGGCCAAAAGGAGCTCGCTCTGCTCCCCCACTCTGCTGGGATCGGGGTTCCCAGACCCAGGGACACCTGTGCACTCCTGGAATGCCACTTTGGCTCCCTGAAGAGCAGCTGTACCCAAGCTGTCACCGAGGAGTGGAAAAGGCAGCTCCTGTCACTCCAGGAGCAGCAAATCCCGAGGTTTGGCACCTCCTGGTTTATTTTGGGGAGTCAAACCTGGGGGAGGAGGAGGAGCAGCAGCTGGAGCAGGGCAAGGCTCCTCCCAGCAAGGAGCAGGCAGCAGCTTTGCCAGGTTTGGCTTCTCTCCAGGCAGCTCCAGAGGTCCAGGAGTCTGCAGGCAGCAGCAAGGCTCCGGGAGAAATTCAGGAAGGGAAAAGGGAGGGAAGGAAAAGGAAAAAGGATGAAATAGAATGCAGCTTTCTCACTAATTCCTGTGAGTCTTCCATTCAGCCTCGATCCCAGGAAGTTTTTCTGTATGGAGAGGGTGGTCAGACCCTGGGACAGGCTCCTGGAAAGGGGGATTAAGGGACATTTGGACAATTCCCTGAATAATATCCTTTAAGGTTTGGTCAGAGTGAATTGGTCAGGGAGCTGGACTGGGTGGTCAAAGTAAAACCCTTCCAGCTGGTTCCCTTCTGTTCCTGTTCCTATCCCTGTTCCTATCCCTATTCTATTGCTGTTGCTATTCTATTCTGTTCTATTATATTTTATTCCTTTTCCTTTTCTCTCCTATTCCTATTCCCATTCTACTCTATTCCAGTTGTAGCAACCTGTGTGGAAAATGGGAATATTCCCCAAACAGGCCCAAACCAAAGCAATTCTAACAGAGACAAACAAGGTTTTAATGTCACTTTTAACTTTTAATGGCACTTTGATACCAACCCATCCACGAGATCCCATCTGGATCATGGTGTGCCATAATGTGGAATATTCCGTGGTGCTCCACAAGAATGGGAAATTCCATCATCCTGGGAATTTATAATCCAAGAAATTCCCCATCAAATTGTGCTCTGTACAGCCCAGGAACGGGCCTTGAAGAAAGGTGTCTGTTAATGAGAGGGATTGAAAAGCAAATTAAAGTTGAGAGGGGAAATTATGATTATCCATAATGACCTCAGCCTGTGAACACTCCAGAGGGATAAAGAAACATTAATCAGCACAGGAACAAATAGTATCAAATGACCATTAATCAATTCAGCCTGGAAATGAGAAGTGGTTTTAATCATCGAAGGACAGCAGAATTTCAATGGAATTAACAGAGGCAAAATAAATCATCTTTAAAATGCTCACCACTAGCTCTTAACAGGAGCTCATTATGTGGAGATGTGGAAAACAAGGAGTTCTCCTGTTCATCAGCTTTGTTCTTATCTGCTGAGGCATCAGGAGCTTCTCCCACCATTCCCTGGGCAAGTGGAAAATCAGATTTTCTTCTGGGAATGGCAACATTCCAAACCAGACCACTCCAGGTCCCTCTTGGGGTCTGGAGCTCCGTTTGCTTCTGCCTGTGCTGGAATCATTCCAGGGCAGTTGAGCTGCTTCCAAAGGCTGATTTGGAATGGAGCATTTCATGGAGCATTTAATACCAGGTTCTGACAGGCTTTGGGGAAAAAATCTCTGCAAGCTGGGAGGGCAAAGGCAAATTCCAAGTGTTGGTTTGCTGAGAAAAGTGTTTAGTGGGAAAGGAAAACGCTGCTGAGGAAACCTGGGAATATTTGTGGCCTGGATTTGTAATTCTGGGATTTCACAGCTGTAAGGAGTGAGGAGTGATTTGGGGAATTGCCTTTTTTTAGCTCCTCTCGCTGATACCCTGAAAAGAATAAAACAGATGAAAGTTTGATTCTGCAGTTCCAGGTTTTATCAGGGCCCATTATCTCCTGTGCATTCAGCACTCCTGGCTGTGCCAACTGCAGATATTAAATCTCCCCAGGATGTGTCCTTTGGGCTCCTTTCTTTTGCAAAAGGTTCTTAAATTTTACAAGTTTTGATAAAGAGCAGCACTGGTTAAATCACACAAAGGGAATGTTCTCTTCTTGCCCTTAAACACCTGGAAGGCTGAGATGGGGTATAAAAAAACCTAAGGGAAGTGAAGAGGGAAGCTTTATTTTTTTAAGAAAATGTTGATTTTTATTTAACTAAAGACACATTGCTTTACTTAGCTGCCCATAATTACTTATTCTTTTCCTCAGCCTGAGGTTCTTGAACAAATCCAGAATCTGAAGGAGCTGTGGATGGACAATAATTCCTTGCAAGTGCTACCTGGGGTATGGACATTTATTTTAGGGACTTATTGGGTGATTTGGCGATTCCCCTGTTTGCCTGGCAGGGAACTCCTGCCTGTGCCTTTCCTTGGGTGGGTGCAGAGAGTCATTAGTTAATTAATTAATATGAAAGGTTTTGGGATGGTTCAACACAGAGAAGCTCCACCTGCCAGGTGGAAGGTGGGAACTGGGAATATCCCTTGGATCTGTGTCCAGATGGAGAAACACCTCAGCTGCATGCCCAGGAATGCCAAATCCCAGCAGATTTAATGAATTTGGATCTCATTAATTAACCTGGGGGGGGGTTAATTTTGTTCCTTTGAGGCTGAGCCCACCCCGGCCCTGCCGCGGGGAGAGCAGCGATCCGAAGGGTGCTGAGATAACTCCACATCAGCTGGATTTGTGTGTTTGTCTCTAATTAACGCTCTAATTAACAGCTCTATCTGCTCAAGTAACTCTGTCTCACGTGCTATTAAGTCTATAGGGAAGTTAAAACAGCTCGTGTACCTGGATGTGTCCAAAAACAGGATCGAGACGGTCGACCTGGACATCTCAGGCTGTGAGGGGCTGGAGGATCTCCTCCTCTCCTCCAACATGCTGCAGCAGCTCCCAGATTCCATAGGTGAGGGAAGATCTGGCATTCCTCTCCATTTGATAGATTTTTGTTGTTGTTGTTGTTGTTTTTTGGTGGGTTTTTTGGGTTTGGTTTTTTGGTTTTTTTTTTTTTTTTTGGTTTTACGGGATTTTCTAATCACGGAGCAAGGCCTGCCATCAAATCCCAAAGGAGGCAGAAAATGGTGGCTGGGCAGTCCCATTTTGTAAAGTCAGGAGCACAATTCCCAGGTTGGAAGGAATTGGTCCACCTGGTTTGCTGTTTTAAGGAAAAGAAGCCAAGAAGGACAGAATTAATTTCATTTAAATGTAAAAATCAGTCTGAGAGCGATGATGGGGTTGCTGCTCATTCGCAGTGGAAAAAGGAAATAAAAAGGAAACAATTCAAACTATGAATTTTCCTTTTATTTTGACTGTTTTACATGCATGGAATTCCTGTGTTATTTAGGATCTGTGGAAGTGCTGGGAGCTGAGTGGCTGCAGGGACCTCCCTCTGTCCATTGGGATATTTCCTTTCAGTCCTGAGCCCTTTTCCCTTTCCCTTTGAACACGGAACTGTAAGATTCCTCAATTTTAAATCAATTTGCTCAGATTCCAACATGGATTGCTAATTAATGCTGCTAATTATTGACACTCTTACTGGGTGTCTTCTCCTCCTATTTTCCACCTTGTTCTTCTACATCTCCCCATCAATCCCAGGACTTTTGTCCCGTGGTTTTCTGCCCAGATTGGTTTTTAGAGGGCATTTAGCAGCAATAAACCCATTTGGAATGATTCTCCCTAAAATCCAGAGCAGAGCTGTTCAGGGTTACAAACCATTGCTCATGGGATTCCAGGGGATCCCCATGGGAGCTGTTTATCCATCATTTCTTCCTGCAGGATTGTTGAAGAGACTGACAACTCTGAAAGTGGATGACAACCAGCTCACCATCCTGCCCAATGCCATTGGGAAGTGAGTCCATCCTTTCTCATTAAAATTCCTCTTCCCTTCTGCTCAGGGAGTGTGGGTTTTCAAATAGAAAATAAGACAAATACACTGAATTGTGAAATCATTTCCAGCCCCCAGGTTGTGACATTTAACTCTGGAGCACCACTTTTAATCCTGGCGATTTTTCGGTGCAAGGGGGAAGAGGGTAAAATATATCCAGTTTTCCAGGAGGAAAACCAAAGATTTGGGTGTGAATCAATTTGGATGAGCAGAGCAGCGAAAGCAGAAGAATTTTGGGGAAATCCATCTGTTGTCATGGCAACAGCCAGGGCTTGGAGCTCACAAGGATGTGGCTGTGGCCTCACAGGGATGGAGAATTCCTAAAATATGACAGAAACCTCTGTGGGCAAGCCAGGGGGATTCCAGGGGCTGGGATCATGGGAAGCACTCAGGAATCTCTGCAGCTCTGGTGTGGGGGTCTCACATGTCTCTGCCTCCTTCTGCTGAGGGGCTGCAGCTTGGTGGCTTCCAAAATCCTCCAGAATGATCCCATTCCACCCCCTTGCCAGGGCAGGGACACCTCCCACCACCCCAGGCTGCTCCAAGCCCTGGCCCTGGCCTTTTTCAAGAAGAATTTAGCTGTTGTGATGCCATTTGGGAAAAATAATCCATATTAGTGACCTGTTCCAGCTGCAGCCACTGAAAGCCCAGGTTGGCTCATCCTTGGAGTGTTTTACATTTATGGGATTTTCGTGGAGAGCATTAAAAGCTGGTGATGGAAATCAGTGAAGGACAAACCTTTGCTCCCCAAATCTCTGTGGAGCAGCAAATTCTCATCTCAAGTGAAAGCTCAGAAGGCTCCAAGGTCTCCTGGATGCTGCAAAAAGATGGATTTAAATCCAGCTTCAGCAATTTTGGGAGTCGGGTTCTGAAACCTTTTAAACCTTTTTTGCTTATTGCTGAAGGGAAATCCCCTTTTTTGACCCAGCATCTCTTCAGAGTGTGTCACGGAGCCTTGATTACATTTCCAAAGGCGCAGCCGCTGCTCCGACGTGGGATTGCAGAGCAGCTGGGATCACCCGGGATCTCCACCTTGTGCTGGAGCCACTGGCTGTGCTTTTCCAGTGAAAAATTCCCTCTCCTCTAACGAGGCAGTGTCCCACATCAGAGTGAGCTTGGCTCTCTGACTCATCCCTTTGGATGGATTCCTGCTGGGTCTCTTTCTCCGAAATTCCAGCGGTGGAACCCCCGCCCAGAGGCTGTCACTGTCACGCAGGGATGGGCAATGCGGAGGAGGGAACATTCCCTCTGGGATTCCTCCATGAGAGCACTCCGTGCTGGCTCCACGCTCTGCTGGGCAGTTCCACCCTCATTTTTGGGATTTCTCTTCAAAGGACCAGCCCGTGGTGGCTCTCAATAGGCCCGGCTGAATCAAACATTCCACACAAAGCCAGGGATTCCCGTGAATTCCCTGACGCAGCCAAAGGCTGGAGATGCTCCCTGTGGGATCTGGGTGGGTGGGAAGGTGCCAGGGGGAATCCAGGGCCCCCAGCTGGGCCTGGGGTGGTGTTTGGAGCACAGGTCTGTGCCAGAGTAGATTTGTATTCCCAGGTTTCAGCAGGATCTGGAATGCAAGAACCAGAGGGAATGGAACTGGAAGAGCTGAGCGATTAGGAGAAGGAGGAGGACAGGGAGGGCACAGCTGAAGCTGTGGCTGCCCCATCCCTGGAAGTGTCCAAGGCTTGGAGCACCCTGGGACAGTGGGAGGTGTCCCTGCCCGTGGCCCTGGATCAGCTCTAGGGTCCCTCCCAACCCAAACCAGTCTGGGATCCTGTTGAGAGTGAGAGGTGGAACGTGAGGAGCAAGGGGCACAGAGCAGCTGGGTGGTGGCACTTGTGGTGCTCACACAACTTGCACTTGAAGGATCTTAATTTGCAGTCTCGTTTTAGAAGAAAATTAGGAAAAATTTCTTCAGAATATTTTAATGTATGCCTATAACCCGTATATTTAATATTTATATATTTGTATAACTCACTCTGTAATGTGTAGTACATCCATGTTTTCCCATTGGAACATTTTCCCTCTCCCCCTCAGTGGTGTGTGGTGACCCAAATCCCAGACCTTCAACCCTTAAACCTGTTACTTGGGTTAACACACATTAAATTCTTGGTCCCATGACCTCGGTTGCCCTGATCTCTGTCTGAAGCCCTTGGAATTCTTCCCCATGTTCTTCAATATCCTCAATATCCCAGAAAATCTGAACGATAGCACAGGCAAACCAAGCGGCCTTAAAGTGGGTTCCAAAAATCCCGTTGTTATAGACTTCTGCCAGGGAAATCATGGAATGATTTGGGTTGGGATGGACCTCAAAGCCACCCAGTGGCACCAGGGACACCTTCCACTGTCACAGGGTGCTCCAGCCTGGCCTGGGACACTTCCAGGGATCCAGAGGCAGCCCCAGCAGATCTCCCCTGGACGTTCCCTCTCCGGGCTGGTGGCGCCTGGAGCTGGTGAAGCTCCCAGAGGTTTGGGGCTGTTCCTTTGGAGGTGCAGTCCCTGCACGGCCACTAACCAGGGGTTTCCCATTCCAGCTTGTCCCTGCTGGAGGAATTCGACTGCAGCTGCAACGAGTTGGAGTCGCTGCCCTCCACCATCGGGTACCTGCACAACCTGCGCACCCTGGCCGTGGACGAGAACTTCCTCCCGGAGCTGCCCAGAGAAGTGAGCGGCTCCCCGTGCCCCATTCCAGGCTGGCACGTCCCGTGGGAACCAGCATCCCATCCCATCCCTGGGATGTCCCGTGGGAACCAGCATCCCATCCCATCCCATCCCATCCCATCCCATCCCATCCCATCCCTGGGATGTCCCGTGGGAACCAGCATCCCATCCCATCCCATCCCATCCCATCCCATCCCATCCCATCCCATCCTTGGGATGTCCCCTGGGAGCCAGCATCCCCTCCCATCCCTGGGATGTCCTGTGGGAACGAGCATTATATCCCTGGGATGTCCCGTGGGATCCAGGATCCCATCCCTGGGATGTCCTGTGGGATCCAGCATCCCATCCCTACCCTGGGATGTCCCGTGGGAACCAGCATCCCCTCCTCTCCCTGGAATGTCCTGTGGGATCCAGCATCCCATCCCATCCCTGGGAAGTCCCGTGGGATCCAGCATCCCATCCTTGCCCTGGGATGTCCTGTGGGAACGAGCATTATATCCCTGGGATGTCCTGTGGGATCTAGGATCCCATCCTTGGGTTGTCCCCTGGGATCCAGGATCCCATCCCATCCCTGGATCCCATCCCATCCCATCCCATCCCTGGGATGTCCCATGGGATCCAGGATCCCATCCCATCCCATCCCATCCCTGGATCCCATCCCATCCCATCCCATCCCTGGATCCATCCCATCCCATCCCATCCCATCCCTGGGATGTCCCCTGGGATCCAGGATCCCATCCCATCCCTGGATCCCATCCCATCCCTGGATCCCATCCCATCCCATCCCATCCCTGGATCCCATCCCATCCCATCCCATCCCTGGGATGTCCCCTGGGATCCAGGATCCCATCCCTGCCCCACAGACAGATCACAGCTGCTCGTGGAATCGTCTGGGCGTGCAAGAGCAAACACTGCCTCGGTGCTGGGTGGTAAAGCTGAGCAGTCCATGGGAATCCATGGGATTCTGAGCAATCCATGGGAAGCTGGGAATATCCCTGTGAGGAGCAGCGTGAGGAACCCCAGGCGTTCGCAGGAAAATGTGGTTTTTTTGGTTGAATTTTGGATTTTCTGCCTTTTGTGGCTTCCAGTAAAACCCAATTTAGGCACCTCCCGACATGAGAAGTGATAATGAGCATTCCCAAATTTGGGATTCCATCATTTGGGCTTTTCCATTCCCGCAGATTGGGAGCTGTAAGAACGTGACTGTGATGTCCCTGCGCTCCAACAAACTGGAATTTCTGCCTGATGAGATTGGCCAGATGCAGAAGCTGAGGGTGTTAAATCTGAGTGATAACAGGTACAGTTCACAGCTTTTTTTTTTTTTTTTTTAGCCAATTTAAGATTTTTTTTTTAATTTAAACTTTTCCTTTGAGGTCTTTATAAAGATAATTTATCTGAGATATATTTTAAAATTAAAAAATATCTTTAGAATTCTTGTTTTACAATAGCATCATTATGATTTAATTTATTTAAAGTGTAAGGAAAGAATCTTGGTTGTTTTTTCTTGATGCTCATGGTTTGGTCTCAGCTCCTTTGACATCCAAGGGCAAACTTCAAGAAAACTGAATAAGGCAAAAATCTGGATCTTGATGTATTTTAATAGCGTCAAATTCATTTCCTTATTTTATCTCCTGTTATTTCCATGAAAAAAAAAAAAGAGATATTGTATATAGACTTGTAATATTTAATGATTAAAAAGCTGATACCCAGGGAACCAGGAAACAGGAATTATCCTGCATCCACTGAAATCCAAGGAACACTTTTCATTTCCTTCAGCAGATTTTTTTTTTTTTTTTTTTTGTCAAACCCCAGATTCATTTGCCCTTATGCACAGGACTGTGCTTAGATGAGAAACAAAATGCTTCCAATGAGCTGTCCTTGATCCTGTGCTGCCACAGGCACATGGAAAATCTGAATTTCCTTGGGTTTCATCCGTGTGGGTGTGCTGGGAGTGTGGTGGTTTGCAGCTTCAGCACGGGTTTGCTGGGTAGTGCAGGATGTGGGGGGTGAGTTCCTTTTTCTCTCCTGGACTTGCCATCCACACTCGGCAAAAATTAGGGAAGGATTTCCCAGCCCAGTTTCGTTGCTGAGATCCGGGTTGAACATAAAAATATAAGTTACATGAAGACATAGAGAACCCCCTGGAATATTGTTTAAATTCCTTCATTCAGTTCCATTCGGTCCTGCATTGCAATTCCGTGGCACAAATTCCGTCCTGTCCCAAACCCAGTGGGTTTCCAGCTGGATGTCCCCAGGGCTGGTCCCTCCCCTGCCCTGTGGGGACACAAAGGAGGGGACACGGGGCAGAGGACAGTGCTGATCCAGGATTTCTTGGGAGTTAGGAATGCAGGGAGCCTTCCCTGGCACGTTAAACCACCCTGAAAAGGTCACTGCCCCCTTTTCCAACCCGGAATTGTGCCAGGAGTTTGAGCTGGGGAACAAGGAAGCTGTTGGGATGTATTTGGGGTCTTTCCCATTTTTTTCCTCCAGTGATTTTCCTGCTGGTTCCATCACTGGTGTGTAGGGACTGACTGGGATGCTGAGGTGGGACAGGGCAGGCAGGGCTCCCCACCTTGCTGGGTTCCAGCAGAATTCCAACCCCCTGCCCAGTTGGGAGAGGATTGGGATTTCCACTGGAGAGGAAGGGGATTATGGGACCAGTATCCCAGTGATGTGGGGTGGGATGTGCTCTTCCATGGGGTGGGATGTGGTGTTTGTTCCATGGGATGGAATGTGATGTTCCATGGGGTGGAATGTGATGTTCCATGGGGTGGAATGTGATGTTCCATGGGATGGAATGTGATGTTCCATGGGTGGAATGTGGTCTTCCATGGGTGGAATGTGATGTTCCACAGGGTGTTCCATGGGATGGAATGTAGTGTTTGTTCCATGGGATGGAATGTGATGTTCCATGGGATGGGATGTGATGTTCCATGGGTGGGATGTGGTCTTCCATGGGTGGAATGTGATGTTCCATGGGATGGGATGTGATGTTCCATGGGTGGGATGTGGTCTTCCATGGGTGGAATGTGATGTTCCATGGGGTGGGATGTGATGTTCCATGGGTGGGATGTGATGTTCCATGGGTGGGATTTGATGTTCCATGGGTGGGATGTGGTGTTCCATGGGTGGGATGTGGTGTTCCATGGGTGGAATGTGATGTTCCATGGGTGGGATTTGATGTTCCATGGGTTGAATGTGATGTTCCATGGGTGGGATGTGATGTTCCATGGGTGGGATGTGTTGTTCCATGGGTGGGATGTGATGTTCCATGGGTGGGATGTGGTGTTCCATGGGTGAGATGTGATATTCCATGGGGGGGGATGTGATGTTCCATGGGTGGGATGTGGTGTTCCACAGGGTGTTCCATGGGATGGAATGTAGTGTTTGTTCCATGGGATGGAATGTGGTGTTCCATGGGGTGGAATGTGATGTTCCACGGGGTGGGATGTGGTGTTCCACAGGGTGTTCCATGGGATGGAATGTAGTGTTTGTTCCATGGGATGGAATGTGATGTTCCATGGGATGGAATGTGATGTTCCATGGGTAGGATTTGATGTTCCATGGGGTGGAATGTGATGTTCCATGGGTGGGATGTGATGTTCCATGGGTGGGATTTGATGTTCCATGGGATGGAATGTGATGTTCCATGGGATGGAATGTGATGTTCCATGGGTGGGATTTGATGTTCCATGGGGTGGAATGTGATGTTCCATGGGTGGGATGTGGTGTTCCATGGGTGGGATGTGCTCTTCCATGGATGTGGTGTTTGTTCCATGGGGTGGGATGTGGCAGCTGTGCCCTTCCCACTCCCCCTCAGTGGTGTCTGGTGACCCAGATCCCAGACCTTCAACCCTCAAACCTGACTGAATTGTCTGTAAACCTGGTGGAACCATCTCCTCTACTTTTCTGGAGTGGTTTGGGAAGTGAATCTTTCCAAACCTTTCCTCCTCTGTTGCTCCCAGCTCCGGCTGAGTTTGAACATTGCCCTGATGAGATGTTGGGATAATTCTTTTGCCATGGAACTTCCCACCTCAGTGAAAACTACAAAGTTCTGACATTCTGCACCAAAGAGTTTGGATTAAGTCCAGACACCTTCTTAATGTTGGATTCTTAGTGATTTTTTTACTTTCTGTGGTCCCAGCTTCACGTTCATCACCATTCCAGCAATCCCTGTTGTTCCTTTGGATGAGCCCACGCGTTCACACCAAAGAGAGCTGGAGCTCCACTTCCTGCTGGAACATTCCCGTTCCCACAGCAGCTCTGGCCCTCTGCTGTTCCCTGGACCTGGCAGAGGAGGGAGATCCCAGGAGCTCTTTCCCTGGAGCCCTCGGAAGAAGGGACACGTTTTGCTCAGGGGGAATCGGTGTTTGAGCCTCTCTCCGGAGCATTTTGGATCAGGAATCCCAGATTCCATTCTGCTCAGGGGAATCAGTGTCTGAGTCCCTTCAAGATCACTGGATCTCTGATCTTTGCCACTACAGACCTTCACTCTGTTCCGTGTCTTCTCCTCATCCCTGGATGCTGGCACTTGCTGATCTTTGAATTTCAGGATTTCCTTCAAACTCCCATGTTGGAATTCCACTTAACCCGAGGCAATGCCTCCAGCTTTCCTCCCCCATGCCATGCCACACCCTCTAAGCTGTGTCCAAACTTCTCATCTCCACACCTGGGAGTCCTCTCTCCCTTTATCTTCCCAGCTCCAAACCTTTCCAAAGGGAACGCAGGATTCTCTCAGCTCTGCCCAGCAGAGCCAGCAGGGGCTGGATCTGGATCCAGGAGGTGCCCGTGGTGAGGAGTTTGTGCAGGAGCAGCTCTGTGGAAGCTCTGGGAGCTCCAGTTCATCCCGAATTTCTCCCAGGGGTGGCTGCTCAGCCTCAGGAGTCTGGAAATCCCAAATTCCTTACCAGTAACCGGTGTCCCTGCCCATGGGTACCACAAACACCTTGTCTCCCAACTGCTTCTCCTCTCTCCTCAGAGTCCTTCCAGGTCTGAGCCCTGTGATTGAGAGGTAGAATTGTTAGAAAAGTCCATTTGGGCTACACTTCCCACAGAGCCTCGGTTACTGGTAAGTGACCTTTCTTTTAGTTCCAGATTGTTCTTAAAGAGCTGAGAGAGCCCCCACTTCCTGCTCTTGAAAGGACTGAGAGAACCCCCTCTTTCTGTTCCTAAAGAGCTGAGAGAAACCCCTCTTTCTGTTCCTAAAAGGACTGAGAGAAACCCCTCTTTCTGTTCCTAAAGAGCTGAGAGAAACCCCTCTTTCTATTCTTAAAGAGCTGAGAGAAACCCCTCTTTCTGTTCCTAAAGAGCTGAGAGAACCCCCCTTTCTGCCCCTAAAAGGACTGAGAGAATCCCCCCATTCTATTCCTAAAGGAAGTGAGAGAATCCTAAAGGGGCTGAGAGAAACCCCTCTTTCTGTTCCTAAAGAGCTGAGAGAACCCCCCATTCCTCTCCCTAAAAGGACTGAGAGAACCCCCTCTTTCTGTCCTAAAAGAGCTGAAAGAATCCCCCCCTTTCTGATCCTAAAGGGCTGAGTGAATTCCCCCTTCCTGTTCCTAAAAGAGCCAAGAGAATCCCCCTCTTTCTGTTCCTAAAAGGGCTGAGAGAACCCCCCTGCTCCCAGTTCCTAAAACAGCTGAGTGAATTCCCCATTCCCATTCTTAAAGAGCTGAGTGATTTCCCCACTTCTGTCCTAAAAGAGCTGAGTGAATCCCCCTTTCTGTCTGCACTTCTGGGGTCCCTCCCACAGAAGTCAGAAAAGCTCCTCAGACCTCACCATCCATCCCCACAAACTCCATTCCCTGGGTCCTTTCCTCCTCCTGGTCAGGAATTAGGATTTAGTCAGGGGGGTTGCACGTGTGTTGCTACAGATGAAGAGTTTTTCCTGCACTGCAGGAATTGTGCACTGCACAATTTAAAAGCAAAAAAATGTGTTAGAAAAAGAGGCTGGGGCTTGGCTTGGCTGGAAATGTTCAAAGCCCAGCAATGATTTTGGGTGCTCCCCGTCCTTGAGCTCAAATTTGAGGTTTTTCCTTTCAAAACCTTTGAAATCAGGCCTTGTTTGACGTTTAAAAGTTGTATCCAGGGGTCTTGGCAAAGCAAATGAAGAATGCAGAGTTCTGTGATTGGTTGGGAATGGAACTGGAAAATCAGCATGGAATGGTCTTGTCCCACATCTTTCCAAGGGGTGTGGCCAGTTCTTCTCCCTCTGGTTCCCAGCTCTCCTCCCGAGTTCCCTGGAGCATCCCAGTGCCCTTCCAGAGGCACCTTTCCATCTAGTCCTGACTTTTGTGTTCCATTCTGAGATGCCCAGAAACGTGGGAGTCACTTCCATGGGATGCGGGGTCTGAGGCTGGCACAAAAGGGCTTTTCCTCCTGATTTTTCCCAAGTCCCATTTAGGATTTGGTTTTTCCAATGCTCCTTCAACTCCCAGGAGCTGGGAGAGCCTCAGTCCGTGGCTGGGCCAGGCCAAGTGTTGGGAAGGAGCAGGGTTAGGTGGGAAATGGGGAAGGAATTCTTGGATGTGAGGGTGGGGAGGCCCTGGAATGGAATTCCCAGATTTGCCGTGGCTGCTCCATCCCTGGGAGTGTCCAAGGCCAGGCTGGAGCAGCCTGGGATCGTGGAAGGTGTCCCTGCCCATGGAACAGTGGGATGGGGTGGGATGGGATGGGATGGGATGGGATTTGAGGTCTCTCCCAACCCAAACCATCCTGGATTCCATGGTTCTATAAAACACCCTGTTCAGAAGGAGTTATGGCAAAAGCTTCAATGAAGATTCCACAAATATCCTGCCATCCATTCCCATTCCCACTCCCAGATCCCTTTTAGGAAATTGTGTTTAAATGTCTCATTAAAATGCTGATTTTTTTTTTTCTCCTGCTCCATTTAGTTTTGTCATTTAGGTTCACTATGAACATTTATATTATTTTAATATTTGGTCTGACATTCCAACAAAAATGAATTTTCCATCATCTTGGAATATTTCTGTTCCAAATCTCCGGTGTCCAATAAAGGGAGCTCTGTGAGTGACACTGAGGTTCCTCTAAACCTCCCTGGGACCAAGATTTTTTTTCTTTTTTTCTATCTTATAGGTGTAATTTTATTACACTATAACCAAGGGAAAATAATCAGTTTCTCCTCAATATTAAAGGATGTGGTGTCAGCACTTCTACTTTCCAAATAGAACTCTTAATGTGGAATATTAATCAAATATATAATAATAATAATAGGAATAACAATAACAGGAACATTGATAAAATATTGCATTTTGGTAAAACTGATTTTAAAAAGCAGTGGAATTTTAGCTATTTCAGTGTGATAAACATGCTGCATACAAATCTTTAAATAAATTACTTTGGAAATGAAGGATTCACCTTGTCCCAATATTCTCCTTTACAGACTGAAGAATTTGCCCTTCACTTTTACCAAACTCAAAGAACTGGCAGCCTTGTGGCTTTCTGACAACCAGGTAACGCCTTGCAGTATTCCCATTTTCCTTAGGAAAGGGGCTGTCAATGAACCCTGTCACTCAATACAAGATTTAGAAGAATTTTGGAAGGGTTTGCTCCCAGCCCAGCTGTAGATTTCCATATCCAGCCATAAATCCTGCCGGGTGTCACTTTTTAACATGGAAAAATCACTTTTGCAGGATTTATTTCACCAGGATCAGCTTCTGCCTCCTCACCAAAGTAGTAAATAAGGGGCAAAAGCAGCACGGGAATATTTTTGAAGTAGAAATTCAAGATGTTTATTCCCAAACTCGTTATTATCCTGTCCCCACCCTTTGCTCCATCTGCTCCTCTCTCCTTGGCTCCCTCTTCCCTTTTCCCACCCGTTCTCCCATCCCTGCACATTTTAAACTCCACAGCAGTCAGGGAGAGTTCAAACAAGTCAAAGCTGCACAAGGACTCTGGGTCTTGCTTTGGAGAAAACTCATTTCTGTGCCTTTGAAATCTGAGGGGGCCTTTCTTTGTTCCAGGACTCTGGTTTATAGCAGATATTCTTTGGGATTCTATTTTAAATCGAATTATGCAACAGGAACCCTGAGAAATGCAACGGTTCCAGCAGCAGCTGAGCCCTAAAATAAGTCTGAAATGTACATTTAGTTTTAGAGCCGAGCCAAAAATGTGAAAGCTGAAAGGTGGGGGGGGGGGGGGGGAGGTAATAGAAAAATATTATTAAATTTTAATGTGTTAAATGAGGAATCTTGGGGGTTTTTCCCCCTCTGATTTACATTTTTAAAAAATAACATTGCCTGGCTGTGCAGCCCAGGCACAGAACACCCCCAGCCCTTTAAATACACAACATTTTCCAGCATTTTGGCTTTCCTATGGCGTAGCAAGGATTGATTTCCACTCTCTGGGCTGTGACAGTCGCTCCTGGACCACAGCGACTTTGGGTGATCAAACATCCCCAGCTGCAGTCAAACACAGCAGGAATTCCCAGGGAATGCTCCTTGGGAATTCTGCCGTGCCCTGCACCACGTTTACTCCCCGGGGAGCTGCCAGCCACCAGGAATTTACTCCTCATCGTTCATTAACTCTTCGTTAGGCCTGGCTTAAAACGCATCCCAAGGGGTGTTTAAGTGTGCAGTGCCAGGTCTGCTCCCTGATCCTTTTCCCTCGGAGCACCAGGCAGGGCTCCCCGTGCCCCGTTCTGCTGGGAATGCCAGGAATTGCAGGAGTCAGGGGAGGCACGGGGGGCTGCACGCTCCTGCAGCCCCCCGGGAGTTTGTGCTGCTGCACAGCTGCAGCCAGCCTGGTGCTCCCTGCGCAGGGAAAGCTGGATCCTGCCCAGCTGCCAGGATGTGGATATTCTCAGTTCAGGCAGAGAGAAAAGGAGAGAGATTTCTACCAGGCTAAGCCTGGGAAGAAGTCCGAGAGGAATGTAAACAATCTGTTACTTCTCTTTCCATCCACACTGTTTATAGATGTGTTCTACCACACTGACCTGAGCCCAGTGTGCCAATCAGGTGAAATGGTTTTACTTTAAGACCAATGGAATTAGTCCTCATGATGTTCTCTATAAAAGAGAGAAGTGCTTTTGAATAAACGGATCATTCTTTGCCTTCTGAACTTGGAGTCATTTTATCCCCATCCCTGCCTCAGCAGCGACACCTGGAATGAATGGACGTGTTCCCATTCTATTGTCTATTGTCTATTACTATTATTATTATTATTATTATTATTATTATTATTATTGTTATTAATATTAATGTTAATATTATTAATATTATTATTATTATTTTATTTATTTGTTGTTGTTATCCCATTCCCCGCAGTCCAAGGCCCTGATCCCGCTGCAGACCGAGGCGCACCCCGAGACCAAGCAGCGCGTGCTCACCAACTACATGTTCCCCCAGCAGCCCCGCAGCGATGAAGGTACAGCCCAGCAGCTCCTTCTCGGGGAGGGAAAGGGCCAGGAGGGCTCAGCCCTGCCCCACTGCATCCCAAGGCCGCGGGGACATCCCTGGTTTGGCCCACGTGGAGGAATCCTGGGATCCCCAGGCTGTCAGACTGACGTTCTCTGATTTACGCTTCCAGTCTGACATTTTCACATTGACATTTTCTGATTTATGCTTTCAGACTGACATTTTCTGATTCACAGTTTCACATTGACATTTTCTGATTTACAATTTCAGACTGACATTCTCTGATTCACAATTTCCGACTGACATTTTCTGATTCACATTTTCACATTGACATTTTCTGATTTATACTTTCAGACTGACATTTTCTGATTCACAATTTCAGACTGACATTCTCTGATTTGCAATCTCACACTGACATCTTCTGATTGACACTTTCAGACTGACATTTTCACGTGGACATTTTCTAATTTACACTTGCAGATTTACGCTTTCAGACTGACATTTTCTCATTTACACTTCCAGTCTGACATTTTCACATTGACATTTTCTGATTTACACTTTCAGACTGACATTTTCTGATTCACACTTTCAGATTTATGCTTTCAGACTGACATTTTCTGATTTACAATTTCAGACTGACATTCTCTGATTTACAATTTCCGACTGACATTTTCTGATTCACATTTTCACATTGACATTTTCTGATTTACCATTTCAGACTGACATTCTCTGATTTGCAATTTCACGCTGACATCTTCTGATTGACACTTTCAGACTGACATTTTCACATTGACATTTTCTCAGTTACACTTTCAGGCTGACATTTTCTGATTCACATTGTCAGACTGACGTTTTGTGATTTACAATTTCAGATTTATACTTTCAGACTGACATTTTATGATTGACACTTTCAGATTGACATTTTCTGATTTACAATTTCCCACAGACATTTTCTGAGTTACACTTTCAGATTTACACTTCCAGTCTGACATTTTCAGACTGACATTTTGTGATTTATGCTTTCAGACTGACGTTTTCTGATTCACATTTTCACATTGACATTTTCTGTTTCACAATTTCAGACTGACATTCTCTGATTTACGTTTTCACATTGACATTTTCTGATTCACATTTTCAGACTGACAGATTTTCTGATCTACAATTTCGGACTGCATTTTCTGATTTACCATTTTCACATTGACATTTCCTGTTTTAAAATTTCAGACTGACACTTTCACATTGACGTTTTCTCAGTTACACTTTCAGATTTACACTTTCAGGCTGACATTTTCTGATCTACAATTTCAGACTGACGTTTTCTGATTCACATTTTCACACTGACATTTCCTGTTTTACACTTTCAGGCTGACATTTTCTGATCTACAATTTCGGACTGCATTTTCTGATTTACCATTTTCACACTGACATTTCCTGTTTTACAATTTCAGACTGACATTCTCTGATTTACGTTTTCACATTGACATTTCCTGTTTTACAATTTCAGACTGACATTTTCTGATTGACACTTCCACCCTGACGATTCCTGAACCCCTTTTATTTTCAGAGAGGCTTTGCAGGAGCAGTGTGAGCCCAGCTCTGGGTGTGCACACCGGGAATTGCTGGGGATGTGCAGTTCCATGGCGTGGGGGCTCGGGGCTCCCAAACTTGGCTGGATTGAGGCTTTCCTCCACTAAATTCACATTTTCACACTGCCCCTCTCTCCAGGGCTGCCCCAAGCCCCGGTGGTGCTTCCCACCACTCTCATCCCACTTTTATTCACAACCCTGGAGTGGTTTCTCAGTTCCCCCGGGAGTTTTCAAACAATCACCCAGGTGACCAACAAGGAAAATCCGTTTGGGTCATTCCCACCTCCCTTTCCAACCCCTGCAGATTTCCAGTCAGACAGTGACAGCTTTAACCCCACTCTGTGGGAGGAGCAGAGGCAGCAGAGAATGACGGTGGCCTTTGAATTCGAGGACAAGAAGGAAGAGGAGGAGAATCCAGGGAAAGTCAAGGTGAGTACTGCTGGATTTATTCTGGGCTTCACGTGTTGTGGGCAGGGTTCAACATGCGGGTCTTGAATTGAGCTGGGTTTGTGTTTGAATGTCAGATTCCTGCTCTGTCCCAAAGGGAACTGAGAGAGAATTACTGTCCAACTTTTTTATTTACAGATTGTAGATAATAAATCATATCATTAATTATATATTAGTTATTAGTTATTAGTTATTAATTATTTAACTATATAATTAATTATGTTTATATATAATTATATGTGAATTTATTATAATTATATGTTAATTATATATAACTTGTATGTTAAATATAAGATATATGTTAATTATATAAAAAATATATATATATAATTTACAGATATTATATTATATTATAGTATAGTATAGTATAGTATAGTATATTATAGTATATTATAGTATATTATAGTATATTATAGTATATTTATTATATTATAGTATATTAATTTCTACAGAATTACTGTCCAACCACTGCTTTTTCAGGAATATTTGAATCCCACAGGGGATCCCATATTCCTCTCAAAGCAGAAGGCAGCGAGGGCTTTGCAGCCTCATGGAAAGGGCATCACCTGTGAAAAATGAAGTTCAAAGCACGAACTTCCTCCCCCAGTTCCATGGAATTAATGTCATTGCAGAGATCTCCACCAATCCCTCAATCAGCTGCGCTGTCAGGAGGATATTCTGAAACCTGTCAGCCTTTACATGGCATGGAAATGTCTCTTTTTTGGATAATAGCAAGGAATTATCCCACACTTAACCCTGCAGATTTCTAACCGTGGTAGAACACCCAGGCTAAAATGTAGGGTCAGAGATAAAATCATCTGAGGAGGTTTAAATCGGATTTTACTTCTCAAATTAACAGTTCTCTCGTCAATAGCGTTTTAACACCCCATTGAAAACTTGGTGGAAATTCTTGATTTTTCTTTCCAATATTTTTCCCAGCTGGGAATTTCTCTCCAGCTCCTGTGCCCAGAGCTAATGGACTCTTCTGCTTTAGTGAAACAGAAAATGAAGCCAAAAGCAGCCTGCACCTCACAATAAATAAGTTAAAGTGGAATTTTACCCTTGATGAATTGCAGGTTTATGGGTCATGCATGGAAAACAGCATCTGGGAAAGTTCTCTGTTGTTCCACAACTTTTATCAGAATTTTCCCTGGGGGTGACACGGCTGGAGGTTTCAACACGAACATTTTTAGCAGTTTCACCAGAGCTTTAAGGGATAAATTTAAATAAACATAAATTCCCAACAGGCAGTAACCACCAACTCTGCCGCATTTCATAACAGCAGAAGAAGTTTTCACTTTTTATCTCTCATCAAACTGAACTTTCAGCCAGACAGATGCTAAAATAGATTTGATAATTGGGATTGTTCAATGGCTTTATTTCCATCAAGGATTTTGAACTTCTGAAAATTCTCTCTTCGGGGTCAGGCTGCTTTTGATGTAGCCCTGGAATGGGATTGGCAGGGAGTAGATTCCCTCTGGGATGGTGAATGTGGATCAGTGAGGGAAAGGTCTGCATCCCACTGCTGTCCCCCACCAGGGCTGCAGGAGTTTGGCTGTTCGATATTAATGAAAATTAATACTCCCAGGAAGGGGCAACTCCTCTGAAATCCCAGTTTGGGGTTGGGAGTCTCATCCCAGCCTCCAGTTCCCTCTCCCTGGCAGATTCCTGAGGATTTGCTCTGTGCCTTGCCCTCAAGCCTGAGCTCTGGGAGACACCAAGTGCCTCATCAGGCTCCTCCTGAGCACAATTTCATTCAACCATAATTGAAGCAGGGCTTTTAGTGCTGCTTTCCAGACTTGATCTGTCTTTTTCTGTTGGAATTCTTTATTAAAAGTGGCATCCCACTCGCAGATTTTAACATTTTCTGTTCTACCCCGTGACGTTTGCTCTCCCCTGGTTCGGGTCTGGATGCCAGCACTTGACATGGTTTTATTTACCAAATCAATCATGCTTTTGCCTCTGAAATATTCCTGTGGACAGACCATTTTCAGCTAAATCCAAAAGTGTGTTTTTCCTACTCGCTGGGAATTTGAATGCAGGGAGCTAATCAAATCAGCTCACCTACACCACGAGGTAAAAGCTGCTGTGTGCTCAATTCCAGATCCTTTACCACCAGCAGGAATTTGAACTTTCCCAGCCTCATCACCCTGACATGCTCTGGGAAAGTTGGGAAGTTCAGATTAGTGGTGTTTTCCAGGAAATCTGTGGTTCTGACACTCAGCAAAAGCTCAGTCAGGGCTTGGGGGCTCCCTGGAGAGCTCTGGGTCTGTTCTCCTGTGCCAGAAAAGAGCCACAGACACCCGGCTGTGTGTGAGCATCATCCATCTCCAGGAGCCAGTGGCTCCCAGAGGATCAGATCCTGCTCTCAGCTGCCATCCATAATTCACATTAATTGAGTACACGGAGCGTGGCTGAATTAATTCTGCATTTGCAGCAGGATTGTTTGGGAAGATGTGATGGGATGTGTCGGCAGAGCTACCAACACCCTCCCAACGGGAGAGATGGGCTTGCAGGGAACCATCCCATCCCTTATTTTACGGCCCTGGGATGCTGACGAAGAGGGAATGATCAAATTTCAATCCTTAAACTCCTCAAACTCCCCAACCAGACCACCCAAACCTCGAGGAAAGCGCCCTCAGCCCAGACCTGTAACCGGGCTTTCCTCTGTGCTCTGTTTCCATCCCGTACTTCTGCTTCCATTCCTAACCGTACCTCCTCGTTTCCCGGCTGCTCAGGTTGAGATAAACCTCAAACGTTACCCCACGCCGTACCCCGAGGATCTGAAGAACATGGTGAAATCTGTGCAGAACCTGGTGAGCAAACCCAGCCTGGGCGTGCGGCCCGAGAACTCGGCCCCAGCCGCCAACACCGACCCCACGGGCAAGGACAAGTACGAGCACAAGTGGCCCCTGACCCCCAAGGAGATCTCCGTGGAGGTACTGTGAAGGACCCTTGCTCCTCCTCAGAATTCCAGACTCTTTTTTTTTCAGGGTCTTGAAGCCCCAGAGGATGTTTTGATCCTCCGGGAACCTCAGACCCGAGTGTTCCTCGTTCCTCCTGTGAAGTTTTATGTTGAGTTGCTGGGTTGCATTCAGGTTTAGACTGAGCTGATGAGTTCTGTCCAGTTTTAGGCTGAGTTGCTGTTTTTCCCAGTGCTGCTGGATTTTTGGGTTGAAATCTCCCTGGATGGGAGTTTTGCTGTGGATTTCTCCCAGCACTCTGTTCCATTTCAAGGGTGTGAGGTTGGCATGTGACAGGAGGATGGGCCCAGGCACCATTTCCATCCCATTTCATCTGTTCAGGACTCCTCGGGTCTGTGTGCCAGGAGGTTCTGCCCTTGGGATTGCTGCCAGGAGCAGGAATCCAATTAACCCTGCCCAGAGTTAATGAAGGCATCAGGAGAGCTCCTTCCAGTGCAGGGAGCAGCCCTGGATGCTGTGAGCTGCAGAATCCAGCTCCTCCTGGAGTGTTTGCCAAGCACAGGGACAAATCCTACCCCAGGATTAATCCCCAAAAGGTGAATTCCTAAATCCTGCAGTCCTGCTGGAGCTTGGTCTCATCTACCCCACCAAACGAGGGGAATCCCTTCCCATGGGAGCTGAGAAGCTTGGAGAGGTCTTGCAGGAATGCCAGCATTCCTGAAGGTCCTTGCAAAGCTTTAATGCTGAAAAGAAATAATTGAGGAGAAACATTTTCCTTCTTTTTCACTCCTTTGTTATCTGAACGTTGTAATAAACTCCTTGTCCTTGAAACAGGAATACCCTTGAAATATCCCCTGTCTGTGGTCAGTCCTGTGTGCAGGAATTGTTCTCCCTCAGATTTCCATGTCTTTGGCACAAATATTACACATTCAGCTGTAGCTGCTCTCTCAGTGCTGTGTTTTATTTGCAGTCAAACATTTTCATTCCTTAAAAAAATAACCCCCCAAATTTTTCTCCTCGAGCTGGCTTTGGAAAGCCTTCAACTCTAGGCACGATTTCAATTAGGACTAAAATATTGAAGTTAAATATTTAATTTCAACTAAAATAGTTCAGTTAAATCACTCATGTTTCCATCTAAATCTGAAATCTTCAATTCCACCATTATTCCCTTTTACTCATTAAATTCTCACTGTGTAAATCTGGTCCTTGAACCAGCTGGTGACTCAGGCCACGAGTCTTGACATTCTGCTCTTGTTGCTGAATATACAGAATTTATTTTGTATTAGCTATCATTTGAACTTGAATATTCTCAACAGCTTTCTGTGGGTTTTTACTATCCCTACGTGTTTCCATCTGGGATTTGATCCACGTGGCCTGGCAGAGGTTTTAGGTGTTTGGTCCCGTGGCTGTGGCCGGCGATGTGGCCTCCAGAAATCGGTGGTTTGTTACCATTTGTTAAAATAATGTTCATTTTGTCAATGAAAACACGGCCATCCCAGTGAGCTGAGCCCCAGCAGGGCCCTGGGAGCTGGCAGAGCCAGGGAATGCATCTGAAGGGAGGAGGAGGTGGCAGTGACACCACAAACACGGGATGCTGCTGGGGAGACATCCCTGCGGGTGTGCGGATGCAGGAACCTCAGAGAGCTCTGCAGGGAGAGCTGAGCTGCTGCAGCCAGAGCCCGGGGTGACTCCTGAAGTGCCACTAAATAATGGGAGTGCAGCTCCCTCCCGCAGCAGAGCTGGGAGCTCCCCCTCTTCCCAAGGGCCAATAGATGAGGTTTCATCTCCTGTGCTGTCATGGTGGAGATGGGGGAACTTTTCCAGGTTTTCATTTCCCTGGAACGGAGTCAAGAGTGGTACTGCAACTATTCCAGCAGCTGAAGAAAAGGGAAGGGATGATCTTGTCCTTCCCAGGCATTAGGAGGGGTTTTTAGCTCTAATCAGGGGGGTGCAGATCCATTTCCCTCTCCTTGGCTTCCTGCACCAGGATAAAACACACGGGAAGTGTAGGCAGAGGGTGAATGGATTTGTGAACAATACTGGCCTGATTTCAGTTGTAACCCATTAAATAAAACATAATTAAGCTCCATTTGCTTTGCAGATAATTAGCAGACAAACTCAAGCCTCGAGTTAAAGTGCACTTTGAAATTGCAGGTGTGTTGTGATGTAGCTAAAGGCTGAAGGCACTTTCTGATCCCAGGTAATTGAATTTCAGGTGCAGTGCTCACTTTTCATCCTCAGATAAGCTGGTTTCTGATCTCTTTTGCCTTTTCCTGCAATTAATTTGCATGTTTCTCTTCAGAAACTGTTTCTAAATAATGAAAGGGAGCATCTGGAATGAGGAGCTGCATGTCAAATCCACTGCACCATCCTTCACCTCCATTCACAATAAGCAAACAATATCTTGATTAATCATCAATTAAAACAAACCTCTTCATCATTCTAATTCTTTCTGGAAGATGTGAGTTTTGGCCAAAGAGGAGTCTGGGATTATTCAGGGAGTGGTGCTGCCTTTCCATGAGAAACAATGAGGAATATCAAGATCAGCAAGTCAGGTCTTTATAGTTCCTGTTCTTGATGGGTTTGCATTGAGAACATCCCACATTTCCTCTGCCTCATCCCTTCCCAGCGTCCTGGGCTGCTCCAGGCAGATTCCAGGAGTCCGGTCATTCCAAACATTCTGTCCCTCTGGATTATAATTTAATGTTCTTGTGTCCTCAGCCCGAATACTTGGTGATATTTCCCTTGCCAGTTGTTCTAATGGTTTGTACCAGGTATTTTCTCCTCACCACAGTTCTCTGCCCTCTTCCTGCATCCTTCCCCAGTTAATCCTGAGGAATAAATCCTGAGGAATAATCTCCAGGCACCCACTCAACACAATTGCATTTATCTCTTCCCTTTCTCCTTGCAATTTTCTTCCTATTACTGACCTTTCTGTTCTTCAGTTTGTAAGAAAAAGGTCCTCTTAAAGAGAGTGGGATTAAATGGAATATGATTTGGGGTTTTTACAGCGTATTTCACATATTCATGGCAGATTCACAAATGCCAGAGTGGTTCTTTCAAAAGTGCATTGGTTTTTGTTGGGTAGCTGGGCTGGGGGATGAAAAGAAAAGGAAAATACAATAAAATAGGGAACTTCATGCACCTGAAGTTCACCATCTTGTCAAAAAATGGAACTGCTGGGTCTTCCTCTCTTCCAGCAAGGGGTGGGGGGAGCAGTTTAAGCTTCAGACTCCTGGAATCTTCATGGCACAATATTGGGATTCCAGGTCCAAGCTAAAGAATCCAAAGAACCCCCCGAGTGCCCCCAGGCTGACCCTGAGCACAGCCCGAAATCACCTCTGGAGGCCCCGGGCAGGGAGGACCGAGCCCAAAGCTCCGAGGTACAGGCACACCTGGGCTGCTCAGGTGGAGAACTTCACCCTCTGCACCGCTCTGCACCCAGCACTGGGCCCCCACCAGTTTGTCCCAGTGCACTGGGAAAGGGCTGTGGGGGTCACTGGGCACCTGGAGAGCACCAGGGAAATCCTCTGCATGGGGAAGGGAAGGCTGGGCTGGGTCACTCCGTGTGGGAATCACCATGGAACTGCCTGAAGAATCACAGAATCACAGAGTCACAGAGTCACAGAATCACAGAATCACAGCATCACAGCATCACTGCATCACAGAATCACAGAATTATGAGGTTGGAAGAGACCTCCAAGATCATCAAGTCCAAGCTGTGCCCCAACACCTCAGCCAGACTACAGCACCCAGTGCCATGTCCAGTCTTTTTTTAAACACATCAGAGATGGTGATCCCACCACCTCCCAGGGAAGACAATTCCAGTACTTTATTATTCTTTCAGTGAATTTTTTTTTTCCTAATATCCAACCTGAACCTTCCCTGCCGCAGCTTGAGGCTGTGACCTCTTGTTCTGTCAGCGCTGCCCGGTGGAAGAGACCGACCCCACCTGTCTGCACCTCCCTTCAGGGAGCTGTGGGGAGCAATGAGGTCACCCCTGAGCCTCCTCTTCTCCGGGCTGAGCACCCCCAGCTCCTCCAAACGTTCCTCACAGGGTTTGTGTTTCCAGCCCCTCTCCAGCCTCGCTGCCTCCTCTGGATGTGCTCCAGCATCTCAACGTCCTTCCCAAACTGAGGAGCCAGAGCTGGGCACAGCCCTCGAGGTGTGCCCTCACCAGTGCTGAGTACAGGGGGAGAATGAGCTCCCTGCTCCTGCTGGCCACACCATTCCTGATCCAGGCCAGGAGCCGCTGGCCACCAGGGCACACTGCTGGCTCATGTCCAGCCGGCTGTCGAGCAGCACCCCCAGGTCCCTTTCTGCCTGGGCACTGTCCACCCACACCGTCCCCAGCCTGTAAGGTTGTAGGGGATTTTTGTGGCCAAATTAGCCCTGAGGGCGTTGGTTAAACTGAGGATGGCTCTTCTGGGAAGGCCCTGCCTCCAGTAGAACATCAGATACAGAGGGTTTGAAATAGCTCCGGTGTAAACAGAATTAAATTCTCCGAGGATAAATCACATGGCAAATGCTTCTACAAATCTCTGTCACTACAAAAAGTGCTTAATGGCAGGAAACCTCTGAAAGTTTCCTCCTTGTAAGTGAAAGCAAGAAAACTTTTAAACCTTGTAGCATTAAACATTCTAGCTATGTGGATTTGGTTTGGGTACTCCAGTTTAAATTGTTTCTCTAATTATTACATCTCTCCCTCTTGCCTTCCCTCTCCAAACTCACTGGAGAACCTTTACAACCAGTCAAGGTACAGAGACCCTCCTGTGTCACCCATCCCTGTCTCCCCAGGACACTCATCCTCCTCATCTCTGAGCTTTCTGCAGGGATGAGAAAAGCCCCAAAATTCCCATTGGTGCCTTCATTCCCTCCTAGCCACCCTAGGGGCCTAACTGTCCTAATTTAAAATGTCTCTTTCTAAGAACGAGTCCCACTTTCCTCCCCCGGTTTAACTGGGGTTATTTTCAGCACATGTCCTGTTGCAGGGCCTATGTGAAGGTCAGGTGTGCTGAACCCTCAGGCAGAAGTTTATTAAATCCAAATAATTTTAATTTAGCCACAAACTCCTCAGAGGCAAAGCCATTTTAATTAAGTACAGCTCCAGGGACAGCTGAATCTCTGGAAGGACTCACCAGAAATAACTGAGCAAGGAGTCCTCCCTCCTGAAATACCAATTGTTTACACTCAATTTGTGCTTTTTTCTTTCTGCTGGCAGCATTTTCGGTGACCTTGACTTCCTCAGAAATGTTTACACGGCCTTGATGTATCTTGCAAGTTCCCTTTGGTTTGTCCACAATTCCATAAACGAGCACATCACCCTAATTTTGAGGAGGATTTGTGCAGGACTAATTAGAACTTTCTGCTGACAAATTAGAACTTCCTGCACTGCCCGTGTGGTGGGTTTGGGGTGTTCGAATGGTCACGAGGAGAAGGCTGTGAGCTGTTTGTGTGCTGCAGTTTGAAGTGTTGCTGTTCCCTGTGCTCACTCTGCCTTGTTGTGTCCCTCAGGATGCCTTTGGACATCCTGGCAGCGAGATGAGGATAGGGGAGCTCCGTCCTTCCATGCCCGAGACGCCGCTCTACCCCCCAAAACTCGTCCTGCTGGGTAAAGACAAGAAAGGTACTGATGGATTTGATGAAACCTTGTGATGGGGATGTTCCCCCTGTGCTTGTAAACCATAGCCCGTGGGCATTTGTGCACGTATCAGTACAACCCAATACAAGACAGCAATAGATTTAACTTAAAAATGTGTTTTTCTTTCTGGTGCTTCGTTCCCAAGTGCCGCCCCCTGAAAGCGTTTGCTGTGTTTTGTTTCAGAGTCGACAGATGAGTCTGAAGCAGATAAGATCCATTGTCTGAATAACAGCGTTTCCTCAGGCACTTACTCAGACTATTCCCCTTCCCAGGCTTCCTCAGGGTCCTCCAACGCGCACGTAAAAATGGGCTCCCTGCAGACCACGGCTAAAGAAGCAGTGAATAACTCTTTGTGGGGGAACAGGTGTGACATCTTTCCTGACGCAGCTTCTGCTTCCCTTTTGCCCTCTCTGGGCCCTCAGAGCGACCCTGTTGGGGCGTTTGGGTTTAAAAATCCACGTTTTTGTCCCACGCTGGCCGTGCAGAGCTGGCCGCCCTCCATATTCCATAATCCCACAGCTGGTGGTTCAGCTCTGTGCCATCTCCAGGCATTAAAGCCCCTGCAGGTGGAGCTGCAGCTGTCGGTGTCCCATTATTGCTGTCCCAGCTCCCTCTGCCCCAGACCTCCAAAAAGGTTCTTGGAAAGCCATAACCTGCGCTGGAAACATTCCAGGACCAGCCTGTCCTGTCTGTGCCTGCCCTAAATCCCCTCACATTGTTCCCTCCACAGCTCTGCCCCGTTAAAGAGCTGCATGGGAACAGGCAAAAACTGCCTCTGGTGTCTCTGGTTAAAAAGTGGGGGGAACCTTCTGCTGCACTCATCCCTTATTTTTACAGCAGGAAAATCTGTTCAGCGGGATTTCTGGGAACACAGCATGGAGCCAGCCAGGCCTTTGAGTGACTTCTTAGCTTCTCCGTGTGTGTCCTGGCAGAGTCTGTGCTCCGGGGCAGAAACCTGCTGCCACCATTCCCGTGCCAGTGGCACGACATCCACGGAGTTCCCAACAGCTTGAGAGTAGCTCAGTTGGTGCTAAAAACACCGAGGGGGCAGGTTGGATTCCTGGACTCAGTGATCCTTGTGGGGGCCCTTCCAGCTGGGAATATTCCGTGCTAAGAATCCCCGAGGTCTCCCGGTGCGATCCCGAAGCCAGAGCGTAGACGGGGGAAGGCTGAGTTGCTTTCCGAGGACGATGAGCGCTGGCGTGCTGGGACAGAGGACATTTTATCTTGTTCCCCTCTCTTGTCCTTGCAGGCTGGCCCAGTCGTTCCCACAGCCCCTGGAGACCAAGCCATTGCTGAGCCAGCGGGAAGCGGCTCCGGCCGGGAACGTCCCGGCGCGCCCGGAGCGGCGCCCGCTGAGCGACGCCTTCGCCGACAGCTGGAACGACAGCTCCCACTACGACAACACGGGATTCGTGGCCGAGGAGAGCGCGGCAGAGAACGCCGGCACCAACCCCCTGCTGAGCACCAAATCCAGGAGCTCCTCCGCCCACGGGCGCCGGCCGCTGATCCGGCAGGACAGGATCGTGGGGATCCCCCTGGAGCTGGAGCAGCCCGCGCTCAGAAACACACACGACTCTGAAGTGCCTCCTCCCAATCCTTGGCAAAATTGGACCAGAACCCCCAGTCCTTTTGAAGACAGGACAGCTTTTCCTTCCAAACTGGAAAGCACCCCCAACACCAGCCCTTTGCCCGAGCGGAAAGATCACGTCAAGGAGTCTCCCGAAATGACGAGCACTTTCACTCCAGGAATTCCGTGGGAATATCACGACGCCAACGCTAACAGGAGCCTCACAAACGTCTTTTCCCACATGCACTGTCGCCCAGACCCTTCCAAAAACGTCATCTCCATCAGCAAGAGCACGGAGCGGCTGTCCCCGATGATGAGGGATCTAAAAACGAACAAGTTTAAGAAGTCGCAGAGCATCGACGAGATCGACATCGGTGCGTACAAGGTGTACAACATCCCCCTGGAAAACTATGCATCCGGGAACGACACCGTGGGCCCCCACGAGAGGGTGGACAAGCTGCTGGGCCCGGAGCACGGCGTGCTGAGCATGTCCCGCAGCCAGTCCGTGCCCATGCTGGACGACGAGCTGCTGACCTACGGCAGCGTCAAGGTGCAGCCGCAGCACAAGGCGTCGGTCACCAAGAAGGTTTATCAGTTCGACCAAAGCTTCAACCCCCAGGGCGCCGTGGAGCTCCCGGCCGACAAGCGGCTCCTGCCGCCCTTCCAGCTCAACGCCGAGTACCTGCCCCAGCCGGCCAAGAGCCTGCCCCAGGAGCTGGTGAGCCCGCGGGGCTACCGCGGCTACGCGCCCGTGGAGCCCATGTTCTCCTTCTCGCAGCCCTCGGTGGGCGAGGAGCCGGCAGCCGCCCCGTTCCCCGGCCCGGCCGCGCGCCCCGGCTTCCTGCGCAGGGCGGATTCGCTGGTCAGCTCGGCGGAGATGTCGGTGTTCCGCAGGGTGGGCGAGCCCCAGGAGCTGCCCCCGGCGGACAGGTACGGCCGGGCCCCGTTCCGCGGCGCCCCGGAGCGCCAGGGCAGCATGGCCGTGCCCGAGGCCCAGTTCCTCAAGCGCAACGGGCGCTACGAAGACGAGCACCCTTCCTACCAGGAAGTGAAAGCCCAGACCGGGAGCTTCCCAGTTAAAAACCTCACACAAAGGAGGCCCCTGTCGGCACGAAGCTACAGCACAGAGAGCTACGGCACGGCCCAAACGCGGCCGGTCTCAGCGAGGCCCACCATGGCAGCTCTGCTGGAAAAGATTCCGTCAGACTATAACTTGGGTAACTATGGCGACAAGCCTTCCGATAGCAGTGATATAAAGCCGAGGCCTCCCCCTGGGAAGGGAAATGAGAGCTGTGCTAAAATGCCCGCTGACTGGAGACAACAGCTACTTAGACATATAGAAGCTAGAAGGTTAGACAGGGTATGTTTGGCATTTCTCTGCAATTAATGCCTTTAGTTGTGTGTTTCGCTCTGTCAAACGATTTGCACGTGCAGTGGTGACCACCAGAATTCCCAGGGATGAAATTCCTGCCGTGGTGTCAGAGGGACCGGCCCGCCGAGGGCCCTGGGGGTGCTCAGCTGGAGTGAGGGATCCCAGAAAATCCAGAGGCTCCTCACTGATGATGCCCCTTGGGACAGTCACCGGGGTGGTGGCCCCGGGTCCTGGCTAAATCCAGAGGCTTCACGCTGGTGACGTTCCTTGGGGCAGTCACTGGGGTGGTGATTCTGAAACCTGGGTAAATCCAGAGGCTCTGCCCCAGTGCCCCAGTGTCGCTGGGGTGGTGACTCCTGCAGCTCTGCCCAAAATTAGGAAGAACCCTGAGGTTCTCCCCTGCCCACGGAAGCGCTGCTGGAGCCACCAGGTCAGTAACGACCGAGAGCTTGGAGAGGTGCTGGGCACGTCATGGCAGTAAAAGGGAATAAAGGAAAAAGAGAATAAGTAATAAAATGTATTTTAGCTCTGGTGTCGCTGTTAGTGCAGGGGGCTTAAAAGTGTCTACAGCTGAGAAATATCCCTGGGTATCCACTGCCACGGTTCTAATGGGAATGTGATCATAACTCCTTTTAGCTGTAGGAAGTTATGCGGATTTGCCTTCTATCCAAAGGGTACTTTAGTGCATGATTCAGTCATTACCTATTTAATGACCTAATCCATGAATCCGATTTACTCCGTGATCTGAAGTGGTTGTGACAAATTCCTGTGGTGAAATGCATAAGGGGTCATTGCCAAATGTGTCCATATACTGCTTTATGCTAGAGCCTCCTGAGTTTGGTGTTAACAGTCTCCTTACCTTCCAGTTGCTGGGATGTGAGGATATTAAATTATCCTTAAGGATCAAATGGGGAAACTTCAAAAAGGGGCTCCAAGGCTGAAGCGTTTTCCTCCCTCAGCTCTTTTCCTTGTGCTGTGTAAACCCACTGGAAACTGCCTCCTACCCAGGGAAACCAGTGCACCCCGAGCAGGGCCCTTCCTGGTGCAAATAAACCCTTGCCAGGCGTGGTTGGCTTAAGGAACACCTTTACACTTGGTTTACAAAGTGTATGAAGGGCGCTTTAACCCTGCAAAGCCGACACTGGTGGCTGTCCCCAGCGCCTGTGAGGTGGTTCCTGCTGGGTGCACAGCTCCAAGGATCTGGGCTGGGCTGCCTGCTGGAGCACAGGGGAGCAGCCCCTGTCCCTGGCGTGGGCACAGCACCCCGTGTCCCTGCCCTGCCCAGCTCGTCCCACGTGGGCAGCCAGGCTTTCATGGAGCAGGACTTCCCCAGGGGCTGCTCCTCCACGCCAGGCACAGCCCACCCCCAATTTGGCCGTTTTTCTGCAAAAGCAAGACTTGTACCAGGTGAACTCCAGATGCCACCTCCCCCCTTGTGCTGTCAGCGTGGAAGTCCTCTCTGGTGCCCATTTTCTGTACGAGGAGCAATGTACTCGCTTTGTGTGACCAGTGCATGCCTGGAGGAGCTATCGGTACTCGGTACTGTTTGTTGGCTTAAACTAAAACTCTGTGAACTTAACCATGTATGTGTGAGACTTAATTCTGAGCATGTGTGTTCATATGTGTCCCGTGGTTGTTTCCTCTACTCAGAGCGCTGCTTACAAACACCACACAGTTAGCCTTGGCATGCTGCACTCTGGAGGGGTTTCAGCCATGCATGCCGGCCGAAGCATGACTTTAAACTTGCAGCCTAAATCTAAATTTGAAAACCAAATGCTTCAAGAGCTACCTCTACCGAAAGTAAGTATGGGCTAGCCAGCATTCCCGGCATTCCCGGTTCATTAATGATCCTTGCTTCCTCCTGGTTTAGCTTCTGCCTCTTCCTCGTGCTTTTAGGAGGCCCAGTCCACAAAGCAAGGCTGGCAGGGACGCAGCTCTGCCCCTTGGTGGCCTTGCTTTTTGGATTCTGGAGCTCCCTGCCTGTCATTCCTGCTCTCCTGCTCTCCTCACACAGGCCAGCGCTGTCATTTGCTCAGTGGGGAATGTGGTTTGCTCTGGGACTGTTTGATCCTAGAAAAATGGGTGTGGAAATGTTAAACAGGCTCCAGGAGACAGGGGTTTTAATATCTGAGCATTAATTGGATGTGCTGTAATACCTGATGGGTTTTGAACATGTTACCACACCCAAACCCATTTTAAACTTTGAGAAACACCTAAAAAAGAGAATATTTTCCTCATTAATTTTCTGTTTATCTTACATTTATTATCAATATATTGTTGACTAGCACAGACATACAAAACTATGTATTCCCAAGGAATATCTGAAGGGAGAGGCACACGGGACAAGGCAGAGAGGGCCATTCCTGCAGGATTCTCAGTGCCAGGGAGGGATGCTGAGACCTTTCCCTGCATCCCGAGGGACTGGCACGGCTCAGCCTCTGCCTGCCCAGGCACAGGAGCTGAGGGGACAAATCAGCAGCAGCAGCTCTGTGAGTGATGGAAGGGCAGCAGAGCCCGGATCCCAGCGTTCCATCTGCGCTGGGGATTGCCAGGCCCTGTGGAACAGTTCCCAGAGGAGGCTTCCAAGGGTCTGGAGCTCAGATCCAAGGATTTGAGGAGAGCAGGATGATGCAGCAGCAGCAGGAGCTGGCCCTGCTCCGCTTGCTGACCCCACGCGTGCTCCAGCTGGAATTCCGGGCAACCCAGGGCAGGATGGCAGCACGCAGGGAGCAGTGCCAGGCCTTCCCCCATCCCCTGCCACCTCCATGCCATGTCCCCCCGGGCTCCCGTGCTGCTCCGGGTCTGTGCTGCTCTGCGGTGGGGCGGGGGGCTCCGAGGGGATCCCACCTGGATGTGTGTGCTGGGCAGGGACGTCCCGGTGTTGTCTTTGCTTCCCAAGAACTTGTCTGTCTGCTCAGGCGCCTGTCACGAGTCCCTGCAAAAAATCCACCGGGCATCAGCCCCAAAGAGTGGTGCTGGCTCCCCCCACACGTCAGGAATGAGGTGGTTTGTGGCACTGCCAGGGTTTGAGGCTGTAGGTGAATGTGGATATTAATGATGGATGTCTGGGGAAATCCAGGAATCTGCTCTGTGACCTGTTCTGGGGTGTGGTCTGACGTGGATTATTCTGCTTTTCTATCTCACCAGCATTCCATTGATCCATATCCATAGAAACTGTGATGCTGAACTGCACTGAGGGGTTGTTCTCTCGCTGTACTGTTTGGGAAAATTATTGTTGGGAAAGATCACTGCAGGGGGAAATGACTGTTGGAAAAAATGCCGTGTATATTTAGTGTTGTTTAATTTTATTGCTTCACGCCTTCCACAGAATTTGCATTTCCTAAAGAATCCAGGCCACAGCAGTTTAATCCTTGCCTCTTCTGCTCCCTCCTTCCCGTGGCCTGGATTCAAGAGAGTAATGAGTGAGCTCTGGATGTCAGGAAATCAACTTTAATTGATAAAACAGTGAATTACCTTGAAAACGTTCATTTCATCAATCCCCTCCCTGCAGAAAATGTGGGAAGTGCTGCTTTTCCTCTTTTCCCCAGATTTCACGGAAGTGGAGCTGGGTTGCAGCCTGTCCCAGCTCAGAAAAGGGCCAAAATTTTGGGGACAAATTCCTTTTGCCGCAGCAAATGAAATCCCAGGATTTCCCTGATTCTGGAGGAAGCTGAGAGCTCTCTCTGCATTTTCCCTTTTCCCTCTGGAGTGCAAGCTCCCCTCTGCAGGGCAGGCCCAGCCCCCTCCAGAGGGATCCTTCCCACTTCTGGCTGCCAGTGAAAAGTTTTAAAAGTTCGTGGTTTGGTGCAGCCCATTCCCAGGATGGGAATTCCCACCTTCCCTGGGAACAGCAGTGAGGGGGGAGCAGAGGCTGAGCCTGGCGAGGGCACCCAGAGGGGTCCATAAATTGATCCCTCGGGATGTGAGCGGATTCCCAGGACAGCTCTGCAGGGAATTGCTCATTTTTCCATTTTAATGGGGGTCAAGAAAGTTCTGCAAGGAGATCCTGGGCTTTAAACAGGGGGAATGCTTTTTTCTAGAGGTTTTTCATAGAAGGAAAATCACAAATTCCGTGATTTTTCTGGAAGATCTCTTGAATGATGAAAGAATTATAATGGAAGTTTCCTCTCATTTTAAATAATCAGGGTTGGACTTTTTTCACCTCATCTCAGAGATGTGATTTAAATAATAATTTCCTTCTATTTACTTTTCAACTTCTGTTTAAAAACAGTTTTTAACAGAAAATTTCCCACATTTCAAAGCAAATTTGATTAATTCTTCATCCATCTAGAGAAGTGTATCCTGATTTTTTGTTTTTACTCGAAGCTGGAGAAGAAATACCTGGAATGGCAGAGGGGAAGAATATTATTTTGTTCCTTTGCAGATTCCCATTAATCAATAAGCACTGGACTGTGCCAGGTGCTGTCAGTGGCAGGACAATGCTGGAATTTTGGGAAGTCTGACACCCAAAAGGTGTTAGGAAAACTCCCAGTGATGATCAAGAAATAGGGAGACAGATAATGGAAACTCAGGGTGAGGCAGGAAAAGTCCAAACCCCCTCCAAAGTCCTGAAAACAGGAATGAAACAACCAGGAGGGAAAGAGACAAGGAAGAAACATGGAACAGGAGAGAAAAGGGAATTATGAGCATTGAGGAAACTTTCCCTGTATGTTGTGGCCATTCATGATGAGGCAAACGTTGAATTCCAGGTTAATATTGTACAAAAAATGTCCCTGGCACAAGCCAGGAGGTTCTGGGAGCTGCCCACGGAGCCAGCACAGCCTCGGCACTGCCAGCAGGGGATGTTTGCTGCAGAAAACACAAACAACTCCTTTTCCTTGGTGGCAAATCCTTCCTAAAAAAAGTTCCTGCTGCCGGAATGAGCAGTGAGAAAGTCCTAACGCCAGAATTAACGCCAGGCTGTGTAAATATTGGAATTTTGCCAAAATCTGTTTCTCTGAAAGTAACGAGTCCCGTCCAATGAATTTTCTCTTCTCTCTCACCATTCATTATTCTCATCATTTCTGTCCTGAACCTCTCAAGCCCTCCTGCTTGCAGAGAGCCCCCCCAGCGATGCCGCGCTGGTGGAGCACCAGCGGCCTGGGCGTTGCGGCGGTAGCGCGTTGCTGGGTTGTCGTGGAGGGTTTGTTGTCACTCCACTGAGTGTGGAGGGTTTGTGCTGGTGACTAAAGGCTGCCCTGCCTTTGTGAACAGACCCCGTCGCAGCAGAGCAGCCTCCTGGACAACGGGCAGGACGAGGTGGCCGTGGGCAGCCCCTGGACCCCGTACCCGCTGGGCCGGCGGGACGTGCCCCCCGACACCGTCACCAAGAAGGTAAGAGGTGCCACCAGCCCGCCCTGGGGACAGCAGGACAGCTCTGGGCAGCACCCGGGGCTGCCCCAAGGCTTGAAGCAGGAACTGCTGTGAGTTGAGGGCGGTGTTGTCATGGTGGCCCTAATGCCTTGTGCAGGCTGCCCTAGAGCAGAGGCTGGGCAGAGTCCCAGAATAAAGCAGGGATTTATGGAAAGGATCTCCTCCATGGATCCACCTTGGGCAGCACCAGAGCCCAGCCAGGGCTGCAGCCAAGAGGAACCAAAATGGTCCCAAAATGCCCGAGCGCTCCCGGGGGCTCTCACTGGGATCAGCTCTGCTCCATTTGCACCTTGCAGTTCATTGTCCCATTCCAGCTTTAGCCCAGGCACTCCCATCCTGCTTGTTTTTCTCTCTCCAGCCCACGCTGTTTGTGCTCCTGGGCCTGAGCTTTGGGTCATTTGTCCTTGGTGCCCAGCTGGAGCAGGAATTGTTTTGTGTCCCTGCTCTGTGCAGAGAGCTCAGCATCCCCTGATGTGAAGCCCAGACCCACACACTAAAGCAGCTCAGAATGGGAAAATATAAAAGTTAAAACCTGAGGCATCACCCCTTTGTGTGCTCTGGCTCTGCTGTGGGCAGTGGGCACGGAGGGCTGGGCAGGGCTGCTCCTGCCCTGCTCCTGCAGGGTCTCATCCCCAGGTTTCACCCCAGAGAAGTTGTTCAGTCCACAAACAGTCCCCACAGAGTGGTGGGGTGGCTGCAGCCCAGCCCTGCACAGGCACAGCCCTTTCCCTGATAAACTCCCTGGAAAAGGGTCTCTTTCTGGTGCTTCTGTGCTGGTGGATATTGAATTCCAGTGGCTGCCCCTGCCAGCCCCAGCTCTGCTGGTGGGTTCAGGAGCTGCTGTGGCCATAAAGCTGGAGAATGGAGAATCCTCAGGAACCGTGTTGGAGGAGGAGCTGCAGGGATGAGCCAGGATAATCACAGGGATCACTGTCAGGAGATCCATCCTGCCCAGCCCTGGAGCCGCAGCAGTGAGTGACACCACGATGTGCACACCAGCACCTGCTGTGTGTGAGGATCCCGAGGAGCTCCTGCTGCTCCCACCTTCTGTCCTTGGCTTCACAGGGAGATGCAGCCAGGGATCCCTGAGTGCAGGAGGATTGCTGGGGGATGGAAGCAAACCCATCGCTCCCAGGATGCCTCCAGGCACGGGAGGAGGAGGAGGAGGAGGGAAGCTGATGGTGTGGGATGGAGCTGGCCCTGGCAGCCGAGTTGTTTGTCCCCTGATCTACAAGAAATCAGGCTGAGCAACGTCCGAGCCCTGCATTCCCCAGCTCCAGAGGCCAGCAGGGGATGTTTATCCCAGTGTTTAAGTGAAAAACTTGGCCAGGGTGAACTTCTCATTCACAAATCTAAAAGGTTTTTTCCTCCTCAAAAAGAGAACATTAAAATCCGTGCAAAAATCTGAGAACCACAGGGAATGTTCTGGTATCGCTGCCGCGTGGGAAAATGCCGCCAGTCCTTCCAGTTTATATATTTTATCATTTTTTAATATTTTTCTATTTTAGCAATATTCCAGTGGCTTTTCCCACTTGGTGGAGCGCAGGGGCTCAGCTCCTCCAGGGAAATGGGATGTGAGGGAAGGAGGTGCCTGCCCGGGGCAAGGTTCAGTGCTGGGGCAGGGCGGTGTGCGGGCTCTGGGAGCCGCGGGGCTCTGGGAGCCGCGGGGCCAGCTGTTCTAACGCGGTGGTTGCCCACAGGCAGGTAGCCACATCCAGACGCTGATGGGCTCGCAGAGCCTGCAGCACCGGAGCCGGGAGCAGCAGTACGAGGGCGGCATGAACAAGGTGACCATCCAGCAGTACCAGCCCCCCCTGCCCATCCAGATCCCGTCCTCGCAGGGCTCCCGGGCCCCCCAGCCCCAGCGGTGCCTCATCCAGACCAAGGGCCAGCGCAGCACCGACGCCTACCAGGAGCAGGTGAGGCACGGGGGCACCGGGCAGCTCGGGGCAGCAGCAGCCCCCGGGTGCCTTCCCTGGAGTGCCCCCAGGAGAGGGGAACCTCGGGTGGGAGTGGGGCAGATGGGCCGTGACGCCGTTGAGCAGGACGGGAACAGAGAACTCCAGATCAGAAGGCAAAGAAAATGAGCTCTGATTATTTCAAATGTACCACTCTATATAGAGAACATCGTGCAGACTGATTTCATTGGTCTTACAGTAAAAACATAGAGAACATCGTGCAGACTGATTTCATTGGTCATAGAGTAAAAACATAGAGAACATCATGCAGACTGATTTCATTGGTCTTAGAGTAAAAACATAGAGAACATCATGCAGACTGATTTCATTGGTCTTAGAGTAAAAACATAGAGAACATCGCGCAGACTGATTTCATTGGTCTTAGAGTAAAAACATCCCACACCATTGGTGTGCAGTGAATGATGCACAGAGGCAGAACATATCTATAAACAATGTGAATAACAAGGTAGATTAGATAATTATTTACATTCTTGCCCAACTGTTTCCCAGGCTCTTGCCTGGTTAGAAAATCTTTCTCTTTCTCTCTGACTGAGCTGAGAATATCCACAGAGCCGGGCAGCCCAGGGGAGATGGGACTAGACAGCTCTGGCTGGGCTGGGAGAGCTCTGGTTGGGCTGGAGGAGCTCTGGTTGGGCTGGAGGAGCTCTGGTTGGGCTGGGAGAGCTTTGGCTGGGCTGGAGGAGCTCTGGCTGGGCTGGGAGAGCTCTGGCTGGTCTGGAGGAGCTCTGGCTGGGCTGGGAGAGCTCTGGCTGGGCTGGAGGAGCTCTGGCTGGGCTGGGAGAGCTCTGGCTGGGCTGGAGGAGCTCTGGCTGGGCTGGGAGAGCTCTGGATGGGCTGGGAGAGCCCTGGTTGGGCTGGGAGAGCTCTGGTTGGACTGGAGGAGCTCTGGTTGGGCTGGAGAAGCTCTGGATTGACTGGAGGAGCTCTGGTTGGGCTGGAGAAGCTCTGGATTGACTGGGAGAGCTCTGGCTGGACTGGAGAGCTCTGGATGGACTGGGAGAGCTCTGGCTGGTGCTGGGGACAGGCTAGGTCCATCCCTTCCCCAGCACCAGCCACCAATGCCCGTTTTCTCCCAGACTGACCCAGTGACACCGTTTGGAACTGAGGTCCCTGAGCAGAGCTGGCACTCCTGGGTCAGACTGAATTAAATTTTCAGCTTCTGCCCTTTCCCCAGTGACCCGGTTCAGTGCCAGCAGGGCAGGGCTTTGGTGGGACCCTGCTCTGCTCAGATTTGTCCTTCAGCAGGGCTGCGAGAGGCCCCTGAGGAGCAGAAGGAGGTGCAGAGCCATCCCCAAGCCTCCCTCCTGTGGGGAATGTCAGTGGAGCCCCGGAGCAGCTCCTGCCCCACGTCCCTGACGTTCAGAGCCTGCTGGGGGAAGATGTGCTCACACCAGCTCAGGGCACGGCCACGAAGCTCTCTGAGCTCATTTTTATTGTATGTCCAATTCCCCAGCGCTCTTTGGAGCCACCCTGACTAGAAGAGGAGGCTCAGCTCTGAGTCCTGTGGCCGTGCAGGCTCCCAGATCCCAGCAGAGCCCCAGAGATCCCAGAGGATTTTATCCCTTTGTCCCAGGGGTGCTGCACGTCTGGCTCCTCCTGGGAAAATAAAATCACACCAGATAAAGCCTCACTGATGGGTTTATCCCAGTGTTTAAGTGAAAAACTTGGCCAGGGTGAACTTCTCTTTCACAAATCTAAAGGGTTTTTTCCTCCTCGAAAAGAGAACATTAAAATCCATGCAAAAGATCTGAGAACCACAGGGAACGTTCTGGTCTCGCTGCCCTGTGGGAAAATGCTGTGGGAATATTTTATCATTTTTTAATATTTTTCTATTTTAGCAATATTCCAGTGGCTTTTCCCACTTGGTGGAGTGCAGGGGCTCAGCTCCTCCAGGGAAATGGGATGTGAGGGAAGGAGGTGCCTGCCCGGGGCAAGGTTCAGTGCTGACATCCCTGTTTTTCCTACCTAGTTTTGTGTGAGGATAGAGAAGAATCCTGGCCTTGGGTTTAGTATCAGTGGTGGAATAAGTGGACAAGGAAATCCATTCAAACCTTCTGATAAGGTAAGTTTGAAATTCCCTGCTCCTTGTTTCAGAGTTCTCAGTGTGGAGGCAGAGAACAATGAGGGGGATGTTTGTGCCTCCCTGTTGGTGTAACTGAAAGATTTTGTCCCCCATATTTTGGTTTTGGGTGGTTTTTTTTGGTGTTTTTTTTTGGGGGGGGGGGGTTGGTTTTTTGTTTGTTTGTTTGTTTATTTTAGCAGAGTGTTGTTTGCTTGTTTTCCCAGTTAAATAAGATGAGGGAATCAAGCATCAATCCCATGAGTGTCTGGCCCATATTCCCTGGACAAGATAATTTTTTGGGCTGTTTTCTGGAGAACTGTCTCTCTTACTTTTTAAGAATTTTTAAGAATTGCCTTAGACCCCAATTAAACTTTTAATCTATGAATTATATTATATTATATTATATTATATTATATTATATTATATTATATTAGTATAAATTATATATAAAAATATATAATATATATTTTTATATTTTATATATTATCTATGATTTATATTATATTATATTATATTATATTATATTATATTAATTATACTAAAGCACAGTATCATCCCTGGAGGCTGAAATTCCAGGGTTTGTAGCTGCTGTGTCAAACAAAAGCAGCCTGGAAATCCCTGGATCCTTACAGGCCCCATGGCAGCAGAAGTCTCCCGTACTGGGAGTTAAAACTGACACCTGGTGGTGGTCAGGGACACTCAGGCTTCACTTTGGGAATTGCACATTTAAGATAAATCGATTTGCAATAGAAGGAGGCCACGGAAACTCCAACGTGTGCCGAGTCCCAGCTGCCAGGGCTGTAGGATTGGGACGTGGACTCGTAGCCCTGTGGATTTGTGTTTGGTGCCACGGAACTGACTGGAGGTTGTTGGAAAAGGAGGCCTTGAACACATTCCTGGAGCTGATGTGCCTGGATAATACTGGATTCATGTCGCAGGGACACTGAGAACTTCCATAAATATTTCAAATAATGAAACTGAAGCTGTGCTTCCTAGAGGAAGCAAAGATTGCTGTACTGATTATGATACACATTACTCCAATAATTAACACTTGCTCCATTTTAATTACCCTCCTGACAAGCTGCCACTCTCACCCTGCTCACGCTGGACTTTCTTTGTGATGTGGGATTTTAGTTTAAAATGACCCACAATTACTGATAAGTGCTGAATGTCCCAGAGAGCTGCTCCACCCCCAGCCTGGTGTTTGATAGCAAACAGAATAAACCAGTTTGCTGTTACCCCATCTCCAGGGTATGCAGAGCCCCAGCTAGGGAGGGAGCCCCGTGTTTTTTGGGATGTAGTTCTTGGAGAAAGCATCCTAACCTGTGTTACTTCTGACTTATAGGGTATCTTTGTTACTAGGGTTCAGCCTGACGGCCCTGCCTCCAGCCTGCTCCAGCCCGGAGACAAAATCCTCCAGGTAGGGATCCTGGGGAGTGCTGGGCTCAGAGCTCAGCCTGGAAGCACAGTGGGTGGTGTTTGCAGCAGGACTGAGCTGCCTGTGGTGTTTTGGGGGGCTCCAATATTGATCTACAGCTGTTAACCCTAACCTCCACCCTGTGGCCACTTCTGGGCACCCCCAAACCAGAGCCTGAGGGGCTGGAGCGAGTCCAGGGCAGGGAATGGAGCTGGGAAGGGGCTGGAGGATCCCTGAGGGAGCTGGGAAGGGGCTCAGCCTGGAGAAAAGGAGGCTCAGGGGGCCCTTGTGGCTCTGCACAGCTCCTGACAGGAGGGGACAGCCGGGGGGGTCGGGCTGGGAACAGGGAACAGGGACAGGAGGAGAGGGAACGGCCTCAGGCTGGGCCAGGGCAGGCTCAGGGTGGAGGAATTTTTCCCTCGAAGGGAGGTCAAACCATTTGGTTTGTTTGGGTATCAAATTTGTCCTGCTTTTCCTGCTGAGGTCTGACAGTGCCCTCCCAGTCATTCCCAGAGAAGCCCAGAACCACAGAACCCCAGAATCCCAGAATCCCAGAACCAGAGAATCTCAGAATCCCAGAATCACAGAATCCCAGAATCTCAGAATCCCAGAATCCCAGAACCCCAGAATCACAGAATTCCAGAATCCCAGAATCACAGAATCCCAGAATCACAGAATCACAGAATCCCTGGGTTGGAAGAGACCTTCAAGACCACCGAGTCCAGCCCAGCCCCAGCACCTCAGCTAAACCCTGGCACCCAGTGCCACATCCAGGCTGTTTAAACACACCCAGGGATGGTGACCCCACCACCTCCCCGGGCAGCCATTCCAGAACTTTATCACCTTTCTGGAAAAGCTTTTTCCTAATTTCCAACCTGAATTTCCCCTGGTGCAGCTTAAGGCTGTGTCAGGAGCCTGATCAGCCCCAGCCATTCCCCCTTTGTCCCCCTTCAGCACCCCATTCCAGATTCTCCAGCCTGATCCTCCCTCTGGAGTCTGTCCCTGCCTGTGCCACCAGCTGGGGCTCGGGGGGAGGATCCATCTCCTCCCAGCCTTGGATAGCTCCCTCTGGAATGGGTGAACTCCTTCTGGAATGGGATAGCTCCCTCTGGAATGGGTGAACTCCTTCTGGAATGGGATGGCTCCCTCTGGAATGGGTGAACTCCTTCTGGAATGGGATAGCTCCCTCTGGAATGGGTGAACTCCCTCTGGAATGGGATAAGTCCTTCTGGAATGGGATAGCTCCCTCTGGAATGGGATAGCTCCCTTTGGAATGGGATGGCTCCCTCTGGAATGGGTGAACTCCTTCTGGAATGGGATAGCTCCCTCTGGAATGGGATAGCTCCCTCTGGAATGGGTGAACTCCCTCTGGAATGGGATAACTCCCTCTGGAATGGGATAAGTCCTTCTGGAATGGGATAGCTCCCTCTGAAATGGGATAGCTCCCTCTGGAATGGGATAACTCCCTCTGGAATGGGATAAGTCCTTCTGGAATGGGATAGCTCCCTCTGGAATGGGTGAACTCCCTCTGGAATGGGATAACTCCCTCTGGAATGGGATAAGTCCTTCTGGAATGGGATAGCTCCCTCTGGAATGGGATAGCTCCCTCTGGAATGGGATAACTCCTTCTGGAATGGGATAGCTCCCTCTGGAATGGGATAGCTCTCTCTGGAATGGGATAACTCCTTCTGGAAAGGGTGAACTCCTTCTGGAGTGGGATAGCTCCCTCTGGAATGGGATAGCTCCCTCTGGAATGGGATAGCTCCCTCTGGAATGGGATAACTCCCTCTGGAATGGGATGGCTCCCTCTGGAATGGGTCGGCTTGGACAGGGCTTGGAGCAGCCTGGGACAGCAGAAGGTGTCCCTGCCATGGCACTGTCCTCACACTCTGCTCCATGATCTCCCTCTGGATCTTCCAAATCCCTGAGATCCTCCCACCCCACAGTGCAGAATTCTGGGATTCCACGAATGCCTCGTTTTGGCACCGTTGTCGGTGTATTTGGAATCTTCCCTGCCCGGAATTTGGATTCCTCTTTCCCAGTGGAAAGGTGTTTTATTGTGTTAAGGCTTTAAGCATGGTGAGACCCCAGAGCCATCCCAGAGTCACGGCATGATTTCAGTGGGAATGAAATCATTCCTTGGAGCCCCCAGCCCAGCCCTGAAGCCATCCCACAAGAGGAGGACAGGAGAAATGCGTGCTTTGTGTTCTCGGGAAACCCCCGTGTGCTCATTATTTATTTCAGCCTTGCTTTTAATTGCCAAATAGCTCTTTTTTCCCCAAAAAACAAGCCACTAAAGGCTCTTCCCTTGTGTTTTCCCTGCTGCAGGCCAACGGACACAGCTTTGTACACCTGGAACACGAGAAGGCTGTGCTCCTACTGAAGAGTTTCCAGAACACAGTAGACTTAGTTATCCAACGTGAGCTTACTGTCTAAATATTTTTTTATAAATAGTAAATATGTCTAGCCAGATCTAATGTTCAAAAGGATTTATACATAGGAAACCAATTTTTTGCCAATTGCTGGACCAATGGCAAACAGTAGTGCCAAATGTATAATACTCTATGTTAGTACCAATCATCGGGAGA
The DNA here is from genome assembly GCF_026979565.1 of Vidua chalybeata. NCBI lineage: Eukaryota > Metazoa > Chordata > Aves > Passeriformes > Viduidae > Vidua > Vidua chalybeata. The sequence goes on from NC_071538.1 coordinate 5,544,591, forward strand.
AAATATAAGAATTAACTCTATAAATATATTGTTCATGTGGCTCCGTATTAGTTTTACTTGTCAGCCTCTGGCTGTGCATTGGTGCGTTTTTTTAACCAAGTTCCTTCTTAAAAGTCAATTTCATATGATTTCAAAACACAGAAGCACATACAAATCCTTTAGGAATTCTGCTGTCCATCAGAAACACTGCCTCAAAGTTGTATATGCCTTTATAAAGATGAAATATATTAACCTGTACTTCCCATGAAATATTTCTATCATGTCGCATACGAAAGTATAGAGAAGAAAATATTTTCATAAACACCTCAAAGAAAGTATATATTAAATTAAATTTAATAATGTTCATTTATTTTCAATGCAAAGATATTCTATGCCTTATGAAAATACCTGTACATATGCCGTGTGTATAGCTGGCTCCGTAGGGATCAGGAACAATTCACTACACAGGGTGAGAGACTTCTCCAGCTGTAACTCTGGGACCTCGGGACAAGGAACCCACGTGGGAATGGGATGGCTCCCTCTGGAATGGAATCGTTCCCTCTGGAATGGGATAACTCCCTCTGGAATGGGATAACTCCTTCTGGAATGGGATAGCTCCCTCTGGAATGGGATAGATCCTTCTGGAATGGAGTAACTCCTTCTGGAATGGGATAACTCCCTCTGGAATGGGTGAACTCCCTCTGGAATGGGATAACTCCTTCTGGAATGGGATGGCTCCTTCCAGAACGGGATAGATCCTTCTGGAATGGAGTAACTCCTTCTGGAATGGGTGAGCTCCCTCTGGAATGGGTGAACTCCCTCTGGAATGGGATAACTCTTTCTGGAATGGGGATAGCTCCCTCTGGAATGGGATAGATCCTTCTGGAATGGAGTAACTCCCTCTGGAATGGGTGAACTCCCTCTGGAATGGGTGAGCTCCCTCTGGAATGGGATAACTCCCTCTGGAACGGGTCAGGTTGGACGGGGCTTGGAGCAGCCTGGGACAGCGGAAGGTGTCTCTGCCATGGCAGGGGTTAAGCAAGGTGAGCTTCAAGGTCCCACCCAACCCATCCCATTCCATGGTTCTACGATTCCAGCTCCCTCTGGAATGGGTGAGCTCCCTTCAGAACAGGTTAACTCCCTTTGCTTTGGCTCTTCCCTCGATTCCATGTGCACACACTACAGGAGAACACCGAGGACAGGCAGGTTTGGCTCACGGATGGAGGAAGGTTGTGATGGTGGCAGTAAAACTCCTTTTGTTGCTGCTAATTTAACTCGTTAATTTTTCATTTCAGACTCCCCATTGACATTGTTGCGTATTTTTCCCCCCTGCTCCAGGCCCTGGCGGGCCCTGCTCGGGATATTCCCATGGGTGAGGCAGAATTTCTGGGATCCTGGCCTGGAGTCCTGGAAAGGGATGGGCACAGACACATCCCAGGGAGCAGCAGGTGACCCCGAGCCAGCCCGGGAGGAGCATTCCCAGCACAGGGCCAGTGGGACAGCCCCTCGTGTCCTGGGGCTGTTCCCAAGGGAGAATCCCAAAGCCCAGACTGTGCCCAGCTGCTGCTGCTTCAGGGGTGCCAGGGTCCAGCCTGGTTATCCCTGACAGCAAAATGGGAAAGCCTCCTGCAGGCGTTTTCAGGGGATCCCAGTGCCCTCGAGCAACGGCCAGGGGCTGAGGGACAGCTGGCTCTGGGATCACCTGCACCATTCCCACCCAAAATCCCACAGCCAAGGGTGCAGCCACAGCCCACGGGGATGTTCCACTTCTCCAAGAATTCCCAAACCTTCTCTCTCTGGCTGTGGGCAGCTGCAGGCCCAGGGAAGCCTCCAGGACCCTCCACCCCTAATAATTTCCCATTTTCCCAGTGCCAGCTCACAGTTCCTACCCAGGTGATGGCAAACCAGGAAAGTTCTCAGCCAGTTGTTCCCAACAGCGACCATTTAACATCCTCAAATCCGGTTTCATGTTTTCCAGGGTATTTTTTAACACATCCACCTCTGCATCTGTGTTTGGTGGCAGTGCCAGCCCTGGGAGGGGACAGGGGGCCACACACAGGGAGCAGGCAGGACCAGACTGAGGGTGAATGGGGCAGCTGAGAGCAGAGCCAAGGAAATCCAGGAAAAACCTGAGTAGGAAACGTCCAGGAGGTTGGTTTGCTGTTGGTAGTGAGCACTTGGGAGTGTAAAGATGTTAAAACCCTTGGTTAAAGCCCTTTGCAGGGCCTGAAGGGGCTCCAGGAGAGCTGCAGAGGGACTGGGGACAAGGCAGGGAGGGACAGGACACAGGGAATGGCTCCCAGTGCCAGAGGGCAGGGATGGATGGGACATTGGGAACTGGGAATTGTTCCCTGGGAGGTGGGGAGGGGCTGGGATGGAATTCCCAGAGCAGCTGTGGCTGCCCCTGGATCCCTGGCAGTGCCCAAGGCCAGGCTGGATGGGTTTGGAGCAGCCTGGGACAGGGGGAGGTGTCCCTGCCAGGGCAGGGGTGGCACTGGGTGGGCTCTGAGGTCCCTTCCCCCCCAGCCCATTCTGGGATGCTGGGACCCCCCTGTGCTGTAATTCAGCACTGAGTTCCTGATGCAATCAGAAATGCCTCTGCACAGAGCTCGGAGGGGGAATGCGAGGACAGGGAAAGCAAAACCAGGGAAATGACCCCCCCCCAGTGGGATCAGCTGAGGGCAGGGCTCCGGGACAGCCCCGGGTCCCGGGGGGATCAGGGTGTTCATTCCCAGGCACTGCCCATGGATGAGGGATGTCCTGCTGGGACCCCCTGGCCAGGCAGAGCCTGTCCCACAGCAGCAGGGTTGGGGACAGCTCCCAGGATGGCTCAGGGGGTGACAGAGCTGCGGGGTCAGCACCCACCCTGGCAGGTTTTGGACATAAATAAACACAGCAGGTCCCACCTCAGCACGAGCAAGAACTTCTTTCCCTGGGGGTGGCAGAGCCCTGACCAGCTGCCCACAGTGGGTCTGGGCTTTCCTTTGGGGACACCCCAACCCCAACCCGGACACGTCCCCGTGTCCCCTGCTCCAGGCTGGGCCCGATGGTGTCCAGAGGTCCCTCCTGTGATTCTGTGAACTGGTGGGATGTCACAGTTAGAATTTCCAAAGGAAACTGGGGATGCTGTGCCAGGTGGAGCTCCCTGCCCGTGCCCGTCCCTCGCCATCCCTTTGGAAGTGCACAGTTCCAGGGCTGTCCCTGGCAGGCCCATCCCGTGCCCATACAACTTTCTGGGCAGCAGTTTGGACAGGATACGGATCCAGGGATCCACGGGGAGCTGGCCTGGCCCTGGAGCCACGGCCAGGCACAGCTGTGGTGCCACCCCCCAACCCCAAAAGGCACCATTTGCAAATCACGGAATTTCAAACCAAAAAAAAACCAAAAAATAAAATAAAAAAAAGGAAACCCCGATAAAAAGCTTTTTGCCAGTCCTCTCCCTGGCCGATTCCAGCTGACTTAGTGGAAGTGACTGACTGACACCATGGCATGGGTCAGGATTCCTGGCACTCCTGGCACAGCCCATGGCACAAGAGGTGGCACTGGGGCCTTTCTGCGTCCCTTGGGTGGCGGTGGCTGTGTCCCCTCCCTCCTTCCCTCCTCCTCCTCCTCCCCCCCGGGCAGGGCACTCGCTCATCACTTCGGTTTTCTACCTGTGAGTACTGTATCCAGTTCAGAACCAACAGCTTCCTTTAGTAAAGATTTTACCATTTTATAAAAGACATGTTTAATTATGATGGAGATGGCTGTATTGTAATTAATATTTTGAGATAATTGTGATTTTGAGCTTAAATTATATACAGAAATGGTCATTTTTGTATGTGTTCAAAGATTGCTATATTCCAGATGACTGTACTTTTCAGTTGAATTCCAGTATCCATGTAAATAAAGCTGAATGAGGAAATATTTACTACTTTATTAACATAGATTGTGAATGTACTTCATGTTTTTTGCAGTATAAAGACTTACTGAACTTGAAAGCTGCTTCATTTTATGTGCAAAAAGGTACTTCAAAAATTCTATTTTAAATCTATTGATTGAGTGCAATCAGCTCCTGTCCCTTGGCACATGCAGGTTGTCCCCTCCCCGTGCCCTGGAGGGCCTGGCCCGTGCTGTGGGGCTGCTGCATTTTGCAGCTGCTCTGTTGCAGAGGGAGCCCAGGGACTGAACCGATGCTGTGCAGTGCAGCAGAGCCATTTTCGGCTTTGCTGTACCCACCTTTTTCAGTATTTCCAAAAAAAAAAAAAAAAAAGTGTTTTGAATAACATTAAAAAGTCTCTTTATTGTATAAATAATAAAAACGTCACCTTATTGTAAGGCTTTTGGGTGGTGTTTTTTTTTGTTTTTTCCTGGCAGAAAGGAGGTTTCAGAGGGTGGGGAATGAGCCTGGAAAATTGGGTAACTCCCAACTGGGACTCCCCTGCTCCAGCTGCAGCCACTGGGAGACACCAAATATGGAAAGGGAGCGATGGAAATGGGGAAGAAAACTCAGGTTTGGCAGCTTTTGGGACAAATGGGGAAGAAAACTCAGGTTTGGCAGCTTTTGGGGTAAATGGGGAAGAAAACTCAGGTTTGGCAGCTTTTGGGGCAAATGGGGAAGAAAACTCAGGTTTGGCAGCTTTTGGGGCAAATGTGTGGAAGGACAAATGTATGGAGGATGAATGCACAAATGCACAAAGGACAAAATGTATGGAAACAGAGAGGGGCAGGGGTGAGGGCAGCAGCAGTTCCACCATCCAAGGAGCTCCAGGTGTCCCCTGCTGTCCCTGCACACTGACCCTGCCATCTGCTTCCCACAGGACAGGTCCTGCCCTTCCCATTCCCGCTCCCCCAAACCCTTTCCCAGCCAGGTCAGTGCCCCCCATTTCCTGCAGCCAGGACCAGGTTCTGGTCCCCTCCCTGGGGACACGGGGAGGTGCAGCTGGGCCTGAGCCCCCTGAGCCATCCCTGCTCCAGCTGGAAGACAATTCCCACACTTGGGGAGCTGAGGGGGAGCTCAGAGCGTTCTGTGTTCATCTGGACACGTTCAAAAGCTGGGAATTTTAGTGAGGAACTGTATAAAATCCTGCTGTGCTACAGAACCTCCAGGGCTGGGTCCATGAGAGACCCTGAGGGGCTGGAGCGTGGCCAGGGCAGGGAATGGAGCTGGGAAGGGGCTGGAGAATCCCTGAGGGAGCTGGGAAGGGGCTGGAGAATCCCTGAGGGAGCTGGGAAGGGGCTGGAGAATCCCTGAGGGAGCTGGGAAGGGGCTGGAGAATCCCTGAGGGAGCTGGGAAGGGGCTGGAGAATTCCTGAGGGAGCTGGGAAGGGGCTCAGCCTGGAGAAAAGGAGGCTCAGGGGGACCTTGTGGCTCTGCACAGCTCCTGCCAGGAGGGGACAGCCGGGGGTGTCGGGCTGGGAACAGGGAACAGGGACAGGAGGAGAGGGAACGGCCCCAGGCTGGGCCAGGGCAGGCTCAGGGTGGGCAGCAGCAGGAATTTCCCCATGGAAAGGGGGCTCAGGCACTGGAGGGTGGTGGAGCCTCACCCACACACTATTAGTATTAAAGGTACCACCTGCAGGACATTTGGAAGTGTGTCTGAACAAGAGAAGCCCTCAATGTTCCCATCCACAGAGCTCAGTTACAGCTTGAAGGACCCACAGCAGACATCCAAGGGGAACATTTATTGTCTCAGCACAGCACCAGCCCCATTTTCACTCAAGTGAGCCCTGCACAAACCTGGGGCATCTCTCACCCCCCCTCACAGCTCAAGCACTCAACCTCACTCACACCAGGAGACAGTTCAGGGGACAGCAGTGAAACAAGAGAAAACAGGAATACAAAACCCACCATGGTCCCTCCTGCCTTTGGCCCCGGTGCTTTGGAGGTGAGAACTCTCTCCAGAGCCCAGCTCAGCTGCAGGAAGCACCATGGCTATGCTGAAGGCAGCTTTCCTTGCTGTCCTTTATTACAAACAGTGTAAACAGAGTGGTGTGGGATGCTGAAATCCCTGCTGGAACATGCAGAGGGCAGGGAATGCTCCACAGCTGGGTTCTTAGCACTGGGCAGACTCCCAGCCAGGAGCAGAAGGATGGAAGCAGTGGAGCCCAGGGGTGCTGGTGGGACAGGGGGTACCTGGCTGCTCCTGTGGTGCTGGAATGTGGCTCTGCAGGTGTTCCAGCAGTGCAGCTGCACCCTTGGCCAGGCCAGGCTCAGGAGGGAATGGCCAGGGCTTAGGGCTGAGGAGGGAATGGCCAGGGCTCAGGAGGGAATACCCAGGGCTCAGGAGCAGTGCCCAGGCCCAGGGGCAGTGCCCAGGGCTCAGGAGGGAATACCCAGGGCTCAGGAGCAGTGCCCAGGCCCAGGGGCAGTGCCCAGGCTCAGGAGGGAATGCGGCTCCGCAGGTACTCCAGCAGGGCAGCCGTGCCCTTGGCCAGCATGGCGGCGCGGGGCGTGCGGAACGGGTTCCCTTCCAGCAGCAGGCTCCTGCAAACAGGGCTGAGTTACTGGGATAAATCTCCTTGTACCCACACACCCATCCACTGCGTGCAGATTTCTGAGGCCTTTGAAATTCCTGGGGAGTGCCCCTTCTGTGCTGCTGAAGGAGTTTGGGTTTCTGCCTCCCTCGTTCTCAGCGGCTGAGCTTTGAGACAGCCGAGTTTTAATTGATGCTGATAAATCAGTGGGGGTGTAGCACACACCCCACTCCTTCAGCCTCTGCCAGCAGGAGCGAGAAGAGAACTTCTGGAATATAGACACAGAATTCCAGAGTGGCTCAGGCCAGAAGGGAGCAGTGGGGCCAGCTGGTCCAACCTCCCTGCCCGACGGGAGGTGCACCAGCAGCGTGACTGGGAGCACAGGCAATGCCTCCCCCCAGGGCTCCTCCACGAGCTTCACACAACCCCCAGACCCTCAACATCAGCTCTAACTGATGAAACAACTCCCACAGTTCTCTGCAATATTGAGAAATTAGGGAAGAGATTATGGAAGAAATTGCTACAGATGGTCAGAGAGACCCTTTTTGGACAAACCAAACACCCTGCCAATGGGTGCTTCTTCCTCTGGCAAACACTCCCTGAAGGACTCAGACAGCAAATGTGTTTGTAAGCAGGCCCCCTGACCCCACACACCTGAGGTTCTCACAGTTGCCCAGCTCTGGGGGCACCTGGAGGAGGTCATTGTTCTGCAGGTCCAGCGTTCCCAGCTTGTCCAGCCCCTTCAGCTGCACGGGGTCGATGGATCCCACCTGGTTGTTGCTGAGCAGGATGGTCTCCAGGGCTGGGAGGTGATACAGGACACTGGGAAACACCTTAAATCTTCAGGAAGAGAAAGGAGGGATAGTCAGGAACAGGGCATTCAAAAGAGGAGTGCACTTCATGGGAGCTCCCAGCTCATTGAAGTGGCTCCTTGTTCTCACATCACAGGGAAATTGTGTCAAACTCAGCCCAGCTCTTTTTATCATTGTATTAAAAAAAAAAAACTGAAGAGTTGCTCACCTATTAAAAGCAAGATTTATTGTGTGCAGTCTTTTCAGTGCCTCCATTTCCTCAGGCAAGGCTGTCAGAACATTGTTTCTGTTATCAAACAAAGGAAAAACAACAAGCACTAAACTTAGTCAGGGCTCAGCTGTGAATTCCCAGAAAAGCCACAGAGTCAGGGGCCAGTTCACTGCCTCATAACAGGGGCAAGAGCATGCCATGGATTCTCATTTCTGCCAGGAGGACACTCAAAGCTTGTCCCCTGAAGATTCCCAAGTATTCCCAAGCAGCCACCAACTGCACACACCTGCCTGGAAATTTAGCTCCTTGTTCCCAGGAAAAAGCTTATCAAAGTGCCCAGACCCTGGAGCCAAAGTGAATCCATCAGGTCACTCCAAAGCTCCCCAAAATCAATGGATTGAGTTAATCCTGATCCAGGAGCATTTCTCAGGAATCAGAGGAGGCAAGGTGACAACAAGGAGCCATCTCTTGCCTCTCCTTCCAGCAGTGCAACAAGATGTGCACCTTCCCTGTCCTAATTCCCACGATTCTTTGGTGTGGTTTTCTTCAGGGGAGTTGTGGGAGTGTTTTGAAATAGAGGCAGGATCTCTCCTCCAGCAAGTCTCAGAAATGGTCCATTTCTTTTTGTGTCTTCTTTAAGCAAGGCCCAAATTTAGGCCACGTCCTATTCTGGCTCTGGCACGGAGGGATTTTGGGAGTGAGAGATGATTTCAGTGCTGCCATCCCACTGGAACAGATGGCTGCTTTAGGGAGGCAGGCAAAAGAAGCTCCCAGGCAAGGAAGTGCAACACACATCACCAACCTGAGATCCAAATGTGTCAACTTCTGGAGCAGGCACAGCTCCGAGGAGATGGAGGAGATTTTGTTGAAGCCCAGGCTGACATCACAAACTGAGTCTTTCAGCTCCACAAGCCTGAAGCACAAAAGGAACACCCTCTCACTGTGGAAGCTCGTGTTTGCTTTGGAAGTTATTAGAAAAGCTGGTTTATTCTTCAAATCAAGGACACATGTTTTTTTTCTGGAGGGATTTTGGGGAGACCATGCAATGTCACGTGTGAGAGCTGCTGCTCCTCCAGTCTTACATGTGGGGTAAGGCAAAGCTCAAATCATTTATTTGCAGTTACCAGATTGCATTTTCTCTCACAAACATTGCTACCAAAGCCTCCTCAGTAAATGCAGTTTCAGAGACTACAGCACAGGTGACATCACTGCCACCTCCTGCCCTGGAGATGTTTTAACACAGACTTCACCCACCTTCCTCTGCAGGCAAAAAACCTGACCAAAAATCCTATTTTTTCCCATCTTTTGTTTCTGCTCCCCTGTTGTGCTGCTACAACTCTGGAGGTACCTGCTGCTGCTTGCAGAAGGTTATTTATTGTACTAACATGCTTTGCTGTAAAGGTTTTCACAGCTCAAGAAGTTCTCTGTTGAACCCCTCAAACAGAATCTCTGGCTTAGCCCTGAAACAAGAGGCAATTAAATGAGGAAACTCTCCTGTCTCCTGCATGGAATGGAATTCTCAGGCAGCTGCACACTCCCCTACACCTATCCCAGGGAATTCAGCAGCCCCTCACACAGTGACACAGCATGTGATGCACAAGAAGCAGCTCCCAAAATTGAGTCTCTAGAAACCTTTTTTGTCCCTCTGGGATTGCACCTGCCCAAGCTGTCTGTGCCAGAGGCTCAGTGTTCAGCACACTTGGGAATAAACCGTCCTCAAAAACCACTGTGGATGATTTTTTTGGGGCTCCCAGAGACACGGCAACCTTCCTCCTGACACAGAGGGATTATTGGTTCCCAGCAGTGCCAGGGAAAGCTTTTCCTTGGCACAGCCCCACCTGCACACCTCCCCACAGTGGGATCTGTGTGCACCAACAGCTCAGGGGGAGAACAGCATGCTGGGGAGCAAATCCCAGCTGGGAATGGCCTTCCCAGCAGTACCTTGGGGGGATCTCCCTGAGCTGGTTCTTGCTGAAGTTCACGGTGGCCACAGGATTGGCGCCCACGGCATCGAACACGGCCTCGGGGATCTCGGCAGCCTGCTTGTCACTGGGACAGGAGTGACACCAGTTAACCACTGCCTGCTCATCAACAGCACTTCCACCTTCTTCTAGAGAAGATGAAGAGCAGAACACAGGGAACAGCTGCAGAAAACCCCCAGCGCTGCCCCATGCCCACCATGTCACCAAACAGGATTTTTTTCCCCTTTCCCAACCCTTCCAGGTCCATTTAAGGAATAACTGAGCAGGCACTCCCCTGCCACAAGATGTTGTGGGACCTAGTGAAAATCATAAAGAGCTTCAAAGGTACTAAAAGCACCTGCTGGGATTCAGCACTTCATTGAGTTACTGCAGAATATGTGATAATACAAAAAAATAATTCAAACCCCACAATCTAAATCTGCCCATTCCCAAGCACAGGGATTAAAGGGGAAAATGCCCACGTGCAGCAGGGTTTGTGGACAGCTTGGTGTGTAATGAAGGTGGGGAAAAAAACCCACAAGCATAGAATAGGACAGTGTTCTAACAGCTTCAGGAATGGGCAATATTCCCAAATACCTGTATTCCAGTAATTTCAGTGTGGTTATGGCGTGGATGTTGACCTTGGACTGGCTGGGAAGAGTCATGGCTGTCACAGGAGGATCTTCATTGGGGCCAGGTCCATCATCTGGGGACACCAGAGGGGTGCAGGGACACAGCTGAGCTGCTCTGAGTGGCCCCAGGCAGCTGCCACCACCCCCCTCTAATCCTGCTCTACCGTGGCTCAACTCAAGATCACCCAACTCAGATTATTTCAATCATTTCCTAAAAAAAGGTTTTTTACCATCTTGGATTTGGGGGTTCTTTTAGGGTGAAGGAGGGGAGAAGGGTTGACCTGGACTTTGCCAAGCAGGGGAGGGAGCACTGGAGATGTGATTCTGTGAGGCTCTGCTCCGTGGGGTAGGGAGCTGCAAACTACAAAAAACAGGGAATTCTGACTGGAAATTATGGCCTAGAGCAGCTTTATCCACACTGGCACATCTGACCACAATTTCAGTTAAAACATTAATATTTACAAACCCTCCTCTATGAAGTTCCTTCTGATTACTCCCCACAATCCACAAGAAAAAGTTCCTGCACGCCTGAAATGGGAATTCCCACCCAGCTGAGCAGGCTGAGTCTGGGTTTGTAAAGGATAATCTTCAATTCAGAATGTTTATTATTCAGTATTAGCTCATAGGATAAGAAACTGAAATATCACAGCAAACTGTTGAGTAAAGGAAATTACTACTGCAGGATAACTGGGGGGACCTGGATTTAAACAACCATCTTCCCTAAATTCTATTTTGCTTTAATTTCTGAGAATATTCTCTTTTAAATGAAGTGGAATAAAGCAACATACCTTGGATTTTGCTTCTCAGATATTTCAGCAGCTCCTGGGTGCCTTTCTTTAAAAAAGAAACAAACCCCAAGTCACTCAGCAGTATTTGTGCAGCTGGGGGGACAATGCCGAGGGACAATGCCAGCACACAGGTGAAGCCCACAGCACTCCTGACTAAGAATCCCACTGAAAATCCCACAGCAGCTTGGGAACTTGCTTAGTTATCATTTTATTTATTCCAGCTGAAAATCTCTGATCCTGCATCACAGCCTCAGGCTGCACTCCTGTAGCTCCTTATGTGAAGATTTTTGCCACTTCCAAGAGCAAGTTAAAAAGTTGCAATTAACTTAATTTTCCCTTTATAAAGCTCCAGCACAATTTGCTGTGGAGAACAATTACAGTGAAGCTATTGCTCATTGTTCTGCTATTTTATTATGGCCCAAATCATAAACTCTGGGAAAATCATGGCAGTTTGCATCATTTGCAGGGATTTTTAACAGCTCCAAAGATTTCCCTCAGTGCTCTCACAGCAACTGCCAGTGGTCAGACACAGCTGCCACCTGCACAAACCTGTGGGTAGTGAAGCCCAATCTCCTCTGCACTGTTTGTTTTAGGGGAAAGGCAGGTTTGGGGGATGATTTTACAGGTTTCAGAAGCAGGGATTGACCTGAAGTCCAGGATGTGAATGAACATTTCTCGCTCCAGCTGACACAGCCTAGGAGACTGGATGAACACAGAGGGATAAAGGGAATGTGGATGTTGGAAAAGGAGGGAATTGCCACAAGGAGACAGGGAAGGAGAGTGGGGCTGTGCTGAGCATGGCATGGGAAGCCAACAGGGAACAGGCTGGGAAGTTGTGAGGGAAAGGTGAAGGTCAAACTGAAATCTTAGTAACAGATGTGTGGGAAGGAAAGCAGAGAGCAGGGTAAAGCTCCAGAGCCAAGTAATGGCATGGGAGTTAACAAAAAAAGATCAGGATTTACCAGAAATCAACTGGAAATTCATCAAGAGCCAGGAATGGGGTTGGGACTGGAATGAGAGGCCTGAGGAAGAGAAGGTGAGCTGGGCAGGGCTGGAGAAGGGAAGAGAAGAACCTGCTGCTCCTCTACACTCACCCCAGTCCTTTATCTCACTATCCACCTGCTCCAAGCAGTGCCTGGGGAGCCCTAAAGCTCCTCCACCAATTGCTCCTCTAAATCAAGTGGAAAAAATCCAGCCAGGCAGAGAAAATCGCAGCCACATGAATTTACAGCGCTGGTGATGGATCCAGGCAGCACAAACAGAGCGTGGCCTGACGGGCTCCTCGTGCCTGGCCTTTGCTCCAGGTGGGAAACACAGCCCAGGAGTGACAACTGCAGCTGAAGCAGCAAATCCTCAGTAATCCAGGGAACAGCAGAACTCCAGCATTCCTGACTCAGACTCCTTTCCAGGAGCACTTTGGACAAGTGCTCATTAACTCAGGGCACACTCTGCTCCCTCAGCCAGGCACACGAGGGTTTCCCTCTCCTGGCAGATGTTACAGATTTCATTGCAACACAGACTTGTCAGCTCTGCTTATTTTTGGAGCATCCCAGTGCTTTGGGAACATTGATTTTACAACCCTGGCAAAGGCACAGAAGTAGGAATGTACAGCACCACTGAGGAGAGTGGGCCTGCCAGGGAAAAAAAATCACAGGGAATTGGCAGCAGGAGTGGTGCCCAGGCTCCAGCCTCCCTGCTGCCCTAAGGACCCCTTTTCCTGGGAACAACTCACACCCTCTCCTTGCTGCCTCCCTACAAGAGAACAGAGCATTGAATCCTGGATCCTTCACTAAGACAAGACCTTAAAGCCCATCCCACTCCACCCCTGCCATGGCAGGGACACCTCCCACTGTCCCAGGCTGTTCCAAGCCTCATCCAGCCTGGCCTTGGACATTCCAGGGATCCAGGGGCAGCCCCAGCTGCTCTGGGCACCCTGTGCCAGGGCCTGCCCACCCTGCCAGGGAACAATTCCTAATTCCCAGTATCCCATCCATCCCTGCCCCTTGTCCTGTCCCTCCATCCCTGACCAAAGTCTCTCTCCATCTTTCCTGCAGCTCCTTCAGGCCCTGCAAGGCCACACTGAGCTCACCCCAAAGCTTCTCCTCTCCAGGTGAACAATCCCAGCTGTGCCAGCCTTTCCTCCCAGCAGAGCTGCTCCATCCTGGTGCCTCCTCTGGACCCTTTCCAGCAGCTCCAGGTCCTTCCTGTGCAGATGCCCACACACACAACCAAACCCCAGTGCTCACCTGCAGCAGGTCTCTCCGAATGGTTCTCAAAGGATTTCCCTCCAGGGCCAGGAATTTCAGCTGAGGGAGGTTCCCCAGGGTGTAAGGCAACCTGCAGAGGGGAACAACTGATTGACTCCAAAGCAGCTCCAAAACAACTGCTGAAGAGTGTGCAGTGGCTGGTCAGAGGGGAACCTGAAGCTCAGGTTCAAAAGAAAAGATGCAGGATCCCAGATAAATTAAAGTCGGAAAAGTTCTCCCAGACCACCAAGTCAAGCTGTGCCCAATCCCCACCTTGTCCCCAGCCCAGAGCTGTGAGTGACACCTCCAGCCCTTCCTTGGACACCTCCAGGCATGGGGACTCCAAACCTCCCTGGGCAGTTCCAATCCCTTTCCATTGGGAAATTCCTGCTGCTGCCCGCCCTGAGCCTGCCCTGGCCCAGCCTGGGGCCGTTCCCTCTCCTCCTGTCCCTGTTCCCTGGAGCAGAGCCCGACCCCCCCGGCTGTCCCCTCCTGGCAGGAGCTGTGCAGAGCCACAAGGTCCCCCCTGAGCCTCCTTTTCTCCAGGCTGAGCCCCTTCCCAGCTCCCTCAGGGATTCTCCAGCCCCTTCCCAGCTCCCCCAGCCTCTCCTGGGGCTCCAGACCCTTCCCAGCTCCCTCAGCTGCTCCTCACAGCACTCCCAAGTCACACCTAAGCCACAGGCAGAACACAGAACATTTCACAAGTCCCAGCAACCCCACAACACACAGAGGGCTCCTTCATCTCCTGACTGAGTCATTCCTGCTGCCACCACCCAGCCCCAGCCCAGGTGCCACTATTACCTACTGATGTCATTGTTGGCCAGGTCGAGTCTCTCCAGCTTCTGCAGCACCGTGATCTCCTCGGGCACTGCCTTGATCTTGTTGTCCCTGAGCTCCAGCACACACAGGGAGCTCAGCTGTTTCAGATTCTCTGCATTCAGGATTTCAATCTGATTCTCCCCAGCGTGTAATTCCTATAGGAACAAAGAGCACCACAACCGTGGTAAAATTACTTCATGATTTATCTCCTAAACAGTGACATCAGCAGTCATCAGTGTGATGATGTGGAGAATATGGACATCTCGATTCCCTTTCATCTGCCTACAAACTACCTGGATATAAATGGATTATGTTAAGAGGAAAAACAGTGTATTTACTCTGTAGTTACGAAGAAAAAATGATAATGGAAAAAGTGAATTTATCCAGAAAAAGTCCCCAGAGATAAAAAATAACTGTTGCAGGCAATAATAGATCCAGCTTTCAGTCATTCCTCTCCTAAACACTTTTTATTTTCCACACCTGGAAAGTCCTGCAAACTCATCTTTCAAAAGGTTGAATAATGAGGGCAGGAAGAGAAGTTGCACGTTAAACAGAGTTCTAAACACAGAGCTGTCATCTGGTTTTGATCACAGCACCTCAAAAAAAAGCTGGTGTTTAAAGTAACTGTCCTTATTTCAAAGTTTACAGCAAATGCACTTCCAGCAGAGCAGCCATTCCAAGCTCACCTTCAGTAACTTGCAGGAGGGGAGCTCTGGCAAGGAACGCAGTTTGTTCTTCCTCAGGTAAAGCTGCTCCAGGGATGCCATGGTTGCTAATTTAGGAGGTACCGTTTCCAGGTAGTTTTTGGTACAATCCAGTTGCCTCAAGCCTGTGGAAATCGATGTCCAGTGGCAAACAGAAAGAGAAGATAATAGCATCGTTGTCCTGGGGTTTAATTTAAAATAAACACAACAACACTCTGCCGAACAGATTCTAGAAGTAGTAACTCTGATTTCCTTGAGGAAACAGTAACCCTTAAGGATCTATTTTAAAATCCTGCTCTGTATTGCTGAACATAAGCACAGCACTGGCTGTTTGCCACTTAATAACCCGAGGAAAGTGATTTACTTTTCATGGCACTGAGATCTGCAGGCAGCTCCTTGAGCTGGTTACAGGCCAGGTTGAGCCGCACCAAGTTCACCAGCAGAGCAAAACTGGTGGGGATGGCTGTGAGCTGGTTGTTGGACACATCCTGCACATGGAAACAGAGAGAGAGACATGAGAGGTGTCTGAAACATCCCAGGAGCGCTGCTAGTGCAAAGTTAATTAGTGGCAGAGCAGTAAAATTAGATGGCTGACAACTGGCACAAGTGTGAGAGAAGAAACAACTCCCCCAGGACTGACAGATCACCGGGGATTTCAGCTTTCCCAAAATATGTCAAACCGAGAACAAACTAAAAACAAACCCCACCATGCAGTAACTGACATTAGGACAGCCACTGGAATATTCACCAAGCTCTGCCACTGAATCCCAGGGATTTTCAACGAGCAGATAAACCCTTTCCAAACACAGAAACAGGTCTGAAGCCATGCTTTACCAGCTCCTCCAAGCTGAGGAGCTGCCCCAGGCCCTCGGGCAGCTGGCTCAGCTCGTTGTGCTGCACCAGGAGGCTCCTCAGACGGGGCAGCTGCAGCAGCTCCTCGGGAAGGCTCCTCAGTTTGTTGTGGCTGGGGTGGAAACATGGAACACAAAGGGGAAGGAAAAACACTCAGGAGTTTTTAGGAATGTAACTGCACACAGAACATTTGTGTGCCACAGCCTGCTGGTCAGGACACCACCGCCTCTAAGGAAAACCTGGCTCCTGGGAACAATTGATTATCTTTATTTATTTGCTCAAGAACACTTTTAATCCTACTCTGAATTTACAACATTCCAGATGGATCCCAGTTTTTTTTGTTTATGTACTTCACACACGCAGGGGTAGCATAACCTCTCCTTGTGCACAAATTTACAAAATTACCCCAGTAAACAGAACATCCTGAACCTTCCAGCACAAACAAGATCTACACAGTTATTTACACTGCGCATTATTCATGACTGGAAATGTTTTATCCTCAGAACGGCCAGACTGAAGCAAATAAATGCAAATAAATATTTTGTGTATCATTATTTAGAATATCACTGTTTGCACCTTCCAAGCAATTGTGACTTTGAATATCAGTGAAAACAATTTCTAGAAACCCAAGGCCACCAGTCTTGATCCAAAATGGATAACATATATAATATATAATAACACTCTACAGTGAGTAATCTGGAATTAACTTTTTGAAAGAAAGGTTGCTATCCTGCAATCTCTCACACACACCTGAAAGTCACGGCAGCATTTCTCACGTTTGTTCTGTAACATGGCCTTACCTGACATCGAGTTTCTGGAGATTTTCAAGTTGCCCTAGAGCAGAAGGAAGTGATGTCAGCTGATTGTCATGCACCTGGAAGAGAGAGGTTTTAGGACAGTTACGAATTTGTACCTTGGAGGGGCTTTTTTCAGGCCTCCCCAATACATCCCATCTCTCCCTGCCCTCTGGCAGTGGGAAGCCATTCCCCCTTGTCCTGCCACTCCAGGCCCCTGTGAAATGAATACACCGGGGAAATGGAAAACAAAGATCCAGGACAACGTTTCCCCATGTCCTGCAGGGAAGCACCAAGGGATCCCTGTACTCACGTCCAGCATGGTGAGGGCAGGCAGCAGCTGCACATCCTCCGAGAGGCTCTGCAGCTTGTTGGAGGCCAGGATCAGCTTGGTCAGGTCCGTCTGCTCCCACCAGCGATCGGCAGCTCCGAAGGACAGGTTCTGCTGGGCCTCCTCCGGCGTGTCCAGGTTGATCCTCCACACGTGCTCGGGCACTGCAGCACAAACACAGCCGTCAGCTGAACCCCGCAGGTGTATGTTCCAAGACTGCACTGTCAGAGGGCTTTTTGTGTGTAAAATCACGGAGCGGGCTGGGCTGGAAGGGACCTTAATGACCATCTAGTTCCAACCCTTCTGCCTGGGGGGGGTGACGTATATAGAGATAGATAAATATATATGGGTGCATACGGGCATATACATATATACGGGCGTGTATATACATAAAAACATACACAATATACATAAATATATATACACATGCGCACACATATATATAAAATACACACATCCCCATAGTCACTCTCCAGTCCATTGTGTTCTAGAGACACTTCTGCAGAGCTATCAACCCCAGGCCGACGGGAACACGCCACAAACAGACAGCAGCGAGCAGATGGCGCTGCCCGGGAGCCGCTCCCGCCCCGCCCGCAGCCCCGCGGGGTCCCGGGGGCTCCCCGGCAGCAGCCCCGGCGAGCCGCGGGGGCAGGAGGGCCCCGCGGGCCGGCTGGGCTCACGCACCCTCGGTGAGGCCGCGTCCCGCCAGGTTGAGCTGCCCGCTGCGCCGCGCCAACCGCAGCAGCCCCTGCGGCACCGCCGGCGCCGGCTCGGCCGCCCGCCCGAACCCCGGCCCCGCACCGCCACCGCCCGCCCGCGCCCGCCGAGCCGCCGCCATCGCCTCACAGCCCGAGCGGGGCCGGGCCCGAGCAGCCGCCGGAGCAGGGGCCGGTGCCGCCCGCAGCCGGAGCCGCCCGCCCGCCCGCCTCGCAGGCGGGGCCCCGCGGGCGGAGCTGGCCCAGCCCCGGCGCCGCCATTTCCCGCCCCGCGGTGCCGAAATGGAGCCCCGGAACGCGCCGAGGGTGCCGGGCTGAGCCCGGAGCGCGCTGCTCGGGGTGTCGGACGCGGACACGACGGCGCTTTCACATCAGTTTATTGGTTTTGCTTCCCCCACTTAGCCCTGTGCGCAGCTACTCTGCAGCCTCCGGGGGGGCTGGGCTCGATGATCTCCAGGGTCTGTTCCAACATCAGCGGAATCTCACGGTGCGTTTGGCTTGGGAGGGATCCCGTGGCTGGGGTGGAATGAGAGGATATTCAAAGTCACAATTGCTTGGAAGGTGCAAACAGTGATGTTCTGACAAAATATTCCACACCTCCCACACACTGTCCCAGGCTGCTCCCAGCCCCAGTGTCCAGCCTGGCCTTGGACACTTGCAGGGATCCAGGGGCAGCCACAGCTGCTCTGTGCCAGGACTTCCCCAGCCTCCCAGGGAAGGATTTCCCCCCAATATCCCATCTAAACCAGCACATGGAACCAGCCCCGTGCCTGCAGATCGCACCAGCAGCTCCCAGTGAGAGGAAAATGCCGGATAAGGAACGTGGTCCCGTGTAGGACTGCAGCTCTCTTCACTCTGAAACAGCACATCTGTGTTTCAAACACTCCCCTCTTTGAAAAATGCTTCTACGAGTAGTTCCATTGGAATGAAAAGTAATTCGTGAAGGTTTAAGTACATTAGTCAAGTGTGTAATTCGGGAAACTCACTCCAGGCACTTGCTCTTCACTAAGGATATTGGCCTCATTAGTTTTTTACCAGCGTTCTTTAACCCCCCCCGCCTTTATTTTTATTTCTCCTCTCTCAGTGGAGGCAGAAACACACAGAAAACACTGGATATTTCAGCTGATTTTTTTTTTTCAACGGTGGTGCTTAAAAATGGGTTTTAAGGACTTCAGAGGGTGAGTGCTCCGTGCCTCAGGGCCCCTGGTTACAAACACTGTGTCACTTTCATCCCATTCCATTTCAATGCTGTTGGATAACTTAGTTCCACATGGAACATTGCTGACAAATCCAAATCTGGAATTTAAATAAGCTTTTTGGCAACTCAGTACAAGATACGGTATCTGTGACATTTCATAAGTGGAAACATGGTATCTGCTAAGGGATAGTGAGTGTCTCCTTGCTTTATGAATCAGATGTGGTAGAATTTCAGCTTGATTAATAAATAAGGCTTGTTTTATTTACATTCGGTGACATTTATGGGAAATGCATTAACATAAAGCAACAAACTCATCAGGAAATGGTGTGATTTGTACTATGTAAACCGCAAATACCTATTTTTCTCCTCTCTAACATTAATGAGAAATTCCCAACCCAACATTTTACTGCTTGTGATGCCTTTTCTGGGGCTACCTGAAAACAGAGGCCAGACAGAGTTAAGGGAGTAAAAAGCTGTTATATTATTGAAAGACTTTCAGGTACATTTGGGGCATTTTGGCAGATGAAGCCCTTCTAGGGGCTACACCCCAAAAATGGGTGATGGGTCATGGGTTTTCATACTTTGTTATCAGTTTGGTGCATTTGCATACTGGGGTTAATCTCCCAATTACAGCTTCAGCTAATGAAGTCATTGACCCCAAGTTTGCTCCCCCAACTCACTTTTGTTTCAAATACACATAACATTTCCATCTCTGGGGCCTGAGGCAGTGAGGAGTCCTTGACTGCCAGGCCTGGAGAGGAATTGCTGTGTCTGCCCCAAACGGGACAGCAGCAGCAGCTCACACTGAGTGTGGAGTTCAGAGTTACGCACTAAAGAGCGGCCGGATCACAAATACGCGGAAAGCACAAAAGCCAGGATCCTAAGGCATCACTGGGACGGTGTATTTTGTGACACTTTGCTCTGCGAAACCATGAGGGACGAGGAGGCAACAGCGGCCCCTCAGAGCCCCCTCAGGTTTCCCGCGCGCGGGGCTGTGGGGGGGGGGGGGGGGGGGGGGGGGGGGGGGCGGGAGCGCGCCCCGTCCGCGCGCGCGCGCGCGCGCGCGCGCGGGCCTCCCCTTCCCCGCGCGCGTCCGGCGGCGCGGCGCATGCGCGGGGCCGCGCGCGCAGGCGCGGCGCGGTGCACTGTGGGATACTGCGGCCCGGGCAGGCTGGTGAGGCGGCGCGCGCGGGGCCGGGCCGGGCCGGGGGCGGCGGGCCGGGGGGAACGAACCGGGCCGGAGGGGAGCGAACCGGGCCGGGGGGAACGAACCGGGCCGGGGGCGGCCAGCCACAGCGCCCTGCCCGCGCCTCACCCGCTCCCCGCCCCCGCTGTGTCTGCTGCAGCACCGGCGGAGCGGGCGGCGGCGCGATGGCCTCCAGCAGCGGCACCGACGTGATCCAGGTCACCAACGTCTCGCCCAGCGCCAGCTCGGAGCAGATGCGGACCCTCTTCGGCTTCCTGGGCAAGATCGAGGAGCTGCGCCTCTTCCCCCCCGAGTGAGTGCGGGCCCGGCCCGGCCTCGCCGCCTCCCCCTCCGTCCCTCCCCCCCCCCGCGCCCTGCCCGCGGCCCGGCGCCGCCTCCTGCCCGCCCCCGCGGCGGCTCCGGGCCCGGGCCGCCTCCGCTCCCGGGGATCGCTCCCGGCGATCGCTCCCGGCCCGGGCCGCCTCCGCTCCCGGGGATCGCTCCCGGCCCGGGCCGCCCCCGCTCCCGGCGATCGCTCCCGGCCCGGGCCGCCTCCGCTCCCGGGGATCGCTCCCGGCGATCGCTCCCGGCCCGGGCCGCCTCCGCTCCCGGGGATCGCTCCCGGCCCGGGCCGCCTCCGCTCCCGGGGATCGCTCCCGGCCCGGGCCGCCCCCGCTCCCGGGGATCGCTCCCGGCCCGGGCCGCCCCCGCTCCCGGCGATCGCTCCCGGGGATCGCTCCCGGTCCGGGCCGCCCCCGCTCCCGGGGATCGCTCCCGGCCCGGACCACCCCCGCTCCCGGGGATCGCTCCCGGGGGGCTGCGGGGGCGGCTGTCGCCGCGCACCCCGAGAGTCGGTGTTCCCCGCTCGGTCACGGGACTGCGGGGATTAGTGCGGGGCGTGGAGCGACACGTGCGGCTCCGGTGAAGTCCACGTTTGTCTCCAGGAGTTGTTTGCCCGGGGTTGTGCCCGCTGAGCCTCCGCACCACCAGAACTTCTAGATGTAGCTAAATGCGTTTTGTTACAAAGAAATTTTTGCCAGAAGAGCAGCTTACCCCCAGTCTACAAAAAATACACTTCTAATATTAGTGTTCCTTGCAAACAAATCCATGCTGAGCAGAGAGGAGACCGCTAACAATTGCACTTTCGTCAGTTGCATATCTTGCAAGGAGCTCTGTGCAAATTAAAACAAATAATGCACATTTCAAGTGTGTATATATACACACTGGAAAGAAAGTTTCAGGTACCCCGGCAATTTACAAATAGCCACAAACAAAATAAAATAAATGAGGCAGTTTTTATATCTTCACTTGCAGTTAAGTTCTGATGAACATAAATAGTGCTTTCAGAATCCTTTCTGATGCAATATAAAACCTGGGTGTTAGCAGTGCTGGTGGTTTCAGTTCGATTGATTTACAGACCCTGGTGACATTATATGTTGGTGTTTTGCATATTTATTATGTAAGTTAAAGGTTTTCTTTCTGCCACGTTGAAGATTAATCAAACAATCAATTATTTGTAATTACCCAAAATTACTTGTTTTTTTTTTATTTTAGGGGAAAAAACTATAGCAGAGCATTTGTTTTTCCTCATGGAGGCTTCCATTCCTGCTAGCACAAACCAAAGCAGTTCCAGAGGGAGTTTCCTTGTTCCCAGCTGGGGTAACTGACATGGCAGGAGCTCACCTGTGGCAGGTGCAGTCCTTTCCTGGCCTGCTCTGTGTTTGAACCCTTGGGGTCACTTTTCAGGAGCTTGTTAGAGGTGATTTGTGTCTCTGAAACTTTGTAGCTTTAGCTACACATTAACGAATCTGTTCAGGGATTGCTGCAGTGCCTTGGTGTCCTTTCCCTTGTGTGAGGAGCTCAGCCCCAGGGGGTTTTCCCTGGGCTGGTGGCAATCTGCTCTGGGTCACTTCGGGGCCCCCACCCACTTCACCCCAAAGAGAGGGACATTTTCTAATAGTGCCACCTTCTTTTTCTGCTCCTTCTCCCTCAGATTCCAGCTCCTGACTTTTCCCTTCCCATGGTGCCTATCCATTTTTGGAGGGGAATGGGATATAAATCATAATCTGTGAATTCTCCCCAAAATCTGGATTCCTTTCTGACTCCTGCTGGGATTCTCCCTTGCCTGTAGTATTTGAGGAACCAGTTCCATTTCCTTTGCTCCACCTCCTTGTTTGATCTGTGTCACTCTGACTCTGCTGTAGAACTTCCTTATTCTCCTGCTCTTCAGATCATGTGTAACTTCCTGAGCCTCTCTCAATTCCTGG
This sequence comes from Vidua chalybeata, assembly GCF_026979565.1. Taxonomy (NCBI): domain Eukaryota; kingdom Metazoa; phylum Chordata; class Aves; order Passeriformes; family Viduidae; genus Vidua; species Vidua chalybeata. Next base: position 5,566,543 of record NC_071538.1, read on the forward strand.
TTTTCCTTCTCTCCCCTCATCCACCTCCTTTTCCCAGTTTATTTAATCCCCTGCTTCCCATTTTATTGTACTCCTCAGCTGCATCTTTAATGCACAACCAACTTTGGGACTTCTTCCAATTCTCCTCCTCCTCCTGCTTTTCCCCGACTCTGTTTCCTGGTTCTCATCTTTATTATATTCCATAAAACTCCATCCAAACTGGAAAGTGGAGGGAGTGGATGTCTGAGTTTCCTGTATTGCAGCCCCAGGAAATCCTTGTGTGTCCCAGCATTCCAGTGGCTGAGAGACAATTCCTGAATGCTTCAGTCTTGGGTGAATTAGAATAATGATGGATGGTGGCTTTTTTGGGGAGCTGTTGAGAACATCCAGTTCTTGTTGAATTTCACCCAGCTTGGATTTGAGAGTGAGTGGAAATGCCATTTCTAAAAGTGCAATACACAGATGTAAATTAAATGTCAGGCTGCAGAAGGATTGCCTAACACATTTTCAGTTGTTTTTTTTTGGTTCATTATTTTGGGAGAAAGCTCAGCTACCCCAGAGCATTCCCAGTGACACTCCTGGCTGTAAACAGGATCTGCTGAAGAGTCAATAGGATCTGCTCTGGTTCACATTCCTTTGTTATCACTGGCATTTTAAAAATGCCTCAAAATACTGGGCTGCATTTCTGTAATGAATTGTGTAATTTTTATGCAGTTTAGTTCAGGAGTTCCTTCAGCTCTGCCATCAACCCTTGATTTGCTTTCCTTTACAATTTTACTGTGATTTTGTTAAACACCTTCTACTAACGCTTCTTTGGGTTCATGTTATTATTATTTATTATTAATTATTACTTATAGACTAAAAAAGGCAAGCTGCTGTGGATTCCTGGGCACAAAAGAGCCAACAGATTCAATTTTTTTTTCTCCCATTTATCACTGCAGTTATTTCCCAATTTATTCAGTCTGCAAGCTGTGTGAGCAAGTGGCTGTTTCTAATTTTAATGTTTCAGAAGCTGCAATGTGCTGGCTCCAATTTAGTTTTCCACACCAGGTGAAATGTAAGGTTATTGAAGTGTGGTCTGACAGACACTGGGGGCAGTTGTGTGTGGTGGGCCCAGTGGGGCTGAAGGTGAAGGAGCTTTTGGCATTTGCAGTGCCCAAAATAGACCCTGGATCTGTCTGCTCGTGTGGGAGCTGTTCCTGAATTCTGACAACCCCCAGTGCTGAAAGGCTTGATCAGCCTCAGCAGCCCAGATCAAACTGCTCTGGAGCTGGGATGCCTTTGAAGTCAGATGTTTTGGAGTTTGGCTGGGAATCCAGGAAGGAAAAGCAGCTTTTGTCAGGATCAGTGATGTTTTCAGAGCTCCACAGGCTGATCTGGACCTCTGGCCTGGTATAGGAACAAGGGGTTTAGGATTTGCTGCTGCTTCCACTCCCTGCCTGGGCCTTCTGGAGGCAGCTTTTAACTCCTCTGCCCCACAGTTCTGTCTGCAGAAGAATTTTTTTTTCTTCCTGTCTTTCGCTTTGTACATCCAATTACAGCAAAATCTGCCCCACTTTGAGGACAGGGGGGCTCTTAAAACCCATCCTGGAGCTTGCCTGGGTTGACTGCACCTGGGTTTTCAGCTTGGTTTGGTTTTAGGGAACTTACAGCTCTAGTTCTACCATTCTTTCCTGTTATAGAAAGTGGATATTTCTGGGTTGATTTTTTTCAAAGTGGCTCAAAACTTCTCAGTTTTGGGTTTGTAGGTTGACAGACACTTGTTCTGAGCTGGAGCAGGCACAGGCGTAGCTTGGAGGGAGGTCTGTTTTTGTGTGCTCAGCTTTTCATTCCTGCCTGAGCTCCTTACATTTCCTTGTGTTTGTTCATCCCTGCTGAAGACAGGCAGGAGCTCAGCACTGGGCATTCCTCAGGATGTGGGAGCATGGTGACGTTTAGTCTAGAAGCTGGGATGGAATTGAGTTGATAAATAAAACAAAATCCCAGACTGATTTGGGTTGAGAGCAACTTTAGAGCCCACCCAGTGCCACCCCTGCCATGGCAGGGACACCTCCCACTGTCCCAGGCTGCTCCAGCCTGGCCTTGGGCACTGCAGGGATCCAGGGGCAGCCACAGCTGCTCTGGGAATTCTATTCCAGGGTCTCAGCACCCTCCCAGCCAGGAATTCCTTCCCAATATCCCATCCATGCCTGCCCTCTGTCACCCCACACCCTGCCCCTACATGCCCTTGTCACAAGGATCCTTTAATCATCACCCTCTTCATTTCACAATTTACCTTAATCAGTTATTTGGGGCCTAAAGCAGCGAGTGTGAGACCACAGGGTTTAACTGAGACAGTTCAATTGGTCACTTTTTATCTTTTTTTTTCAGCCAAGTTTTCCAGCCAGGGCAGAATTTGCATTCAGGTGGCTGCTCGTGGGTTTATTGTGCATAGCAGAGCTCATGTGCAGCTCCAGGCAATAACAGAGCTCATGTGCAGCTCCAAGCAATAACAGCTCATGTGCAGCTCCAAGCAATAACAGAGCTCACGTGCAGCTCCAAGCAATGCCAGGGCTCATGTGCAGCTCCAAGAATAACAGAGCTCACGTGCAGCTCCAAGCAATAACAGAGCTCACGTGCAGCTCCAAGAATAACAGAGCTCATGTGCAGCTCCAAGCAATGCCAGGGCTCACGTGCAGCTCCAAGAAACAACAGGGCTCACGTGCAGCTGCAAGAATAACAGAGCTCATGTGCAGCTCCAAGCAATGACAGAGCTCATGTGCAGCTCCAAGCAATGACAGAGCTCATGTGAAGCTCCAAGCAATGCCAGGGCTCACGTGCAGCTCCAAGAAACAACAGGGCTCACGTGCAGCTGCAAGAATAACAGAGCTCATGTGCAGCTCCAAGCAATGACAGAGCTCACGTGCAGCTCCAAGCAATGACAGAGCTCACGTGCAGCTCCAAGCAATGCCAGGGCTCACGTGCAGCTCCCAGTGAGGGAGTCTAGCAGCCGGTGTGGCTTTGGGCTGGGTGGGGTGCTTGCCTGCTGTCCCTGAGTGCTGCCTCTGTCTCTTGCAGTGACTCCCCCTTGCCGGTGTCGTCGCGCGTGTGCTTTGTAAAGTTCCACGACCCCGACTCGGCCGTGGTGGCCCAGCACCTGACAAACACTGTGTTCGTTGACAGAGCCCTCATAGTCGTTCCCTATGCTGAAGGTTTGTAACTTGTTTGATGTTCTATGGGGCCACCCTTGGGTGGTGGTTGGTTCCTGTCTAGTGCACAGAATTTAACAGTAGTCCTATGTCAAACACGTCACAGATTGCCATTCTGAAACCCTTGGTATATTGCCTTTGGCCCCTGGATTTGGTCAGTTTGCTGCCATAGTGACACCAAATCTAAGTGGAATGTTTTGTGTGTCTTAAAGTGTAGAATAAGAACGTTTTAGGCAGAATTCTATGCAAATTTTGCTCTGTGTCTGTCTCAATGAGACGTTTTCCCGGACAGATTGTAATGCAAACAGGTCAATGTTTTAAAGCAATTTTACCTTAATAATTGTTTACCACTTTCACTCTCTTCATGAGAATGGTTTCTCCCTCCCTGAGAGTGCATGGGAGAGGAATTAACATTCCTTTGGGATATGCTGCCACTGCATCTATTTGGGAACATCCCCAAAAAAAGGCCCTCACTCTCCTTGTGGAGTCCAGTATACCAAGGGTTTGAATAATTATGGTTTAATTCAAAAGTGACAACTTCCAAGAGGTGCCACATGGGCACTGGTCCTAGTTTTTAATTCCAAGTTTTCTTGTTCATCCTTGATATATTTAATAGAATTTCACTAAATAATAAACTCTTCTCTCTGTTATTTGTGTGTGTGATTTTTGTAGTGGAGAAGGCAAATGCAAAGCCCTTCCAGATGACTGAAAAACAGTGGGTCCTCTGCAGCTACAGGGGATTCTAGCCATTAACTAAAGGCCAGCAAGCACTCAAGTCCCCAAGTGTTTTCCTGGTGTAACCACTTGTTAACTACATTTTCTCTTCTTCTTTTTATTTTTACATTTTAGGGTGTTACAGTAATTTGAAAGGCAATGAGCAGGGTTTTTGGAACTTACCTTAAAAGCAAAGTGCTGAGAAGACACCTCTTCTTACAGAAGTCTTATTAAACTCTTCTAGACTTGCTTTAGAAGTAACTGATTTCCATTGTACTTGTTCATTTCTTGATTTACTTCTGGGAAGGGTTGAATTGAATAAAATCTTGCAGATTAAGTCATACTACAGCGCTAAGTTTGGTACATGGCCTGGGGTCACACCTGTAATCTGTCATGCTGGAGCTGCCTCTTGAGGCCTGGGGAGCTGTCTTACCTTATCTTTGTGTTCCTTAAGCTTAAAAGATACAAAACTTAAAAGATGCCCAGCCTGATTCCTGGAGTGTAGGAATGTGCAGCGTGGCCTCTGAGTGAGCCCTGCTGCTTCCTGAGGGCACAGAACCCCTTCTGCCATGGAGTTACTGCTCCTGCTGCCACTGCTAGAGAACAGCAGAGCCGAGAGGCTTCTTGTCCCTGCGTGGGTGTTAAACACAGCACCAGTCCAGTGAGATTGTGCTGGAATATTCCCCAAGGCCCATGGGAATAATCCCAGTGTTTAACTCTTCCTACAAGGATAAACCCACTTTTCTCTTTGTCCGCTGTGGGTAAACCTGGCACACAGAGAAACCTGCCCAGCAGCTGGGCTTCAGAAAATCCAATTATTAAAGTAGAATATATTCCTGGGCCTGTTAAGGAGTCCCTCCTGGGCTGTACCTTGTGTTGTCTAACAGTTCAGAATTTAATGGCCTTGGCACATCACAAGAGAGGTGTTCAGCCAATAAAGTATTGCCCCTGGGTTGATAATCCCATACTTCTGTCTCTGTGCTGGAGTACAGTTTTCCCCCCAAAATTCAGCCTGCCAGGGTCCCAGTTGAACCAGGAGCAGCATTTGCCCAACCCACAGTGCCACTGCTGATGTGCTTAAAGCCAGGCCTGTGCTGAATGGGGCCCTCCTCTCTCTGATTTCTGCTGTGCTAATGAATCTCTGTGATTACTGCCTGTCACTAAAGCAAATGTTTATTATCTGTTTAGTGCAATAATTCCCCCCTGTCCCAAGTTTTAGCTCACACAGACACTTTGGTGTTGGCTGTTGCTTTGTGTTATAGAACTATACACAAAGGCTACGGTAAGGTTTAGTATTTGTCATTTTCTCTGGGCTAATTCCTGGATTTGGAAGGAACTCTTAAGGTTAAAGATGGCTGGGGGGGGTGTTTAGGTTCTTTGGTTAATGTTTGTTTCTTTTGTCTGTTTCTTTTTCTTTCATTTCTACACATTCATGCAGTATTTCATGGTTCTAACAAAGCAGCAGTAAAAAAAGCTCTTGAAGCATGAAAATTAACTGGTGAGGGGCCTCATTGCTTTTTTTAAATTGTAGTTTATTTAAATACTTTTAAAAGAAACAATTAGAGGATCAGATGCATGAATTTTTTTAATGGATGCAGATCTTCTGTGAGGTGTCTCGAGCTAAGTCTGAGGATTTGTATTTAGATGCCAGAAATGTTGTAGTTGCACTAATTTGAAATGTTTAGCTGTAATTGATAAATATCCTCTTGAGACATAATTTTGCATGCCAAATGACCCCATAATCTCTCTGTAGGTATGTTGATATATTTATGCATTCCTGCCCTTTGCCTCCATGACCTTTTTCCCCTGTCCCTCCATAACTTTGGGTATCTAAAGTGCTGCCAGCTCAGTGCCACGAGCCAGATATCAGTGCTGTGTATTGTACATTTGTGTAGATTATCGGCACTTCTCAGTATAGGTGGGAGGAACCATTACCTTTATTTAACAGTGGTTTTTCTTTTTTGTTGTTGTGTTTTACAGTTCTTTTCCCTGGTTCAGCCTGAACTATATACCAGGCCCTGCTGAAAATACCACCCAACAGTTTTCTTCTGCAGCTTATCCAGTTTCTCTTAAGTGCCCTGTACATATTGTATGTTTTATGATGAGATGCAGTTTCTTAATATGTATTACAGAAACACTACTGGTATTTGCAACTATATAGTAAAATTGTTTTATTGAACTCTCATTTTGGGGGCTTGGGCACATTAACAAATTAATCCATCTGTATAGGGCTTTTGCTGTTGGATAGAGTAAAACTCCCTCCACAACTGTTTGCTAGTAGGGCCCTGAGCACTCTGTGTGCAGAGCAGGCAGTGCAGTAACCCCTGGGCTTAGCTGGCTGCAAGACTTTGGGCCACGAGTCCCCTGTGCCACGGCAGGTGGCAGCAGCATTGTTGGTGCTCTAAGCTGGCACATATTGGAACAAAAGCATTTTACTGCACAGGTAAGGAATGTGCCAGCATCCCTGTGTGTATCCCAGCCACAGACACACCCCCAGCATTCCCGGAGAGCCGCAGGGACCGCATTCCATGTGACACGTCAGCAAAAGCCCTACCCAAAACACCCATCCCTTCTCTTTAAGTTTGCCAAAATTTGTATGGTAGGTGTAAAAGAAAACATAGTGAACTGTACCATATTATTAACCCCTAAATCCAACTTTTTTTGTCTTGTGTATCTTGATTTTTCTGTGTGCTTTGTAGTGAAGCAGCCGACACGAGTCGTTGTTCATAAAACAGCTTTTGAAAGTTGAGAGCACTCTCACCCCTGGAGAACCGACTGTGCTTGCTTACGTTTGGTTCATGACTTAAAAATCGAGTACAGGTGATGAAACCTTGGCAGTGTTAACAACAAAGTAGTGTGTATTGTGCTATTTTTTTTTTGCTCTAGAAACTTAACCTTTTGTAGAGAAAAAGGAACAGTCAAATTGTCACCCATTGAAGTTGCATTCTGACAAAAAAAGTTAATGCTAAATATTAATAGCCATCAAGCTTTGTATTTTAGCCAACATAAGTACTTTCAACAAACTCAGGTGGTGTATCAGGGAGACTTTGCTGGGTGTATTTGTGTATTTGGTGCCTCTGGGCTGGGATGCACTCTAATGCCAGGCTGTTTCCCTGCAGGAGTCATTCCTGATGAGACTAAGGCTTTGTCTCTCTTGGCACCAGCTAATGCCGTGGCAGGGCTGCTGCCCGGGGGTGGCCTGCTGCCCACTCCCAACCCTCTCTCTCAGGTAGGCTGGGGATCCTGGGTGAGTTCTGCTGCATTCCCACTTCATTCCTGCTCTTTCTTTCAGGACTCACGTGTTGATTCCAATTCCTAGAGTGGTTTATCGACCCTGGTGGATTGGGACAGCTCTGATGTGAATTGGGGCACGACAGCGACAAGCTGTTAGATGGAAAATCCTTATTTCCCTATTTCCTGGTTTCTCAGGGCCCTGTTTGTGCCTCTCACCCACTGTGCTTTACAGATGTGACAAGCAGTAGAGGTCTCACAGATTTTAAATTCCTCAAGTCCAAGGAGTTGCCACACTGTGAGATTCCCTTCATTAATCCTCCAGCTGAGGGGAAAATTGGAGCCTGGTTGTGTGAACCCACAGGAATTCATGTGGAAGATGAACAGTGAAAAGTGCACGTCGTGGGAGAAGCTGGAGTCACAGCTCAGCTCTTAACAGGGCCCAGAATCAAAGTGCAGGAGGCAAATTAATCATAATAAAGCCTCATTAATCCTGCACTTCTCAAACCCACCTCAGCTCCTGCTTAGCTGAAGGACCCCCTGGCCATGGAGCTGCTCAGGAGGGAAGAGCCTAAATTTAACCTTTGAAACCCAGGGAAGGGGTTGGAAGGACCAAATACAACCCAAAAGATTTCACTCACAAAAAAACCCTGTGCATGTGAATCCTGGAAATGGTTGTTGAGCCACCTGAGTTGCAGCTGTGTCTCTGGAGCCCAGGCCGCTCCCAGCCCCCCTGGTGGGATGTGTTCAACACATCCATTTTAGGGGAATGTGCTGCACAGCCAGGGTTTCAAGCACATCTTGGCAGTGTGGGTTGGGTTTGGGTGTCTGTCTCAATCATCTCATTTGAAATGGCCCAAAATGAGCTGCTTTAGGGAGCCTTCTGCTCTCCAGTAGCTTTTTAACCATATTAGGGACATTTGCAGGGATGCAATATTGTTAAATTGCCTTTCAACATAAACCGTGGCCATCTCAACCCTAAAATGAATTAGAAATGGGGCAATAGCCTCAAAAACTTGGAATGAATTTCCATTTTAGCGCTGAAACAGAACTTCATTTTCAACTATCCCTTCGATTTGCTGGAATGCTTTACTCCTTCACCTTTATTTCCCCTGCCCAGTGATGTCCCTGACTGATTTTGTCACTGCCCTAACTGCTGTCTCTGCCACAGATTGGTGCTGTCCCTTTAGCTGCTTTAGGAGCTCCTGCTCTCGACCCTGCCCTTGCTGCTCTTGGGCTTCCTGGAGCAAACCTGAACTCCCAGGTACGTCCTCATTCCAAAATATCCTTTATTGCCCCCCTCTTTCCTGCTCTAGGAGTGGTTTTCATTTGTATCACTTCACAGCCACTGCCTGGGAGCTCCAGGGATTGGTTTCTGCTTGGAATAAAAAATACCTGCTTGAATATCAAATTAAATGTTGGAAGGGGCCAAGGAGTAATTTGGGAATAGCAATGAAATATTTCAAGTGTGTGTCATTATCAGGCCAGGAACCTGCCTTGTTCCTCAAGTAAAAGGTAGTTTGACTTTTTAATTTTGTAGGGTCATAAATGTGAGGAAACTTCATTAGGTTGTTACAGCTGAACAAAAAAGGCTTTGAAGTACTGTAATATTTTGTATATTTATATCAATAAAAACATATCTATATTGATAAAATATTTAAGAGGTAAGAACCAAATATGCTTTCACAGCAACAAGAAGCAGCTGTAATTTAATGCATTGCTAGTGCCATCATAGAATTTTTTAATGTGTTCCCATGTGGAAGAACAAGCAAATGGTGGTGAAAATTAAATAATAAATGAAAAAAAAAAATTTAAAGGCAAATTAGAAAAATAGAAATTTGGGATGATGGAGGATTTTTGTACATTAAACCATCAGATTGTAACCAACATTTCAAAAATGAAACTTGGGGTTCATTTTTAAAAAAATGAGTGAGGATTAAATGTTTTCTTCTTAATACCCCATTGGTGCAGGAAGTGACTGATCAGAACAATACCTGGATTATCCTAAGAGCTGTAAAATACATTTTTTCATGGAATATTTAAATGGTTATAAGTTGGCATTGAGGTCTTCCGTGGACAGACAGCTTAGAGAGGGCTCTGTTCTCTTGCAGTGACAGAAATAACCTGTGCACAAAACGTTACTAGTACAAAATGGTAGATACAACACACCCCAGCAGTGTATTTTTATCTATCTGTTGGTATTTTTATCCATTTGTGGTTTTATCCCTGATCCTGCCCAGGCAGGGCTGGCTTTGGCTGCTGTGGGAAATAAATCCCCTGAGCCCCAGGGTGGGTGTTCACACCCTCACAGCAGCCCCAGTCACAGCAGCCCAGTGTGGCCTTTGCTCTTTGCTGGGGGGTGTTCTGCTCTGGTTTTCCAGCTGGGAAAACTTCCAGGGGACATCCCAAGGAAGGGTCTCTGGAGCTCTCACATCTCCCAGCCTGGTTCTAACTTTGTTTTTCCCTCACAGTCTCTTGCAGCAGATCAGCTCCTAAAACTGATGAGCACAGTGGATCCAAAGTAAGCACCGGTGTTCCCAAAGCCTTGTACTGCACTGCTGGGGAATCCATGGGGATATCCATGGGGATTCAGTGCCCAGTCCCTGTCCTGCTGGAGCTGATGCCAGCTTGGAAGGGCCTTGGAGCACCCTGGGCTAGGGAAGGTTCTCTGCCCATGGCAGGGGGTGGGATGAGATGGGCTTGATGTCCCTCCAAACCAGAACCATCCCAGGATTTCCTGACCCTGTGAACTGGCTGGGTCTGACAATGCAGAGCTGTATCCCTTGGATTCCTGAGTCCTGAACTTGGGACTTTTGTGTTGCCCAGGTTGAACCATGTGGCTGCAGGTCTCGTGTCCCCCAGTCTGAAATCAGATACCTCCAGTAAAGAAATAGAAGAGGCCATGAAGAGAGTCCGAGAAGCACAGTCCTTAATTTCTGCTGCTATAGAGCCAGGTAATTCCAGCCTGGAATGAGCCATTCCAGCCAGCATGGGGCTTGGACACCTGATCAAAACTGATGGGTTTGTTCTAATCAAACTGAGAGGGTTTGATTTAAAAACTGATGGTCTGCAGAGCCCTGCCTTAATGCCTGTGGTCTGTGGGGAATTCCTTTATTAGGTTTTTAATCATCCTGCAGTGGGTGCTCCATGTGTCCTGCAGAAATGGGCTGGAACTAATCCCTTGATTTTCCCAAAATTCACTGGTTTGAAGGCTGTAAAACACCCAAGTTCCTGATGCTTGTCAGGGATGCTTTCCTTTATCTTCATTCCTAATCTGGGCAGGTTTGTAAATAATTCTCTTTCTTGGAGCTTCTTTCAGCAGGTTTCACTTTAGAACAAGCTCCAGCAGCTCTCTCACAAATGTCAGAGCCACCAAATCTGAGAGGCAGCAACCTGAACACTGAAAATACAGAATATTCATCGGTTCTGCAGCCTCCTGATGATTTCTAGGAAAGAACAGAGTTCCTGTTCTTGCTTAGCTTGAGCCTTTTTTGTGAGAAATCCAAAACTATCATTTGACAGGTCCTTCAGCCCCTCAGGAAATGGCAGATTCTGGTGTTTTCACAGGATTTTCCATTGCCCTGCAGCCATCAGCTTTTCACTGACTTTAGGCTTTTTTTCTGAATTTTGACTTCTCCAGTTTTGCATAAAACTGTTATTTTGTGTCACAAACATGTCCCCATCCTCTGTTCATTCTTTTTGTCGTCTTGTGAAGAAAATTATAGATGAGCCTTCATTTCAAATGGCAAGATCAGGTTGATTTATATCAGTTACATGAAGCTCCAGGTCCTTTTCCTTTAGAAAATCTTTTTGAGTATTAAAACAAAACACTGGTTTTCATTCTGCTTTTCCTTTTTCAGACAAAAAAGATGAAAAAAGAAGACATTCAAGGTCGAGGTCGCGCTCGAGGAGGAGGAGGACACCTTCCTCATCCAGACACAGGTGACTGAGCAATTCCTTAGAAACACCTCCCACAGCTGGAACAATTCCTGCAAAAATCATTCTTGGGAAGAGCCTTGGGTTTGATTTCAGGCTCCAAAGCTTTATTGACATTTCAGTGTGCAGAGCTCCTGTGGATGGAGGCTTTTGCTGGGTTTTTGGGGGTTTCCTTGCCCTGAGCAGCTGGGCTGGGAGCAGTCCCAGGATGTCCCTCCTGTGACTCCATGTTGGTGTGTCCCTGGCAGACGCTCCAGGAGCAGATCAAGGAGAAGGTCCCATTCCAAATCCAGAAGCAGGAGGCGATCCAAGAGTCCGAGGAGAAGGAGATCTCATTCCAGAGACAGGAGCAGGAGGTCTCGGAGCACATCCAAAACCAGGTAATGGCTCCAGGGAGTCCAGTCCTGAGCTGGGCAGGGATTGTCCCCTGTGCTGGCACTGCTGGGTCCCCCCGGGGCTGTGTCCAGTTCAGGGAGCACCTGGGGGGCTCAGCCTGGGGAGCCACCCCTGTCCCTCCCAGCTCTGCATCCCTTTCCCAGATGAGGAAGTGCTGTTTGAAAGTGACTCAAACTTAATCTCTCTTCTACTAAAAGGGATAAAAAGAAGGAAGAGAAAGAAAAGAAGCGTTCTAAAACTCCCCCCAAAAGCTACAGCACAACCAGAAGATCCAGAAGCACAAGCAGGTACAGAAATGGGATTTTCCTTGCTCTCTGTGCCCAGCAGGATTTTGATACATTTCAATATTAAATGGAAAAAATGTTCTTGTGATAGAGCAGCTGGTCTGTGGAAGGTGTCCCTGCCCATGGAAGGAGCTGGGCTTTGAGGTGCCTTCCAACCCAAGCTATGCCTGGATCCCATTGGAGCATAATTCCAATGAGGATGTGTCTGGTACAGGCACAGCAGCACCTCTGCCATCTGTGTCTGTAAGATATTTGCATTTTCCTGCAGTGTTTGAGGTAAATTCTTTGGGTTTAGACCAGTTTTTCCTTGCTCTGTGTCAGAATTTGATGCTCCAGGGTCACTGCCAAGCTCTTCCTGATTTAGGGAATAAATCCAGGCAAAAGCGTTTCATGTTTTTAAAAAAACTTCCAACTTCAACTTGCAGTTTTAACAGCTCTTTAGTACCCTGTGAGCAGGGCTAGGGTTGGCGTTAGGGATGCATTTGTAGCTCTAAAAAAATAAACAGAGATTTCCAAAGCTCCTGTGTCTCCCTGCAGAGAACGGCGGCGCCGGCGGAGCCGGAGCGGGACACGGTCCCCGAAAAAGCCCAGGTCTCCCAAACGGAAAATGTCCCGGTCCCCGTCGCCCAGAAGGTCAGGGAAACACTTGGCTGGGAGGAATGGTGTCAGGGTGGGAAATTCCCAACTTGTGACCTCCAGGGAGGCTCCCAGGGGATTCTGTGTGTGGGGAATCTTTGCTGCTTTTGTGGAGCTGCTCTGGGCTGGGAGCTCCAAGGGTCGGGGGGGTTCCATGGGTGGCAGGAGTAGGATGTGCCACAATTCCCAGCCCCTTTGGCTCTGCACAGTAGGAATCAGCTGGTTTTGGGTGGCCTGGGCATTTTGTGACCCTGTCCCAGCATGGGGACTTGAGGTGCTCCTCTGTAAAACACTGGAGCATTGATGTTCTGCTGTCCAGGATTTGGACTCCAAAATCCCTGTGGGGCCCTTCAGCTCAGGAGATTCCATGGTTCTGTTTGCCACAGCATTGCTCAGCCTTGGCTTTGTGGTGTTGTCCTTGAGCCAGAGCTAAGAAGTTGGGATTTTGGGTATTTCCTGAAAGCAGAGCCTGTTCCCTACTTGCACTCTGCCATTTTCCTTTGGGTTTGCTGTGGGTAACGCTCTGGACACAGTTCCAGCCATGGAATGGGGTGATGGTGATGGGCCTTATCCTCTTCCTGCTGGTCTCACAGGCATAAAAAGGAAAAGAAGAAGGATAAAGACAAGGAGAGGAGCAGAGACGAGAGGGAGCGGTCAACGAGCAAGAAAAAGAAGAGCAAAGACAAGGAGAAGGATCGCGACCGGAAATCCGAGAGCGACAAGGATGTGAAAGTATGTTCCAAAAAGCCCTGGAGCTGCTCCCAGCCCTGCCCCACATCCCCCCCGCCCCGGCCCACAGGGAAGTGCTAACGTGTCCCTTTCCCTGGCAAAGCAGGTCACAAGGGACTACGACGAGGAGGAACAGGGCTACGACAGCGAGAAGGAGAAGAAGGAGGAGAAGAAGGTGGCGGATGCTCCCTCCCCCAAAGGGAAGGAGCCCGGAGCCGAGAAGGGCAGCGGGGATCCGGGCAGGGAATCCAAGGTGAACGGGGACGACCACCACGAGGAGGACATGGACATGAGCGACTGAGCCCGCCCACAGCCCCTCCAGTGTGATCCTTTATGCTGTACTTGTTAATCCTCCACCTAGATGTATCCAGCTCCGAGCTCTCCATGGTCTGTCCATCCCGATACTAACTCACACCCAAAGCTTGAGACAGGGATCCCCTGCTCCGGGGGCCCAGCTGACAGCACGGGCTGGGCCACCCCTCCTCCCTCCCTCCCTCCCTCCCTGCTTCCCTCCCTCCGGAGTGTCCCGGGCTGAGCCAGCAGGGCCCAGCAGTGTGGGGAGTGGGGCACAGCCCTCCTGTCCTGTGGGAATGCCCTGGGAGTGGGGCACAGCCCTCCTGTCCTGTGGGAATGCCTCGGGAGTGGGGCACAGCCCTCCTGTCCTGTGGGAATGCCCTGGGAGTGTGGCACAGCCCTCCTGTCCTGCAGCCACCGAGTGGCTGCCAGGGGCCTCCCGGACACTCCGGAGTCGGCCTTGGATCGCACCAGCTCTTTGTGCTCTTGGCTTTAGTTCTGGTTTTAAGCCATGTGCTGGGCTTGGTTGGGTTTGGGTTCCCGTTGGGTTTTGGTTGGCTTTGCCCAGGGTTCTGTGCCCTGACCTTCCTGAGGGCTCTCTCTCCATGTCCCAGGGAGAGCTGGAACGATCTGACCTTGGGAAGGGGAATCCTGGCCGTGCCCAGTGAGGGAGGGTTGGGGGAGCAGCCTCGCCCAGGGCTGGGGGCTCGGGAGCTCACCCGCTGCAGCAGGGAGTGCATTTTAAAATGACCTTGGTCTGTTTTTAAAGCGAGTCCATTGATAATGTACTTTTTACTTGATCTCAAGTTGTACAAACGGATGAATTTGTGTTCCTGTCCCGGCCGTTCCCTCCCTCCCGCACTCGGTGATCCCATGGTATTTGCAGAGTAGTTACCCAAAGCTGTTCCTTAGTTCCAGCAGCTCCAGAGCTTTTACTTTTGTGCAGGTAAAGAGACGAAAGTAGCCGACAGTCTGTGCCATGTCGATGTACAGTTTCGGAAAATGTTTTACAAAACTTTGATAATAAAACCCTGAAACTTCAACTCCTCTTCCTAGAAAACTGCTGGGTTTTATTTCCACCTCTGGCTGCACCAAACTTTACCTCATTCCTTACAGCAGACTTTTCCATCTCCCTGTTACAGTGAAGAAGGAATTGTTTTACTTTTGGGGCAGGAAATGGGTTAAAATGGGAATGTGGAGGTTTGTGGGACTGCTGAGAAGGGCCTGGGAGTGCTGGTGGATGAAAAGCAAGAGAAGGCTCTGGGGAGACCCTGCCTGGCAGGGAGCAGTTGGAACAAGCTCAGAGCCACAACTGCAGTTATAAAAATCTTTGTTTTAACTGGCAGTGGCTGGAGCCCTTCCTGGAAGTTTTCCTGCCCCTTTAGAAACGGGAGATTTTCCATCAGCAGATCTGTACCTACAGAGGGAGGCCCTGATCCCTCTCTCAACTCAGGGGCTGATGCTGGGGGCAGGAGAGCAAGGCTGTTTAAGAACTAAAAACCCCAACCCCATCCCTCCAAACACCCCCACCCCCCAAAAAAAGCCCCCCAGCCCTCCCTCAAAAAACCAAAAACCCAAGCCCAGAAGAACCAATCCAGGGTTCAGCCTCCATCCAGGCTGAAATCTCTGGAAGGACTGAGCAGAGTTCAGTGAACTTCAGGCTCCTTTTCCCCCCTCCCTCCCGGGCAGCTGTTCCCAACCTGCTCCCTGCATCCTTTCCCCATAAAACCTGGGATTCACAGAGGGCCGAGAGGAGGCTGTAATGAAAATGCAGGATTTTATTTAAAAAATGACCAAGAAAATGCCCTTGCAGAACGCAGCAGCAGGAGCTCGTTCCCTCCCCTCCGGTCCCGCTCCCACAGCGGAGCCCAGGCCCGGCGGGACAGGAGAGGGAAGCCTGGATTGCACAGGTGGAGCAGTTTCCAAATCCAACAGCATAGTTTGGTCTTTATTCTAACAAATGATACAACCCAAAGTGACTACGAGTGAAGGGAAGGGAAAACCAGGGAGCGGACGACAGGAAAACCAAGAGGTGACTCGTTTTCCATGGGAGTTACAAACTGTCAGGAAAAGAAAAGTGAAACTGCAGCATTACAGGAATTGGTTAATCCGGATTAAATAACGCAGTTCTCCTGGCGGGAATTACAACTCAGGAGCAGAGACTTGAAATAACAGAGGGAGGCTGGGAATATCCACGGAATCCGGGGGGATTCCAGCACAAACACATCCGGGCAGGACGAACGGACTGAACGCAGGAATGGGGAATTGCTGTGCTGGGAGTGCAGTGGCTGGACAGCAGCTCCGGGGAGGAAATCCAGGGTGTTCCCTTTGCCACGGGACAGAGCAGGAGCTTGGAAGACCAGAGGAACAGTTTGGTTCAGAAACAACCCGCGGGATCCTTCCGCAGTGAGGTCGGAATTGGGCTGAGCAAAGTTCCTGGTTGTCTTTTAAGAGCCATAAAAAACCTCGGGAAAAAAAAGAAGTGGTGGGAGGGGAGTCCCAGCCTGGGCATTCCCGACCCCCCAGGAGCAGCGGGATGTGATTCCCACCAGCCTGGTCCAGCTCCCTTCTCCTCCTGCCCTGGACCCCGACTCCAGCTGGGGTGTCCAGGGCTGCTCCTGGGTCCCCCTGACATTCCCAGGCCACAGGGATGAGCTGGAGCTGCTGCATGGACACAATCCACGGATCTGTGCTCACTCCCAGGGCAAACCCTCCTGGAACACCTGGCCTGGCCTCCAGGGAAAAGCCGAGGTGAGGCTCTGCTGGATCAGTGCTGCTTGGAAAAGGAATTTCCCAGAGCCAGGGGAGAGGGGAGGGACCCTGTGCCCCAGGATGGGGCTGGGAACACCCTGGAGACACATCCGGGCCCACAAACATTCCCTGTGTCCATGCAACACAAGCCAGTGACAAAAACAGGCTTTAGTGGAGAAAACATGGATATAAACATGGATCTCAACGTGGGCAGCCCCTCGGGATCCACAGGCTCAGCCCAGTGTCCCTCCAATTGAGAATTCCTGCAGTGCATCCATTGGGAATGCCCAGGTGCCCCTACGTGTGAGAACTCCTCACCCGGAATGTTCAGACAGGAAACACATCCCAGGAGGAGGGGAAAGTACTGACAGCAGCTCCAGGAGCCAATGGGGCTGCCCTGGGAGCTGGGGAACAACCCAGGGAATTCCCATCCCTCAGCTCCACAGGGAGAGCAGGACCAGCCAGGATTTCCTGGGGTAACCCAGAACAAGGACAGCCCCAAAGCTGTGCCCACGTTCCAAGGCAGAACGAGCCTTAGGAGCAGCTTCCTGCAGCCCCTGGAAGTGTCCCAGGGAGCAGCCGTGTCCTGGGGGGTGAAAATCCCCCAGGTCTGCGGCCAGAGGCCACAGGAAGCACAGGAAACACTTCCAGGACCTGCCCTGGGCTTTGGGCAGACACCCCGCGGCCACCAGCCCCCAGCAGGGGCTGCTCCAGAGGGGACAGAGCCACAGGAGCCTCAGTCCCACAGGAGGCCACCCAAAACCCTTTTTGTTTTCCAGTTCCAAGCCCAGGATCCACCTGGGATCCAGCAGTGGCTGCACTGCCCAGGCCCCACAGCCCCAGTGATGCTTCCATGGAGCCAAGGATGAATTTGGGATGACCAAAAATGCAAAGAAACACAAACCCACGGATCCTCCCTGTACCACTGAGCAACATTCTGACATCCACCTCGGGGAGGAACCTCTCACCTTCACTGAATTCCCAAGGAATGGGGTCCCTGTGTGGCACCTGGCCCAGGTCCTGCAGCTGCACAAAACATCCCAAAGGGAGCCCTGGGAGGGGACAGAGCCCTGCACTGCCCCACAGGCACAGATCCAAGCTCCAGCTCAGCCCCATGGACATCCCCAGTCTGTCCCAGAGGATCCCACCTGGCTCCCAGGAGCAGCACAGATGGTGTCAGTTCATCCCAGAGGTGTGAAACACGTCAGGAATTCATCCTTACTTGGGAGAACAAGTTCCATCATTCCCAGAGGATGCTCCACACCTGCCCTGACACGGCCCTGGCAGGAGTCATTTCCCTTTGCTTGTTTTCCCTAAAGTTTCATTTTGGATTTGAGTTTGAATTAACAAGAAAGCTGCACTGCTCCCCTGTCCCAGTGCTCCCCTGTTCCCCAGGTTCACAGAGGTGCTCCCACTCCAGTGCTCCTGGACTTTGCTGACAGTGATTCCCTGGGCCTCCTCCACGTCCCTCCCCAGAGCAGCCTCTTTGGGATGGATCAGAGATTCCAGCAGTCTGGAATTCCCTGCTCTCAGGTGTGCCTGACACCTTGCCCTGTGCTGAGCCCCTCCCTTGTCCCTTGTGCTCAGCACAGCTGTTCCCTCCACTGAGCATCAATGATCCTCTTCATTATAAACTTTGATCCTTAACTCTATGGAATTCCAGAAAAGTTTTACCTACAGTGCACAAAGAATATAATTTGGAAAATATTTACATTTTTGTACAATGACACCACAGCACTTGAATCTAAATTTCTTCATACAAACAAATAGCACCATCAGCCTTCTGCACAAATCTTGCCTAACAAACCCCAAAAAGGTGGATTATTGTTAGATGAGGAGACTGGAACAACTGGGAATGGGAATAAGCTCGAGGAGCTGGAGCACTGAACCATCCATGAAGGGGGGCTGGACAAGATGAGCTTTAAGGTCCCCCCCACCCCAAACCAGTCTGGGATTCTCTGTGATTTAAACAGGAAGAGGCAGGAAATGAAAGCTGCCCGTGAGCACCACGCTGGCCCCGGTGCAGGGAGAGCTCCTCCCGCAGGAAGGGGCAATGCCTGAGCTTTTCCCAGCTCTTCACAACTGACCTGGTGGTGCTCGGCCTTTCTGGGACACCTCTCCCAAGTGAGGCTCAAATAAAGGATTAACAAGTGACATTCCCGGCCAGGCAGCCCTGGAGTGCTCCCCAGGAGCCCAGGGAGCCAGGCAGGGAGCAGGGAGCAGGGAAGGAAGGGGGAATGAAGGGATCAGGCAGGGACAGCACCAGGCTGGGCCGGCGCTCCCTGCAGAGCACAGCTGGCTCTGCCTGGGGTGCAGGAGGAAATCCAAGTGCCAGTGGTGCCCATTTGGTTCATTCATCTACAGCCAAGGCATTCCTTCAGGATACCTTCCAACATTCTGTGGCTGAGCTGGGAGCTCAGGGAACAGGGAGCACGGGAAGGGCAGGGGGAGCTCACCTCACCCCCAGCCCCGGGCCCAGCTCGGTGCCAAGGTCCAGCAGTGCCTCGTGGATCACCACAAGTGTAGAAAATTTAAAAACCAGCAGCTCCTCCCAGCTGGGGGCGGCAGCTCCCGAGCCAGGAGCGGCTGTGCCAAAGGGGATGGCAGCAGGAGGCTCTGGGAAGCGGGAGCTGGAGGGGCTGGATGCCCAGTGCAGTGCCAGCACATCCGCACTGCTGCTCCCTCCCTGCGCTGCGGGCTCACGAGTTCATCCCTTCCTGTGCCCCACGGCTCTGCCCTGCTGGGGGTGCAGCCATTCCCTGGCCCTGGCATGCCGGGGTGGACGTTCCCAGGAGCTCCCAGCCCCCTTAGAGGTCCGGGAAGCGGCTGGGATCCTCCTTGTAGTCGTCGGGAATGGTGAAGATGGAGTCATCGAACTCGTCGTAACGGAACTCCTGGAAGGTCACAGTGGCCGTGATGGTGGGGAACACCGGGATGTCTGCGGGGACAGGGCACAGTCAGGGCAAGGCACAGCCAGCACCGGCACCAACCCCCACCCCTGCGAGGCTGGACGGGGCTTGGGGTGTCCCTGCCCATGGGAATGGGAGCACGAGCTGGAATTTGAGGCCATTCCCAACCCCAACTGCTCTGGAATGCTGAGCACAGGTAGAGCACAGCCTCCCTGCTCACACGGCTCCCTGCAACTCCAGAGACCCTTGGGAAAGGGGCTACTGCTTCTGGGGTCATCTATCCCATGAATAAGTTCATCTCAGACATTTCCACTTGCTGCAAGTGCAATAGTTTTCTATTTTTCACTTAAAATAAATCTATCACCAGTAATCCTTCAATAAAAGGAATCACAGGAATGTTTACAAAATACACCTGAGATCCTTCCCTAATGCAGGAATGATCCAGCACATCCCACTGCCCTTGGAGCAAGGCCCCAGCACTCCTGAACTCTCCAGCAACACATTCCTAAGTGAGAGTTCTTCCCCAAAACTCCAAAAAAAGACCTTCTGAACATATTGCAAGAATAAATGCACATGTTTAGATCTGGACTGGGTATTTGGGAAAATTTCTCTTGGAAAGGGTTTTCCAGCCCTGGAGGAGCCCCCATGCCTGGAGGGATTTCAAAGCTGTGTGGATGTGGCACTTGGGGACATGAGGCAGTGCTGGGGAATGGTAGGACTCAGTCTTAGAGGGCTTTTCCAACCTAAAATCCTGGATATATAAAGCCCCAGGAGTTGCTGTGTGCTCTTACCTAATTTGACAGGAAAGCCTGGTGGAAGCTTCATTTGAACAAATTCTCTAAGTTTGTTAAAGTGCTTGAAGGGTGCAATGACTTCTAAGACATTCAACAACCTGCAAAGGAGAGCAGAAGCCGTGACAGATCCTCCTGCCACACACACCCTGTCCCTCTGGAACAGGAAAACATGATCCAAAGGGCCCAGGGGACAGAGAAGGTGACAATGACATCATCCCCCTTCTCCATCCCAGGGCTTCAGGGTCACCCCACTTCCAGAATTACAACAAACCAACACCAGGATAGCAATTCCTTGTCCTCATTTTCCACGGGAGATGAGGGATGAGGTACCACCCCCCTTCTCCATGGACATGGGGAACTGATCCGGCTTTGCACTGGGTCAGGGGACACAATTTTGTGCTAAAATTTGTAACAGGGAAAACCATTTCAGAATTCTGTGGGATCAGGCACCAGCTGCTGATAACCCTGCCCAAAACTGCTCTTATCAAGCCCAGGTAAGGGCTTGGCTCCTCCCCCAGCCCCAGCAGCTCCCAGATTCCCAGTTTAAGGGATTCCTTGCTCAACTGCACTCCCAGCTCCCATTCCTGGGGATCTGGAGGGTTCTGTAGCTCATGAACACGTTAAAACATTCCCAACAGGAATAACTCCCGTGGCCAGGAGCTTCGACTCACGATTCGATTCCTAAGGGGAATTCCTGGCTCATTGCTATCGTGGCTTTGAAGGTTTTCTTGCTCTCCTTGCAGACCAGCTCCCTGCCCAGGTGAGGAGCTCTGTGAGGGAGAGGCAAAGTCAGTGTTTCCCAGGGAAATCCTGGGTTTGGAGGAAGGAAAACAGACTGGGGTTGGAAAACATCAGGGAGGAACGCCTACTTTCAAAGGGTTTGCTTTATTGTAAAGCTGTGCAGAATAAAGATAAAAAAACTCTTAATTTACATTACTCTGAGCTCTGCTAAAGCAGGAGACAAGACAAAAACAGGAAAACTACTCCAATAAAATAATTCCTCATAACCATGGTGTTAATAAACCCTCCAGGAAATGTTTGTTAACCACTACCCAGAAATGCCCATGGCAGGGGGTAGAACTGGATGGGCTTTAAGCCCCTTGCAAGCCCAAGCATTCCAGGATTCCCTGCCTGTAGCTGAGGCACTGACACTGCTCCCACACACGAGGATCACTTCCCAGCCCTCTGCAGAACAAACACCGAGACACCAAACCCGGCGTTCCTCCCCTCACCACAAAACCACACACAAGCAGCACCCACCAAGTGGAGATCCCCAAACCCCCATGCCGGGGATGCAGAGGTGTCCCTGGAATCCCTGGCAGACCCAGCAGCACTCACTTGCCACTCTCTGCAGAGATGTACTCCTCCCAGGAGATGGTGTTGGGGGACGGCGGCGTCAGCGACTGCCGGCGCACGGGCTGCGGGACAAGCACAGCTCAGCTCAGTGCTCCCGTCCCTCACCCTGGCATTCCCACCTGGAGCTGCCCCTCAGCTCCAACCACAGCCACAGGAAGCCTGCCCTGCTCGTGCCAGCCCCTGCTCTCAGCCCCCACTGAGGTGTTTGGCCTCCAAGGGCACTTTCTATAGCACTGGGCTGTGCTGCTCCACCGTAATGAGTTAATTCGGGGCTCTGAGCGCCAAGGCAGCAGCTCCAGCTCACACAGAAATAAATTAATCACTTTAAAAGCTCTGTGTGTGTTCCCAGCTGAAGCCTGGCTCGTTCTGAAGAGCTCTTGATTTCCTGGTGCTAATCACAGGCTTCCTCCCATTTTAATGAAGCTCAAAGGAGCACGATTGCCTTTCTGGCTTCTCTTTCATTCCAAACAATCAACATTGGGTCTAAAAGAATCCAAAGTTGATTTGCCACAGCCAAACCCCTCATCTCTTCTAAGAGACAAATTAAGGCTGAATACCCAGTATAACCACAGAAATCTCTCCCTGTGTGCACTAATCAGGGTAATTCATTAATGCATCACCAAAATTATACTTGTGGGTCATGTTTATGATTTTTAGATTATGCCAATCAAAAGAAAATAAAAACATTATCTACGTATTTTGCACCATGAGGAGTGGTGTGCAAGATTATTCTCCCACATCCTGGGCAAAGTTTATCAATTATACCTCGAAATTCTGCTCCATGAGGTTTCCCCCTTTGCTCAGGCTCTCCATGATCGCTTTATTCCGAAGGATGTCCTCCTCACTGAGATGTTCCCTTCTTTTCCTGGATTCCAACACAAGTCCATTCACCAAGTAGAAATCTGCCAGGAAGTTTCCTACTCTTTCCTGCACGAAAGGAATCAGGACATTAATGACTCACAGAAGATAAAATAAAACCATTTTGATTCTTGCCTATCAAATAATGCGATAAGGGAACTTGGGGATTGAGCTGGAATTCCCCCAGCCCCCACATGGGCTGGCAGTGGGCAATCCCAAAAATCCAGCAGGAACAGGTACTTCTTATGAAGGGAAGCTTTAAGACCAAGATTGTTGAAGAATTTGAGTGAAATTTGGGTGAAATTTGAGTGAAGGGAAGCTTTAAGACAGAGACTGTTGAATAATTTGAGTGAAATCCCTTTCCCAGCACTCCCATCCCTGCCTTTCTCTAGCAGGAACGCAGAGAATCCTTCCTGCACTCCCTGGAATCAACCTGCAGAGATCAGAGCCTCCTGGAACCAAACCTCTCCCAGCACAACCTGTCCTCCCCCTGCCCAACAGCTACAGCATCTTTCTTCCTCCTTTCTCCTGCTGAAGGCAGTCCAGCAGACAGATTCCACATGGAATGAACCTGTGGTAACTGGGGATACAGGGAGAGGGATTTTTCCTTTGTCCTGAACACCTTATCCTTTCAGAATCCTGGACTGGTTTGGGCCAGAAGGGACCTCAAAGCCCACTCCATTCCAACTCCCTGCCATGGGCAGGGACATCTTCCACCATCCCAGGTTGCTCCAAGCCTTGTCCAGCCTGGCCTGGGCCACTTCCAAGGATGGGGCAGCCAGAGTTTCTCCAGGAAATCTGCTCCAGTGCTTCTTGCAGTGCCTTTCCCTCCTCCCTCCTGCCCAGCAGCAGGCTCTGAGCTCCCCTCCCACTCACAGTTTTGTCCTCCCTGAAGAGCCACCCCGTCTGGGCCCGTGTGAACGTGATGGATTTGGTGGATAAGGTGGCAGAGTAAATATCACTGCTCATCAAAATGTCAACCTCCTCTTCTGTCTCCATCTCAGATTCCTGGAAGAAAAATTCCAAAATTCTCAGAACTTCTTAAGAAACAACAATTGCTCCCTCTAAAGATACACCAATAAATACAAATCCATAAGCCTTGTCCTTTGGATCTTTTCCCAGAAGCAGCATTTCCTGAATTTTCAAGCGGTTTTATAAAACCTCTGGCCAAATGGCTTCCAAATAGTTTAATCTTGAATATTAATGTGAATAAAGCATCCCAATGGGATTTATGCAGCAGCTCAGCAGCCACACCCTTTCCACAGGCAATAATCCATCTGCTTAAGTGACTGGGGGATAAAGCTGTAATTAAAGACTTGATTAATTACAGGGGGTCCAGTGAGTCAGACCCTCACTTGTTATCAGCTGAAGTGGCCATGGGGTGACTAAAAGGATGCAAAGCAGTGGGAACAGATCTGAAAACCCACCTGAGGACACCTAAGTTAAGGCCAGTGGAAAGACCAAAAGCAACACATCGTAATTTAAACCACATCTTTCCAGTCTATTCCCATTCCAGCTTTTCCTCAAGCAGAAATCTGGATTCAAAGCTTGTTTCCCTCACAAAATTCCATGTCACCTTCACAGCTCAAGTTGGAACACGTGAGGTAAGAATTCTTTGGTTTGCAGTTCTCTGGGTGTTTCTGAGGCTAAATTTTGTTTGATACATTCCCAAAAAAGCCTGGGATGTGTCCCACCCTCTTCCCAGAGCTTTACCTCGTGGTGTATTCGCTGGTAAACTTTTTGCTCATTGTCTAAAACTACAAAAGATTCGGAGGGTGCGGCGTCACCGTTAAAAATGAAGCTCAAATCCCCTCGTTGGCACTTCATGTCAGTAAAGTCTATCAGAGTTGTGTCCAGCCTGTGAAAACAACCCCAAATTTCACAAAAATGACCCATAAACGCAGGAGGAAATTCAGCTTTCAAGCAGGGAAGTGATTTTTTTTAATGGCAAACAAGCACAAAAAGGGCTAAGTTTTCATAGGATTTCGTAAGTGAAGCCTGGATGCAGAAATTGGCAAAAAATTGCTATAAAGGTAAAGTTTACTTCAGAAAATTGTATTTAATACTGCCAGCATGAGGAGGGGAGGGGGAGAGAATCTATTCATGCCACACACTGAGAAACAACTCCTCAGCAGGGTCCTGACTTGAGTAACAACATTGGGACATGACCCAAAATCTGAAGAGGACTCAGAAACAAAGTCATTTTTTTAAAATTTGATTTATTTTCATTGCTATTTCTATTTTTCTCCCCCACCAACACCAAAGAAATGCTCCTGCAGACCCGAGTAACTGGAAGAAGATGGAGCTAAGACCATGGATCTCTGTAGCAATTCATATCCAGTATTGCCAGAGCATTTATTTCTCATAAAAAGGTGGTTAAGGAACCTGAACTGGGTGACTTCACCTCTAAGTGGTGATTAAAACTCCTCATAGATTTGCCTCTGATTCCAAGGAAAAACCTGTAATTATCTATATCCCCTCAGTTCAGGCTTCATACAAGCAGAGCATTCAGAAATGAGAAGGAAAGCAACAGCCTCAGACTCAAATTTCACCTGAAAATTCACTTTACACACTCAAGCTGCCTCTTTAATAGAATAAAAGTTTTGACAGACTGAATCTCCAGGATCATATTCTTGCCTCTTTGTTTTAAATTTTGGCCCCTAAAGAAAATGCCAGAAAATACATTTGATTCCAAACTAAAAAGAGGTGAGCTTGGAGAGACTCCTGAAACCCTCTACTGAGTTTGAGAATTTGTCACATTAAACACCTTAAAGAGAGAAATTATATCACTTTTTGGGGTTTTTTTAACTGGAGCATCAACACTTTTCCACAAAATACTGGAATTTATGTGCAATTTTGTTATAAATACCCAATCTCTGTTTTTCACTGGCACATCTGGTAGATAAAGCCTTATCCAGCTGAACTGCTCTTGCTCTATATTTAAGTTATATTCAGCTCAAAAGAGATAATCAGAGAGCCTGAAATTCTGAAATTCCATGGCTCAGTGCTGTGTCATGGATGTGCCCAGGCTCCTCAGGGATTCTGTCAGGCTCACTGGGATCCAGAATTTCCCTGGCACAGAAGTACTTGGGTACAAAAGCAGCACTCACCTGATATTTATACCTTGTTTGTGTATTTTACATGCATCAGAAGGCAGAATTCGGGAAAGTAAAGGCACTAAAGGAGGGAGAGAAAAGGCAGTCAGGGCACTGAGATCCCTCTGCAAAATATTCCCATTAAAACCATTCCATCAGTTTGATTCTGGATGTGTTTTAATGCAGATACAGCATTTCCCATCATCATCTCAATCAAACACAACATCAGGGGTGTTTCTATTTGATAAAATTGATTTTTTTGTAATTGTAATTGCACACTCTGTTTCCAATATCAGAGAGAATTTGTATTTCCAATTTTTTTGTATTTCCAAAAACCATCTATAAATCCTAATAATTGTGGCTTTTCATAGTTTGAATTCTGGGATTTAACAGTTTATATAATGCATTTAACATTTAATGGGATTTAACAGTTTATATAAAGGGAAACCCTGGCTCCACTTAAAGCAGAACAGCCACAAGCATAAGAAATGGTCCAAAGTATTAATATTAATTACTAAATTAATAAAACACATAAAATCATGGAATCCCAGACTGGTTTGGGTTGGGGATCATCCCATCCCAGCCCCTGCCATGGGCAGGGACACCTTCCATGGCCCAGGTTCTTAAAGCATAGAGCATAGAGCTACTTCCCCTCCTCACTGAGTCACTGATGAGAGAAGAGAATTCAGCTCCAAAAGTGAATAAGCACAAATAAACCAGGAAGAAGTTGTGTGTCCTCTCCTCAGGACTCAGATCTCGAGCACTGGACTGTGACTGTTCCAGCACAAAGCAGAGGAGAACAAGTGTGCTGCAGGCTGATTGCATTATCTCCCTGGGGAAGGGACATGGAAGCACTCACCCCAACTTTGAAAATCCCAGTGAAGCTCTAGATAGAAGTCACCTAGCTGAGAAGAAAAGAAGAATGTGTTAACAGCTTTTCAGGCTAAATAACTGTAACATTTGCTGGAAGACAGGCAGAAGTTGTGTTTGGCAAAGAAAACTTTCTCTAACATTGTACTTGGATTTGCACTGAACTTAAACATCACTGAAGCTTTAGCTGCAGCAGAATCAATAATGACAAAATGATGTAACTCATTTGAACTCATATTTTTAACAGTCAAGCCCTGGATTGCAAAAGATTTATTGTAAACATGTGTTTAAAAAACACCTATGGAGCTCTTTGCTTGCTTTGATTGATCCCAACCAATCCCACGGAATTAGAATTAATTATACAATAATTAATGAGTCAAGTTTCAGGCAGTAGTATTGCAAAGATCAATTGCCACTGGCCTCGTGTAAATATGATGAAGTCATCAGGTCAGACCTCCTGTGCCTCCAGAGCACGTGTGAGCCAGAGCCAACCCCACCACGAGGTGCTCAGGGATCACAACACAGCTCAGCTTTCACAGGGACAATTTAATTCACTTTTGATAAATAACTGGGTTTCTACAAATTGCTGTCCCCAAACTGAGCAATACTTCACTGTGCCCAAGGGGAATTGGCTGCTGGATGCTGATGGAGAATGAAACCAAAAATCTCCTCCATCACTGGGCAAGAGTCATTTGGGGACTGAACAGACCAGGAAATTATTCATTGATACAAGATTTAAGAAAGCCTTAAAAATCTAATGAAATAGAGATACTTTAGCTCTGACATTTCAATGATGATGAGCAGGTCTGCCTTACACAAACTTTATATTTGAATTTCTAGAAGTTGAAAGGAAGTAGTATCTTAAAATAAATAGAATTCTGTGACCCCTTGAAACAGAGCCAAGATTGCTTTTAAAAGCAACAGATTGGTTAAAAACATGGAAAAAACTTCCTGGCAGTTTTCCAGAGTGTCCATACTCAGAGCACAAGTCACTGCTTTCCACCCCATCTGGTTGTGTCAGCACAACTCACCTCTTTCAGGGCTTTTAATAACCGAGGTCGCTTCTCTTCAACACTTTCCCTGGACTGCTGCTTGAGCTTCCTCAGGAGTGCTGAAACTACACAGGAATTAATCCATGAACTCTGTTTGTTTGGTAATTATAGGTGAGTGTCTTATTTGAGGTCTTAAACCCAACAATGCAATGGAACATTTCATCAGACCTGAGGAATTAATCCCAGTTACAGGAACTGCACCTTAACCTGCTCGGATCACCCCAGGAAGAAAAGCCTCAATAATTGTTTGTAAAATGAGCTATAGAATCATGTCAAGAGGGTTTTTACAGGTATCAGTAAATATGTGGAAACAAATATACTGAGTAACATCTACTCCACTGAGAAAATCAGTAGTGAGGAGCTGAGATGAAAATGTTGTTGGTAGATTATAAACTAGTGCATTAAATATTAATAATACATTTATATGTGTAATATATAGTGAGTTTTCTTCTACAGAAATGCACCACCACACATGGCAATACCAAATACTATTAACATTTGGTAATACCAAACACTGTTAACATCCACCAGTGAGTAGCAGCAGAATAATTCCCTTTTGCTACTCCATGTCTGAGGTGAATAAATAACATTTGAATAATGCATAATATATAAATTATATTTTCCCACAGGCCTCTTGAGATGCAGCCTAAAAGCCACATCCCACTGGCATCTGATGCATAAACAAACCTGTGACCACAGGGAGCAGGCCAAGGATGATCCCACCCAGCCCAGATCCATGTGGATCCTGTCACTGCCATTCCAAACCCAGAACGTGCTCGTGCAGAGCTTTCCCAGTGCCCTCAGTCTGAGCAGAGTTAACAGTTTGCTTATGTAACCCAGTGCAATTCCTTATCAAGGAAATGGATGTGCCTCATCATGTTCAGATAGAAAATGTTCAGCTGATTAAGAGAAACCCTTCAGAGAGCTGAAAGAGGGCTGTGGGAAAATAACCCAGCTTGAGAGCTCTGCCTTCCTGTTCTGAATGAGCCCCAGTTTGGGATTAACTGGCAAACTGGGATGAATGAAGAGGTGCTTACTCATCTGTCTGTCTCCATAGCTGATGGCTTCGGCCAGAGGGCTCCATCCCTGAGCGTTTTTCACCTTTACTGGAGCATTATGGGCTAAAAGCAGGTGGGCACATTCTGGAACAAAATATCCACAGTTATTTACAGTAAAGGATGCAGCAGGAGCAGTCAGAATAAAACTCTCCCAAAGCAATTCATATCAGAGATATTACACAGATTATCAACACACATATCTGGGTTCTGACTCATTCTAACAAACAAAGCCATTTATGCAAGTACTTCCAGCACTTCCCTGTTCAATATTACCTCTAAAAATAATTGGTGATCAGCCACCAATTATATAACACTGAAGAGACCTGGCCCTCCTGTTGGGTGGAGTTTGCTTTTTATAATATTTCTGCATGTCAGATACACACACCACTATGGAACAAGGATATTTATATTTAATGCATGACATCATCTCTCTCTGCTGCACACACAAAGCAGAAAAATACCTCAGGGCCTTCATCCCTCTCCAAGGGGTGAATGGATCATGGGGACACAGATCTGGGGCAACTCCCATCAGGTCAAGGGAGGCAGAGGAAGCTGAGGCACCAACACATCCCTGTGTGCCACAACATCCTGAGGAATCTGGGATTTAAAGAGGGCAAACAGGCACCTCTGTTCCAGGAAAGCCTCAGAGAGGTGTGGAACCAACACTCTGCATTCCCCATCCACAGGTGGACATGATGGTGGAAAAACTGAAGGAGACAAGGAGGGCTTCAGTGTTGCCATGTGCTGCTTGGAAATGGCTCTTCAGTTTCCAACCACAGGGAAACCTCAGCACATGTCACTGAAGCCACCCTGAGCCGTCTGGAGGTGATGCAGCAGGGCCCAGCTGTCTCACCACCAAGACAGGGACTTCCTGGGTTATTTTCCTACCACAGGTGCCACAGGAAACTGCACTGGTCATTCCAGATGCAGCAGCTGTGAGTCAGTGGCAGGCTGAGTGGCTGGGGAGGAAGAGATCCCTCCCTGTTAAATAAACTGTCTCCTGTGGGGATAAACAAAGGCCCTGACTAACCCAGCCAAGACACCGAGGGATTTTTATGGCTCCTTAAACAGTGCCCGGGACAGGAACATCACTCTGCAGGGAGCAGGCAAAACAGCTTGGAATCACCAGCCAGATTCCATTTCCAGTTCAATAAACAGGCTGGCAGAGCTGGGGGTGCTCATCTGCAGAGGAGAAGGATCCAGGGAGAGCTCAGAGCCCCTGGCAGGGCCTGAAGGGGCTCCAGGAGAGCTGCAGAGGGACTGGGGACAAGAGGAGACAGGAAAGGGGGAATGGCTTCCCACTGCCAGAGCATAGGGTTAGGTGGGATATTGGGAATAAAGCTCAGATTTCTCTTCCCACTCTTCTCCTCCAAATTCATGTGGCACCTTCTTTCCAGAAAACTTCACTGGCTTGAAACACAAGATCACATTCAGGAAAATGGAAAAAAAAAAACCCTTTTTTCCTCTTGCCCCTGAATCTTCAGGATCACTGAAGAGGTAACAAAACAAATGGTTCTACCCACCTTTATGTCCCAGCATCACAGCAAGATGTAAAGGAGTGTTTCCTAAAAGAAACCATAGAAATAAAAAGATGAGATTAAAGTCACCAGAATCCACTGCAATCCCCTCCTTAGCAAACTCCACTTCCTGCTCTAACCCAGGAACACACCAACATCCACCAGAGCAGTGACATTTGCTTGGATTATAATTGTCCAAATAAATATATTGAGACACATTTCATGGGCCGAGAGAGGCTTTTTAATGATATCTTGAAACTCACTCCAGGCAAAGAGGTCCAGAGGTGTCTTTGAGAAAGACACAACCCCTGTGCTCCCCATGGGCTGAAGGGTCTGATCCCTTCCCAGCCTGACATATCTGGGTTAAAAGCTACTCACAGATATGATACTGATTAAAAATTTAACAGCCTGTTTTATTAATTTTTCAAAGACTGAGTACTCATTTTTTACAACCACAGTACTGGGCATATTGAGGAGGAACAGCACCTTCACTACCAAGCTGCCTTTTGGTTGTTTCCAAAGAAAGCTCTGGAGGTGATCAGCAGCCTCTCAAACCTGTCCCCATTTTCCTGGCGATGTTCTGACACAGGTGGTATTTCTGTTGTTAAATATTCACTGTGAGGCACCCAGAGCTGTTTTTTCTGGATTAATGCTGCTACCAGGCTCACGACACACTTTATTTAGGCAGCTTAAGGACATAAAGTTCTTCCATTTAACTGTATTTTGCACATTTAAACATCTCCTTAGAGCAATCAAGAGGAAAAAATGCTGGAAAACACATTCCTTGTGCAATTCTAACACACACACACTGGGTTGAGAGTTAGAGAATAACTCCCATTTTGTCAGCAGGAAGAACCTGCTCTGTGCAGAGCATGTGCTGCACATCTGGGAGAGGCTGCCACACCAATGGCAGCGCCCTGCAGCACCAGGGAAATTCGGATGGAGATGGGAACTCTGCCCTGCTTGCCCAGGAGGGGCTGACAGGGCTGTTCAATGTGTCCTGCATCTCAATGTGTCCTGCATCCCGGGCAGCCACAGCCCAGCTCATTATACACCAACCCAGCTCAACTCCTGCTGCTATTAATAGCTGCTCCAACATCTGGGAGCCAGCACAGCACTGGGAATCCTGGATGCTGCCAGGCTCTGGCAGGGGATGGGAATAACCTTCCTGAGGAAAACGTTTGAGAGGGAGCCACACTGTGTGCACAGGAAATGCAAATTACCTGACCCAAGGGGAAACATTGTCAAAATCACGGAGTCACAGAACCGTGAGGGTGGAAAAGCCCTCCAGGATCACCAAGTCCAAGCTGTGCCCAATTCCCACCTTGTCACCAGCACTGAGTGCCACATCCAGCCCTTCCTTGGACACCTCCAGGCATGGGGACTCCAAACCTCCCTGGGCAGTTCCAGTGCCTTTCCACGGACCACCCTTTCCATGGAGAAATTCCTGCTGATGTCCAACCCAACTCTCCCCTGGCCCAGCCTGAGGCTGTTCCCTCTCCTCCTGTCCCTGTTCCCTGGAGTAGAGCCCGACCCCCCCGGCTGTCCCCTCCTGTCAGGAGCTGTGCAGAGCCACAAGGGCCCCCTGAGCCTCCTTTTCTCCAGGCTGAGCCCCTTCCCAGCTCCCTCAGGGATTCTCCAGTCCCTCCCCAGCTCCCTCAGCCTCTCCTGGGGCTCCAGACCCTTCCCAGCTCCGTTCCCTGCCCTGGACACGCTCCAGCCCCTCAGGGTCTTTGCTGAGTGAGGGCCTCAGAACTGACCCCAGGATTTGAGGCGAGGCCTCATCAGTGCCCAGCACAGCCACAGCCCCTCTTCCCAAGAAATCAGTGCTCCAGCAGCTCCTGGAATCCGGCCCGTGCCCACCCAGGTGGGCAAACAAGGCCTGCTGGCCCAAAACCACACCTCAAACACGGCACCTGTCCCCACAGACGTGTGGCCTTTCACCTCTGCTGAGGTACCTGCACACCTGCAGGGAGCCAGGGCTGTTTTCCAGCCAGAGGATTTGTCTGCTCAGGATTCAAGCTATTAAATGCATGTTATAATCAAACTAAAAGTCATCTACTAGGTGTAGCTACAGGCTTCTCCCAGGAAACTCATTGTTTGGGAATAATGACACTGGCCTTCCTCTGGGCAGTGATTTGGAGGTTAATTTAGGAAGCTGGGCAGGCACTCAATTAACACTCAACTGCTTTTAGCAGAACAGCAGGAGTCTCCCATTCCACAGGATTTGGCTTTCCTGCACTGAACCAACAATAAAACAGGCCTAGATTATTAACAATAAGTTCTCTCTCCCCTCGGTCCAATCCTTAGCACATCCCGGGATTCCTCTGGCTTATTTCTGAGCAAATCATCAGCCGGAGTCTCCCCCAAATAATTCCCAGTTCCAGTGTGTGTAAACAAGTGACAGATGGAATCAGGCGGGAAGAAAACAATAACAGGGAAATGTTACTCAGGCCTTTGGAATGTCAAGCCGTGAGAGGTTTGTTGTGGGTTCTTTTTGAATAGTTCAAGTAAAAACTTGGAGGGAGATGATGAGTCAGAGATCCCCGAAGTGTCCCAGCTCGGAACAGAGCTGGGAAAGCAGGGAGATAGTAATCAGAGATTTATATATGGATTCAAAAAGGATGGAATCAATGTGTGTGATACACACTGAGGGTGACAGCACAGCAAAGAGGGATCAGGAAGTGCCTTCAAGGAAAGATTTGGAGCTGCTGCTGCTGCGTTGCTTGAAGGGGAAGTGGAGGAGGAACAGGGAGAAGCAGCAGCAGGAATAGAGCGAGTGGGAAAAATCCTCCCCAAGTCTGGTGCTTTCATTCTAGCAGGATTTGCTGGAATGAAGGTGGCAGGCTAAACAGATCTGTAGCTGGATTTGGAGCCCTGCCCTTAGGAAAGCGCTGTGCCAGTTGTAGGGAACACTCCTGCCCATCCTGGCTGGGAGCTGAGCCCTGTGTTACTCTGCAGCCCTCAGCTGCCTTCCAGCACCCAGTGCCACCACACACACAGCTGGAATTCCCAATTCCATCACTCCTGCCACCGTGCCAGCCCCACAGATCCTTCACCTTCGCGCTCCTTTTGAATTCGCAGACCACAATTAAGCAGAGCTGATCTCCTTATCAGAAACACAACACAAGCATCCCCTTTATCACAACTTCTCAGACACCACACACGTGGAACTGGGAGTTCTCCAGCAGAAATGGATCATGTTACTCTTGAAACGGCCATTAAAAATAGAGATTAAAACCAACCATGAAGGTCAAGCTGATCCCCCAGGCTGATTTATTTGTTAACAGTATAAAACATCCCCCAAATTAAAACGTTTTGAAATGTCCTGGCAAGACATTCAATATTTACAAATTTCAGAGCAGCACAAGGATCAGATTCCATCTCTGCCACTGACACTGCCGTGGACAGAGCATTTGCAGAGGAGCAGCTGAGAACAACTCTCTCAAAATCCAACGCCACAGCATTTAAAAGGAAAGGGGGGGAAAGGACTGATTTTTGTAGCCTGGGGAAATATCAAAATCTGCTCTGCCAACAGCCAAAGGAACCGCTCAGCATCGCCCAAAGCAAACAGGTGACAGCTCAGACATCTTAAAAAAGAATGAATCTTTTAAATGCAGTGGGGTCTTGGGCACAGAGCAACACCCGGTCAGAGGCAGCTCTGCCAGCACGGGGCTGGTACTGGAGCTGACAGTGCTCATTCATATTTCGAAAATCATGGAATTGCGGAATGGTTTGGGCTGGAATGGACCTTAAAGTCCATCCCTGCCATGGCAGGGACACCTCCCACTGTCCCAGGCTGCTCCAAGCCCTGTCCAGCCTGGCCTTGGGCACTGCCAGGGATCCAGGGGCAGCCACAGCTGCTCTGGGCACCTGTGCCAGGCCTGCCCACCCTGCCAGGGAACAATTCCTTCCCCGTATCCCATCCATCCCTGCCCTCTGTCATTCCCTGTGTCCCGTCTCTCCATCCCTTGTCCACAATCCTTCCTAAAGGGGATTCACACACCCTTACGAAACTCCCTTTCAAAACCCCCAACGAATCCCCTATTTCCCGGTCCAGCACCCGCATCTCCCGCCTCACCGGGACGCGGCCCCGAGCCCCGGGATCCCCCGGTGCGTCCCGCTCACCGTGACTGTCCTTCTGGGCGATGCCCTGGGTGCGGATGAGCGCCGAGAGCCGCCGCACGTCCCCCTTGAACACGCACTCGTGCACGGGGAAGGGGCCGCGCTCGGGCCCGGCGGGGGCGGCCCGGGCCGGCGGGCGGTGCCGGTGCGCGCCGGGCCCGCGGTGCCCCCCGGCCCGCCCGCCCTTCCCGCCCGTGAAGGCGCCCCCGGGCGCCGCGGCCGCCTCGTCCTCGCCGGCCGCCAGCAGGTCCCCGTCCTCCTTGCTGGGCTTGTGGTCCCTGCGCAGCGAGCGGAGCTTCTCGCCGGTCATGGCCGGCGGGAGCGCTCGGAGCCCGCGGGGCCGGTCCCGCCCGGAGCCCCCGGAGCGGCCGCAGCTCCGCCCGCGCCTCACGGGCCTCGGCTCCGCGCCGCCATCTTCGGCCGCCGCTCTCGCGAGACTGCGCCGCACCGAGAGAGCGCGCGGGAGGAGCCACGGAGCGACCGGGAGGGGCGGGGCGGGATCCGCCCAACGGGCACGGCCTGAGGGGCGGCAGCGGGGATCGGGGATCGGGCATCGGGGATCGATCCCAACGGGCACGGCCTGAGGGGCGGCAGCGGGGATCGGGCATCGGGGATCGATCCCAACGGGCACGGCCTGAGGGGCGGCAGCGGGGATCGGGGATCGATCCCAACGGGCACGGCCTGAGGGGCGGCAGCGGGGATCGGGGATCGGGGATCGATCCCAGCGGGCACGGCCTGAGGGGCAGGATAGGGGATTGGGGATGGGTCCCAACAGCCACAACCTGAGGGGAGGGATCGGGGATCAATCCCAATAACCACATTTTGAGGGGAGGGATCGATCCCAATGGCCACATCCTGAGGGGTGGGATCAGGGATCGATCCCAACAACTGCATCCTGAGGAGCAGGACTGGGGACTGGGCATGGATCCCAACAGCCACATCCTGAGGGGAGGGATCAGGGATCGATCCCAACAACCACATTCTGAGGGGTGGGATCAGGGATCGATCCCAACAACCGCATCCTGAGGGGAGGGATCGATCACAAACAGGATCAGTGATGGATCCCAAGGGACCGAGACAGGGAGACTCCACGACTGTCTGAGCAGCTGTTCCAGTGCTCTCCCAGCCTCCATGGAAAGCTCTTTGGGAAATGATGGGACCTGGACACGTGTTCCTCAAAGGGAAAAACAGGACAGTGCCCCTGTGGTGGTGCGAGCCCTTGTAGGTGCAGTGTCAGCTCAGAAAGGACCTGTTTGGGTCGGAGCTTCCCAATTTCCCACTGCACCTCCCGCTCCTGGGCCAGTTCTGCAAGTTTCTGCTTCCAGTATGGGATGAGTAATTGTAAAAACGACGATGTCCCAAATTCCTGGTGAATTGGATTTTTTGCTAATTCTCCCAGGGAAAACAACCCCCAAGCTGCCAGGGAGAGTAGACCTGCTGTGATAACAGAATTGCCCTCCTGGTGCCCTCAGTTCACATCACCTCCCTCATCCCAAGTGATCAAGAATTCTAGGCAGATTTAGGAATTCCTGTGCCTGCTGTCCCCAGCTGCTTCCCACACTGCTTTTTACAGTCCTAGTACACAATTTGAAGTAATTCTAGGGAAAAAACAAAAAAAACCAATTTGCTTTTGCTCTACACTCCAGTGGTCTTTCCAATGAGATTTTTCTATCTCTCCTTGTTTTTTGAGGAAAGTCGAACCCAGCTGCGGGCGGAATGTGAGAGGCCGGCACTGTGAGCAGTTCTGATGTTCTGTTCTCCCGTGCTGGAAACACACACGGAGCATGGCTGGAATGGAGGGATTGGCTTGGCATTTAGCTGATGTCGGAAGCCTCACGCTGCCTTTTTAATTACTAGAGGCATGAAGTCACTGTTTACCACCTTATTATGGACTCCCTTACTCACCCCAGAAGTGGGACCAAGGCATTATTCACGGAAAGGGCTCTGTGAAAACCGGTGGTTTTAGGGAATCCCAACTGTGGGATTACTTTACACTTACAAATTCTTGAGAATGGGGTTTTTTTTTGTCCACGTATCAACAGAACTTTCCTACAGCAAGCAAATTTGTCCCTCCTAAATCCCAGGTTCCTGCTTGTATGTGAGGCTGGGGCATGGCCCTGCACACATCCAGAGGTTTGCTCTTCTTAGATCCAGCTTTGTTCAGATTTTATCCATAGTTTTGTTGTAAAGAAAATGTTTCCTTACAAAATCTAATACATAAATCATTCATCAGTGGCCTTCAGCACATACATGTCCTTTGTCCTCATATGTCAAAGTGCTGTTCCATGGACGTCAGTCCATGCGGGATAACCTTGGCAGGGAGACCCAGTGAATTAATTTTTAATCACAGAATGCCAGGATGTGTAAGGCTGGAAGGGACCATGGGGGCTCCTCTGGAGCCACCTCCCTGCTCCAGCAGGGACATCCCAGAGCACGGGCTTGTGTCCCAATGGTTCTGGAATATCCCCAGAGAGGAGAGGCCACAGCCTCTCTGCACCATCTGCTCAGGGCCGGGCACTGCCCAGGGCAGCAGTTCTGCCTCCTGTGCAGGGGAATTGCTGGGCTCAGCCCCTGCCCGTGGCTCTGGGACCATCGCTGGGCCTGGAGCAGAGCCTGGGCCTGCTCTGACACCCAGGGACAGACAGGGACAGACAGGGACACCCAGGGACAGACAGGGACACCCAGGGACAGACAGGGACAGAGAGACACCCAGGGACAGACAGGAACACCCAGGGACACCCAGGAACACCCAGGGACAGCCAGGGCTGAGGCCCCTCTCACTGGGGCTCCTCTCCAGGCTGAGCAGCCCCAGCTCCCTCAGCCTTTCCTGGGCACCGAGATGCTCCAGGCCCTTGCTCAGCTCCAGGGCTCAGCAGAGGGGCAGGATCACCCTCCCGGGAATGCTCTGCTGTGGCATCCCAGGATCCCACTGGGCACTGCTGGTCAGGGACATTTCATTGTCCCTCAAGATCCCACTGAACACTGCTGGCCGGGGACAGCTCGTTGTCCCTCAAGATCCCAGCAGGCACTGCTGGCTGGGGACAGCTCGTTGTCCCTCAGGATTCCACCGGGCACTGCTAGCCAGAACAGCTCGTTGTCCCTCAGGATTCCACCGGGCACCGCTGGCTCGTTGTCCCCCAGCACCCCCAGGTCCTTCCCCCAGAGCTGCTCCAGCAGCTCCCCCCAGCCTGTGCCGCGCTGGGGTTATTCCCAGTGCTGAGGTTCTCCAGGCAGCGCTGCCGGGCAGTCAGCACACTGCTCCCCTATGGCTCATTGCGGCGCTCCCGGCCGATTCCCGGCGCTGCCGGCCGATTCCCGGTTCCTCCCCGGCAAAGGCGCCCCCGGGTCCCGGCAAGGCTCCCGGGAGCGGCCCCGCAGCGCGCGGCGCCCCCCAGCGGGCGGGCGCTGCCTGTGCAGGGCGGGCCCCGCCCCGCCGGCAGCCAATGAGAAGGCGCGAGGGCCCCGCCCCGCCCCGCCGGCAGCCAATGGGAGGGCGCGAGGGCCCCGCCCCGCCGAGCCCCCGGCGCGCTGAGGGCCGGTCCCACAGAGCCGCGGCCATGGCAGAGCGGGGCGCGCAGGGCTTTCTGCCGCCCTTCGAGCACTTCGCCACCAGCGCCATCCACGCCGGCCAGGAGCCCGAGCAGTGGCGCTCCGGGGCCGTGGTGCCGCCCATCTCGCTCTCCACCACCTTCAAGCAGCAGGCGCCCGGCGAGCACACGGTGAGTGCGGCCGCCGCCGGGGCACCGAGCCGCGCAGGGGGCTCTGAGTCACCGGGCTTGGGCACAGCCGGGAGGCCGCGAGCATCCGGCGTGTCCCGGCCGGGGGAACGGAAGGCGGCAGGTCCTGGGCAGGGCAGGGAGCTCCCGGCGCGGATGTTTCCCCTCGTGGCGGCTCCGGGGCGAACGCGGTGGAGGCTCCTCATGGGGCCACTGCAGAGCCGCCTGCCCGCGGTGCCGTGCCCTGCGCTCCGGGAGCCTGGGGCTCTGTGTTCCCGCAGCGGGCGGCGATCCGGAGCGGTTGGGATGAGGTTGGGATGAGGTTGGGATGATTCCCGTGTGAAAGGCGGGAGAAGGGGAGCAGGGAGCACCCAGTGCCCCCAGGCTCGCAGGAATGCTGCTCCAGGGGCTGCCCGGAGCCGGAAATCTGGGAGGCTCTCCCGGCCCTGCACCCGCCGCAGGGCCCGGGCAGAATCCCTGTTCCACTACACATACTTCGTGTAAGAGCCTCCTGCGGTTTTGCTTCCAAACCGAGGCAATATTTCCTAAGGATTTTGTGGATGCCCTGTAGAAAGTGCCGGAAAGGTTTGACGGGACGTGGCACAAAGCTGCTGCCACTCCTAAATCAGCACCTGCTCCAAACTCGCGCTGTGCTGGTCGGGCAGGAGGAATTTGCCTTGTGATTCCTCATTCCACACAGAATCCCAGCTGTGCTGAGGAGGCCCTCGGGAGGAGTCACGCTGCTCTATCCACATCCTGATGACAGGATCCATGCTCTTGCCGGGGGCTCTGCCAGAGCGATCTGCAGGATTCCTGACTATGAGGAAGTTGACATTAAAGGGAAATCCTAAAAGCAGGAAAATCCCAGGGTGTTCAGCAGGTTCTCTTGGTAACAACTGCATCTGTGCATGCATGAGTGTCATTTTCCTCATTAAATTTCCCCCGAATTTGCATAAAAGCTGTGGCACTAGGAAACGTGTGGGTTGTCAAGAACTGATGAGAGGAGTTGTCCGGTGCCCTGTGGGTGTGATGGACACACGTTTTTCCTGAGAATTCCCACCAGAGAGGCTGAGGAGTCTCCCTCACTGGAGATACCCAGAGCTGTCTGGGCACGATCCCGTGCCCTGTGCTCTGGGATGGCCCTGCTGAGCAGGGAGTGGGAGCAGGGCACCCTCGTGGTCCCTTCCAGCCTGACCCAGCCTGGCATTCTGGGGATGCTTGGACTGCGCTGCCCAAGCCCTTTCTCCCGCAGTGGTCTGGGGAGAAGCAGGAGAATGTGGCTCCTTGCCCCAGTGCACCCCGGGCTCCTTTCTCTGGCAGGGATGCCCAGCTGGATGTTGTGCCAGGACACCCTCATGCTGCTCTGGGAGGAGCTGGATGCCCTCAGCCAGGGCTCTTTAAGGAACCTAGAACTGCTGTTATCCCAGACTTTCCCAGTGCCCTCTCTGATGTTTGATTCCTATTCCCCCCCCAGGGTTACGATTACATCCGCTCTGGGAATCCCACTCGAGATTGCCTGGAAAAGGCCGTGGCCGCCCTCGATGGAGCCAAATACTGTGAGCACCTCACGGGCTGGACGGGGCTTGGGGCAGCCTGGGACAGGGGGAGGTGTCCCTGCCTGTGGCCCCTGGGTGGGCTTTGGGGTCCCAAACCATTCCATGGATCTGTGAGCACGGCTCTGGCTGTTGGCTGTGGGCAGGAGCAGCTCCAAGGTGGGGAAGAGCCCAACACTTCTGGTTCAGGAAATTCCAGCTCCATCCCTGGGTTTCTCTCCTGCTTCCTCACTGCGGCCGATGCCTGGGCTGAGCTGGATCCATCCTTGTGCAGCGGCACTGGAGGCAGTGGGAGCAGGCAGCCCCTGGTCCCAGTCTGTCCCAGTCCATCCCAGTCTGTCCCAGTGTCCGTGCTGGTTCCGTGCTGTGCACATCCATCTCCTGCTTTCACTGGCTCCACGTTCCCAGCGAGGCAGTGACAGAACAGGTTCTTTTCAGAGGCAAAGCAGGAAGGCCAAGGCAAGTCTGACTTGTTGTGTCACATCAAACACTGATGATCCTTTCTCCTCCAGGCTTGGCTTATTCCTCTGGCTTAGCAGCTCTTTTGAACATCTGTCACCTGCTGAAGACAGGGGACACAGTTATCTGCATGGATGACGTCTATGGAGGTGTGTACAGCATTCTGTGGCTTCAGCCTTCTTTGTGCAGGGGATCAAACCTGTCTGTGGCTCTCAGGAGCTCTGAATTTCCCCAGCTCTGCCAGAGTCCTTCAGCAGGGTGAGCTCACTGCAGTTCCCAGGGCAGCCTGGCTGTCCCTGGGGTGACATTGGTGTCCTTGCTGGGTGACCTGTGTCGCTGATCAGCAGAGCTGTCCCTGCTCCAGGGCTGTGGCACACAGATCCAGCCTGGGAGGATCACAGATCCAGTTCAGGGCAGGCTACAGAGCCCAGCCACTGGTGGCCTTTCCCAAGCAAGAGCTGGAAAATGAAAGGAATCTCCTTTCCCCTCCCTCGGAATGGTGATGGTTGGCCAGTGAGTTCCCTGTTCTTGTGCACATACAACACACACACACACACACATTTCCTTTTCATATCACAGTTCTGCCCTGCCAGGTGACCTCCTCCAAAGTGCAGCTGGAAGCTGGAGACAGCAGGGATCTCTGCTCCTCTCACTCCCTCCACCACTCAATTAGCCAGAGTCATTAAGGCAGAGCAGGGGCTCAGTTCCTCATTCAGAGGGGCTCAGGGTGGGTCAGTCAGGCAAAGCCCATTTGCATTAAAGCCTCAGCCTGGGCTGTTTTCTGCAGGGGTGAATTTCACTGCTTCTCCTCTGGCTTGGTTTGTTATAAAGAAAGGGTTTCTCACCAATGAACCACCCAAACATCACTCAGATGTTTCCTTCAGCTCACAGAATCCACCTCCATGTTCCATCCCGTCATGCTCAGATGGAAAACTGAGTCCCTGGGGATCACCTTGGCAAAAGGGCCCCATCAATAAATTTTTAATGCAGGCAGTGTTTCCTGGTAGTGAGTGCTGCACATCCATTGATCCCCTGTTGCTGCTGGATTTCTGATCTTCCCAGGGAAAGGCTTCAAGGACAGGAAGGAATCATTTTTATTGGAGTGATGGGAAACAGTAGCTGGAGCCTTCCCCTTCATTTCTTCTCTGTTTAATTTCCTGATCATAAACCCCACATGGATTTCAAGTACTTCCTAAATCACTCTGATCCCATATTCCCATTATTGGTATTTCATGATCATTAAATCCACAACAATCCTTAAACTTTGTATAAATAAAGAAGATATAAATGTGCCATTTCTGGTGTGCAGCATAAAGCTGTGCCCTCCTGACTGTCCCTGCATGGTGCAGGAGGCTGGAGAGCAGGGAATGAGTGGCAAGGAAGTTGTTTCATTTTGTGACTTTTTTTTTTGTTTTTTAGGCACAAACAGATATTTCCAGAAAGTAGCCTCAGAAAATAATTTGAAAGTAATTTTTGTTGACTGCACAAAACCAAAATGCCTGGAAACTGCAATTACACCAGAGACCAAGGTAGGGAAGAGGGAAATGGATTCTAAAGGGATGTTAAATTGTTTTATCCTTGCTCCTGTTGGGTTTGGGGGTGTGTTGAGCTGAGGGGGGCAGCTTGGGGCACAGCTGGATCCACCATCTCCCACGGTTCTGCCTCATGGAAAGCATCCTAAGAAGGGCAGAAAGCCCTGGAGAGAGAGGAGGGAAAAGGGAAAAGGTGAGGAGGGGCAGAGGGAACGCCGAGCGCGGAGCCGCGGGTGCTCTGTGGCACTGCTGGGTGATCCCCTGCTCCAGGGGAAGGGAACTGTGCTGGGAAAGGCTTTGGGAAAGGCTCTGTCCTGGCTGTGTGAGGCCCTCTCCAGCTGGGATGCACTGGGGTGCCACAAGCCCAGCCCAGGGAAACCTCCCTGAGCTTGGGGGAACCAGCTGGAGCCTCCCCTGGCTCTGGCAGGGCCACTGCCCATCCCCACTGCACAAACCCCATGGGGAGCTGCCACCACTGAACCCCCAGAGCCCCTGGGACTCAGCCCAGCACTGGGAACTCTCTGACCTGCAGTTTTTTTGGGGTTTGTGCAGCTGGTTTGGCTGGAGACCCCCACGAACCCCACGCTGAAGGTGATCGACATCAGAGCCTGCGCTGACATCGTGCGCAGGCACCCGGGGGTGCTGCTGGCCGTGGACAACAGCTTCATGTCTGCCTACTTCCAGGTGTGTCACCTGCCCCAGGGCAGGTAGATTGGGAAAGGGATTGGGAAGGGATGATATCAGATCTATCTCCCAGGAGCCCAAGCTAAGCCCTGGTGTGTAGGTTTAAAGTCAGAGTGCAAAGTGCCTGGTTTTGTTCAGGATCAGTACTGTGATCTTGCTGAATTAAGAGAACTCCTCAGAAAGTGTTAATGCTTAGCTCAAGCAGCTCTGCAGATGGCCTGGGACGTAGCAGAGGCTTGAGGATTTGCCCTGCAATGTGTTATTCACTTCAGAATTCCCAATTTCCTCTGGAAAGTGCTGTGTGGAAGAACACAGGGTGCTGGTTAATGTGTCTGGAGCAGCCTGGTGTGGAGGCAAAGCCAATGCTAATGATTAATTGGTGGGAGCAGTAGGTGAGGT
Organism: Vidua chalybeata; assembly: GCF_026979565.1. Lineage (NCBI taxonomy): Eukaryota > Metazoa > Chordata > Aves > Passeriformes > Viduidae > Vidua > Vidua chalybeata. The sequence continues at coordinate 5,608,658 of NC_071538.1, forward strand.
ACCACACTGGGCTAGGAAAAAGAGAATTTTACAGTGATCTGTCCATCAATATTGAGTGTAAAAGGCCTTTTCCATGGTGGCTCTGGCTGGGCATCTCCACATTCCCTGGGTGGGAATCTTGTTAATGTGAAACTGTGCAGCAGTTTTTGCATCTGCCTGCTTTGTTAAGTTTTAACCGTGTTGCCCCTCTCTCTTTAGAATGTGCTGATACCATGTGCAAATTGCCTTAATTAGTGACTGATTAAAAATCTGGCACTGCCCAGCACCTCTTGCCCATCCACCTCCTGGTTTGTCTCACTTCAGGAGGCTCCTGGGCAGAGAGCTGGGAGCTGAGGGGAGAGGGAGCTGCCAAAGGAACCTCCTTTGCTCGTGTTCTCAGCTCCTCCAGGGCAGGATCTGCAACACCTGGAAAGCAAAGCAGTTCTTTAGCTTTGCAGTGTGAGCCCTTCCTTTCCCAGGGAAATGCACTTTGTGGGGTCAGTGCCAGGATTTGTCCCTGCCTCAGCCGAGCTGTGGAACCATTTTTTCCCAGCTCTGCAGTGTCTGTTGGATGTGCTGCGTCTCTTCTCTCCCTGGAGCCTGTGGGAGTTGGAGCAGTGCTTTTAAATCACATTTTCTTGTGCTTACCTTGAATTCAGAGTGCCTCCCTGTACTGCTGCTTTTAGCACATCTGTTCTGTTGTCATCCTCAGGTTTTTTTGTTGTTTCTCCACTCGTTTTTCCTGTATGAGCTCAGAGCCCTTTGGAATGGCTGGGAATGAACCTGAGTGCAGCCAAACTTGAATTATGATGTTATTTTCCTTTCCTTTCAGCGTCCTTTGTCTCTGGGGGCTGATATTTGTATGTCTTCTGCAACCAAATACATGAATGGTGAGAATGGAGAGTTCAGCACATCCTTGGGGCAGGGATGGAGGGAGACTGGGAAGGAATTCCTGGCTGGGAGGGTGGGGAGGCCCCTGGGTCCCTGGCAGTGTCCAAGGCCAGGTTGGACACTGGGGCTTGGAGCAGCCTGGGACAGGGGGAGGTGTCCCAGGGGTTTTATTTACACTTGGGGGCTTGTGGCAGGAGCCTGGAGTGGCTGATCCCATTCTTGTCCCCTGTCATTTGTAGGGCACAGCGATGTCCTCATGGGCCTGGTCTCTGTAAACCGGGATGATCTCTATGAGAGGCTCAAATTCCTGCAGAACTGTAAGTCCAGACAGGGAATTCCTGACAGGAATCCTGTTCACATCCACAGCTGCTGCTGGGGAGGGTGGGCGGGCACACAAGTGGGAAATCTGCCTGGGAATGTGACTTTAATGGGCAGAACTGAAAAAAGGTCAATTAAAAAAAAAAAAACTCCAACAAGTAAAACTCCAATAAAATGGAGGAAAATGACAATAAAATGAGAGACATTGATCTCCACTTCCTGAGCACTTCAGGAGAGCACTGGGGCCCATCCTGAACCCACTGAGGTGCCACCTGCAGTTTGGGGGGTTTGGAACTCCCTCACCCATCAGGGTGTGCCCGATGCAGAATTTTCTTATCTCCGATGATTCCAGCAATTTTCCAGCCTCTTCACTGTCAGGAATAAATTCCTGTCCATGGTTCTGCCCTCTGCAGTGAAGGTGCATTGTGCCTAATAAAGGTAACCCTTGAGGCTTGAGCCCGTTAATTGGCCTCATTAATTTGCTCCCCAATGTGGGAGATGAGGAACAGAGATTGCCTCGGGTGTCTTCCCACGTGTTCCAACCTCAGAAATGCTGGAGATGAGGATGTGTTTGGCTTTGCTGAATGCAGAACACCGATGTTGCTGTGGGATTCTGTGGAATTTGTGGAATTCTGTGGAATTCTGTTCCCATTTCTACAGCCCTGGGAGCTGTCCCCTCCCCCTTTGACTGCTTCCTCTGCAACCGGGGGCTCAAGACTCTGCACATCCGGATGAAGCTGCACTTCCAGAACGGCCTGGCTGTGGCCAGGTTCCTGGAATCCCATCCCCGGGTGGAGAAGGTCATTTACCCAGGTGGGTGGGCAGGGACTGGGGAGCTGCAGTGCCCTGTGACTGGGGTTAGGTGCCCAGCTGTGCACTGGAATTCACTGGGAATTCTCCCAACTCTCCCCATTCCAGGGCTGCCTTCCCACCCTCAGCACGAGGTGATGAAGAGGCAGTGCACGGGCTGTCCTGGGATGGTCACCTTCTACATCAAAGGGAACATCAAGAATGCCTCTGCCTTCCTCAGGAACTTGAAGGTAAAATAAAGGCAATAAAGTCACCCTGAGGGAGCTGGAATTGCCCTGCTGAGGGGAGGGTGAAGTGCCTTTTCTTGCCAAGTCCTTTGGCTGTGCCCCACTCTAAATCAGGGATAATTTGTCCATGGGGTTAATGAGGGGGAACAAAGGGATGCCTCAGCCCCTTGAAGTGTTTGTTTGTTTGTTTGCTCCCAGGGTGAGGCGTGTCCAGCTGAGCCCAGGAGCTGCTGCTGGCAAAGGCCTTTCTGCAGGGCTGGGGAGCTGGGGCTGGTGCAGCTCTGCTGGAGCATTGCAGAGTGCCCTCAGGAGGGAGAGGCACTCGTGGGGCACAGAGGGAGCCCCTGGCTCTGGGAATGCTTGGCTGAGTCCTTGTGCTGGTGTTTGGCCAGGTGTTCACTCTCACTGTGCCCCGGGAGGTGTTTGTATCCTGAGCCTACTCCTGATAACTCCTTTCCCTTTCTGCCGTAGGTGTTTGCCTTGGCTGAGAGTCTGGGTGGCTTCGAGAGCCTGGCAGAGCATCCGTGAGTTCATCCTCCCATCCTCAGAGCCTCAGAAAGCTGCAGAGCACCTCAAAATTCCCACAATTTCCCAGCCCCCAAAGCTGTTTTGCTGTTTTGCCTGTAGCAAAACTCAGGGACTGTTGTGCAGCACAAAGCCAGGGGAGAATCCAGAGGGAGGGAATTCTGTGAGAGTGAAGAGATAGAGGAGTTTTGCCTGGAGGGCTGAGGCACAGTTGGTGTCCATGAAGACAATGCCAGAAGCTGCAGAGTGTTGGGATGAGGAGCAGCTTGGATTGAGGAATGCCCAGCTCCCTGCTCTCACAAGGGGGCACAGTCAGGGTGTGCACCCAGCTGCCTCTGGTCCCTGGCAGGACCTCCTGGGGCGTTTTAAACTGCTCAAAAGAGCATCTTCATGGAATTGCATTCTTTTACTCAAAGCCAGTTTGCTTTTTGAAAAGGTCCATGGAAATGAGTGACTCTGTTTAAATGTTGAATCATTTCACTTCATGATTTCACAGCAAAACCTGAACCCCTCCAGCAGCTGGAAGGAACTGGTGCCAGTGACTGAGCACATGGGGAAATCCCTTCTTGCCTGTGTCCTCTGTAGCTGGAGAGAATAAACCCTCCAGAGTCCTTTGGGACACTTTGAGAAGGGATCTGAGGAGCCAGAAATGAAACCAGGAGATTTTATACTGGAGGTTGCACATTCCCCACGTGCAGAGCTTACAGAGCTTCTGTGGAATGAAAGAACAGCTCTGGAAGGAAGAGGAATAGGATTTTCTTCTTTGTCAGGTCCAGATTTTTAAGTATCCACTTCTTGTTAATCATTTGTGTCTTGGAAATACAGTCTGGAGATGCAATTCCCTGACTTGTCAGCATTCCCACCATTTCCAGGAACTGCTGCCAGGAGCTCTTTGCATCTGTGGGGTCACACAGGTGGCACAGAGGAGGTGTCAGATCCTGCTGCCATTCCAGGGGTGCTGGCAGGGAACCAGCCGGGCTGGGTTTACCAAAAAAAGTCCCAAATTCTTGGGATAAAGTTGTTCTTTGTCTTTTCAGGGCCATCATGACCCACGCCTCAGTGCCTGAGGAGGAAAGGAAAACTCTGGGAATCAGTGACACCTTGATCCGCCTCTCGGTGGGGCTGGAGGATGAGGAGGATTTGAAGGCAGACCTGGAGCAGGCCCTGGAGGCTGCGGTGAGTGGGGAGCTCCCCTCCAACAATAATCCCCAGCCAGCCTTTCCCTGGGGCTGAGCCTCCAGCTCCTCCCTGATGGACCCTGGGCTGGCCATGGAAAGTTTCCCTGATTGCAGCCCTGCTCAGGCACAGCTCCCCAGGGATTCAGGAGCACTTGGGCTGTGCCAGGCACAGTTCCCCAGGGATTCAGGAGCACTTGGGCTGTGCCAGGCACAGTTCCCCAGGGATTCAGGAGCAGCTGGGCTGTGCCAGGCACAGTTCCCCAGGGATTCAGGAGCACTTGGGCTGTGCCAGGCACAGTTCCCCAGGGATTCAGGAGCACTTGGGCTGTGCCAGGCACAGTTCCCCAGGGATTCAGGAGCACTGGGGTGTGCCAGGCACAGTTCCCCAGGGATTCAGGAGCACTTGGGCTGTGCCAGGCACAGTTCCCCAGGGATTCAGGAGCACTGGGGTGTGCCAGGCACAGTTCCCCAGGGATTCAGGAGCACTGGGGTGTGCCAGGCACAGTTCCCCAGGGATTCAGGAGCACTGGGGTGTGCCAGGCACAGTTCCCCAGGGATTCAGGAGCACTGGGGTGTGCCAGGCACAGTTCCCCAGGGATTCAGGAGCACTTGGGCTGTGCCAGGCACAGTTCCCCAGGGATTCAGGAGCACTGGGGTGTGCCAGGCACAGTTCCCCAGGGATTCAGGAGCACTGGGGTGTGCCAGGCACAGTTCCCCAGGGATTCAGGAGCACTTGGGCTGTGCCAGGCACAGTTCCCCAGGGATTCAGGAGCACTGGGGTGTGCCAGGCACAGTTCCCCAGGGATTCAGGAGCACTGGGGTGTGCCAGGCACAGTTCCCCAGGGATTCAGGAGCACTGGGGTGTGCCAGGCACAGTTCCCCAGGGATTCAGGAGCACTGGGGTGTGCCAGGCACAGTTCCCCAGGGATTCAGGAGCAGCTGGGCTGTGCCAGGCACAGTTCCCCAGGGATTCAGGAGCACTTGGGCTGTGCCAGGCACAGTTCCCCAGGGATTCAGGAGCAGCTGGGCTGTGCCAGGCACAGTTCCCCAGGGATTCAGGAGCACTTGGGCTGTGCCAGGCACAGCTCCCCAGGGATTCAGGAGCACTGGGGTGTGCCAGGCACAGTTCCCCAGGGATTCAGGAGCAGCTGGGCTGTGCCAGGCACAGTTCCCCAGGGATTCAGGAGCAGCTGGGCTGTGCCAGGCACAGTTCCCCAGGGATTCAGGAGCACTTGGGCTGTGCCAGGCACAGTTCCCCAGGGATTCAGGAGCACTGGGGTGTGCCAGGCACAGTTCCCCAGGGATTCAGGAGCAGCTGGGCTGTGCCAGGCACAGTTCCCCAGGGATTCAGGAGCACTTGGGCTGTGCCAGGCACAGTTCCCCAGGGATTCAGGAGCACTGGGGTGTGCCAGGCACAGTTCCCCAGGGATTCAGGAGCAGCTGGGCTGTGCCAGGCACAGTTCCCCAGGGATTCAGGAGCAGCTGGGCTGTGCCAGGCACAGTTCCCCAGGGATTCAGGAGCACTTGGGTGTGCCAGGCACAGTTCCCCAGGGATTCAGGAGCACTTGGGGTGTGCCAGGCACAGTTCCCCAGGGATTCAGGAGCACTGGGGTGTGCCAGGCACAGTTCCCCAGGGATTCAGGAGCACTTGGGTGTGCCAGGCACAGTTCCCCAGGGATTCAGGAGCACTTGGGGTGTGCCAGGCACAGTTCCCCAGGGATTCAGGAGCACTTGGGCTGTGCCAGGCACAGTTCCCCAGGGATTCAGGAGCACTGGGGTGTGCCAGGCACAGTTCCCCAGGGATTCAGGAGCACTGGGGTGTGCCAGGCACAGTTCCCCAGGGATTCAGGAGCACTTGGGCTGTGCCAGGCACAGTTCCCCAGGGATTCAGGAGCAGCTGGGGTGTGCCAGGCACAGTTCCCCAGGGATTCAGGAGCACTTGGGCTGTGCCAGGCACAGTTCCCCAGGGATTCAGGAGCACTTGGGCTGTGCCAGGCACAGTTCCCCAGGGATTCAGGAGCACTTGGGCTGTGCCAGGCACAGTTCCCCAGGGATTCAGGAGCAGCTGGGGTGTCCCTGGGGTTGCAGTGATGGGAATGGCCCTGCTCAGGTCAGGCTGAGGGAGGCTCACACAGGGCTCAGACAGGGCTTCAGGTTTGTCAGGGCAGGGTTTCAGAGAGGGTAGGAAAGGTTTGTTCCTGTATTTTCTCTTTTTGTGTGTGGTTTTTTTATTCGTGGGGAGGAATATTGGTTTTTTTTACAAGAGGAAAAATTACCATCAGTAACTTCACATATTTCTCTTTGCCAACATGAAGAGAATCTAATGCTAAAATGTGACTTTAATTCATGAAAATAAAAATGTGTGGCTGATAGAGGGGCCGAGCACGATGATCCCTCCCTTTCCTTCCTGCAGTTTGCATAAACCTTGAGGCTCAGGAAGGATCTGGAACTGGACATGGCTGTGGACGAGGACACGGAAACCAAACCTCTCTTGCTTTGCCTTTGGGAATTCCAGCCTGGGCTCCTGGGACTCTCCCGGGCTGTGCAGGGTGTGCTGGGCACAGCCTGGGCTCTCCCTGCCCACGTCTGGAGCCGGGAGCTGTGTGGGAGCAGCCGTGGGCACCCCGGGAATGTGATCCCAGTTCTCCCAGCAGAGCTCAGTGTTCCTGCTGCTCCTGCAGGGTTTGGGCACAGGGGCTGCTCCCTGGTACTGCTCTCGGGTCATTCTCTTCTCACCCGGCAGCTCAGCTCAGAAACTTGGTTGAGCTCAGATTTATTTTAATTAAGTTAGAAATTTGCCTAGGAGCTTTTTCTTCTCTTGATGTTTTATTGAAAATGAAGTGAAATCCAACACCTGGTAAATAACTTTCTAAACAGGAGCCTTTGTCTCTTTTAAGAAAAAATCATGTGCCGTGGGTTAATAATTTTAATTAAAACACTTTTCCTTTCCTTGCTTGTCTTTCCATGTGCATGTGATCCTTGTGTTCAAAATCGGGGCATGGAGTCACCCTGGAGCTGTTGGAATTCTCCTGTGGGAAGGGAGGAGGGGAATGGAGCTGAGGAGAGAGGGAGGATGGAGCTGAGGAGAGAGGGGAATGGAGCTGAGGAGAGAGGGGAATGGAGCTGAGGAGAGAGGGGGATGGAGCTGAGGAGAGAGGGGGGATGGAGCTGAGGAGAGAGGGGGGATGGAGCTGAGGAGAGAGGGGGGATGGAGCTGAGGAGAGAGGGGGGATGGAGCTGAGGAAAGGCTGGAGCTGAGGAGAGAGGGGGGATGGAGCTGAGGAGAGAGGGGGGATGGAGCTGAGGAGAGAGGGGAATGGAGCTGAGGAGAGAGGGGGGATGGAGCTGAGGAGAGAGGGGGGATGGAGCTGAGGAGAGAGGGGGGATGGAGCTGAGGAGAGAGGGGGGATGGAGCTGAGGAGAGAGGGGGGATGGAGCTGAGGAAAGGCTGGAGCTGAGGAGAGAGGGGGGATGGAGCTGAGGAGAGAGGGGGGATGGAGCTGAGGAGAGAGGGGAATGGAGCTGAGGAGAGAGGGGGGATGGAGCTGAGGAGAGGGGGATGGAGCTGAGGAGAGGCTGGAGCTGGGGCAGGACAGTTCTGTACTGGCCACACCCAGAATAACCTTCATTGCACAGAGGGATTAAATCCTGACAAAACCAAAGTGAAGGCGATCCCACCAAACCCTCCTCATTCCACAGCGTCCTGGACTGCTCTGGGTGGGAATGGACCTCGAAGCCCCTCCATTCCCACCCCCTACAGCTCAGGAGCAGCTCTGACATGAGCGGGGCCAGCTGTCCCAGCACGTTAATGACTGTTGAGTAAGGAACTGGTGTTCATTAATTTCTGTAATTACTGTCAATCGCAGCTGGGTAATTAACGCCCCTGGCCTGCCCGGGCCGGGATCCGAACCCGCGGCCCGCAGCGGCCCCTCAGCCCGGCCCGCCGGGTGACGTCACGCGTCGCGTGCGCCGGTCTCGGCCAATCAGCGGCCGGCGGCGGATTCGAACGGCGGCGCGGCGGCGGCGGCCGTTGCGCGCGCGGCGGGGCCGGCAGGGGGCGCTGCGCTCCCCGGCTGAGGGGCCGCCATGGCCGGGCCGGGCCGGGACCGGGACCGGGATTGGGACCGGGACCGGGACCGGGACCGGGACCGGGGCCGTACCGCGCCACGAGGCTGGTGAGCACCGAGCGGGGCTGCTGCGGGACCCGGGGGCGCGGCTGCTGCGGGACCCGGGGGCGCGGCTGCTGCGGGGGGAGCGGGGAGCCCGCGGCGCGAGCGCTGCGGGACCGGGAGGTGGCTCTGCCCCTCGGGGCTGCTGTCACGACAGAGGGGCGCTTGGGGCCGCGCCGTGCCCGCTGTCGCGACACCTGCGTGCTCTGGGCCCCCCCCCCCCCCCCACCTGCTGTCGTCGCGGTGCTCAGGGACACCCCCCGCTCGCTGTCGCGGGTGCCCTGGCACCCGGCGCTCGCTGTCGCGACATGTCGCTGCCTGGCGCCCTTCTGCCTCGTGTCCGTTTTCTCGGTGCGCGGGCGCCCGGGGACGCCACGTGCGGGAGCTCTGGGACGCCCCGCGCTCTGTCGCGACATTGACTGCTCACGGACACCCTGTGCCACGATATGTGGGTGCCCTGGCACACCCCCCCCCCCCCCCCGCGCTCTGTCGCGACATTGGGTGCCCTGGGACCCCGCCCTACCCTCGCGACACGGGGGTACCCGGAGACTTCCCACCCCGCGCTCTGTCGCGATCATGTCGGCGCCCTGCTGTCGTGCCCCCCCTGCGCTCTGTCGCGACATTGGGTGCCCTGGGACCCCGCCCTACCCTCGCGACACGGGGGTACCCGGAGACTTCCCACCCCGCGCTCTGTCGCGATCATGTCGGCGCCCTGCTGTCGCTGACACGCTGGGTGTCGCGACACGCGGGTGGCCGCTCCGTGTCCCCGCAGTGGAACGAGGTGACCCGGCGCTTCCGGGCGGGGATGCCGCTGCGGCGGCACCGGCAGCGCCTCCGCTCGCACGGCAGCTGCTTCACGGCCGCCGAGGCCGCGGACTGGCTGCACCAGGCGCTCCGCAGCAGCAGCAGCTTCGGGCCCGACGTCAGCCGGCAGCAGACCGTGCAGCTCCTGCGGAAATTCCTCAAAAACCACGTCATCGAGGACATCAAGGGCCGCTGGGGCGCCGAAAATCTGGAAGACAACGGTGCCCTGTACAGGTACCGAGGTTAAAGTTGTGCCCGTGGCGCTGCCCTGGTTTTTAAAAGCGTTTTCTTTTATAGTTCTTTTGAAAGTTTTAAAGTTCTTTTAGAAGTTTTCCGTGCCTTCCAATGTTTACATGTTTCTACTGGAGTTCTCACTGTTCATGTAAATAATGATTATTTTGCATTGCTCTTTGTGGGAGAACTGATGGACTCTTGGTTTGGCCTGTGTGGTTGGAGAGGTGGCAATTCCATCCTCCAACCCACTGCCACTTCTAGAATTCTATATATTGCAAGGTCAGAAGTTCTCTTTTGAACTTGCCAAACTTCTGTGTGCTCATTTCGTGTCCAATAGCGACACCGTGGTCTCTCAGGTTGAGGTTTTTAATTTAAAATGCTCAGATTTGCAGGAAGTGCTTGCTTTGGGTTAAACATCCTGGACAAAAAGTTAGTTATTAGCATAATTTTGCTCCTCTGAGTGCTTTACTTGGCTCCTGTGTGTCCGTGCTTTTGTCCACCCGAGGTTTTTGCTGGAATTCAAGCTGCACTCCAGTGCTTTGGAGTGAAGCCAGGGTGTTTTGTAGGAGCTGCCTGCTGGGTTTGCTGCTCTTGGGCCCTTTACACAAAGTCGGAGTGGGAAATGGAGCCAAGCAGCTCTGAAATCAAAGGCATTAACGGCCCCCACTTCTCACGTGCTGGGCTCAGGCTGTGCCAACGTCTTCTGCTTGACTTTGGCATCAAGAAAAACAGCCTAAAGCTCATTTATCATATGATAAATTAAAAAAAGAATCCTTTTTTTAGTCAATCTAACAGAGCCACACTGGTATGGAGTCAGAGGTTTTGTTTTGTCAAGTAATTGATTTGATTACAGATCAATTCTGAATGTATTTAACATCTCTTCCATTCTTCACAGATTTCCTCCAACCTCTCCAGTCAAACCTCTACCAAGCCCACCGAGGGAGAACTCGGAAAACTTCTCTGGAGACAAAGGAAAACTTTTTAAACTGCCCAGCTCATCCAAAAGGGGTTTGAAAAAACAGGAGTTCCTGCAGTCTGTGGTAATCACTTCTGTTCCTCACAGCATTGCAGTTGGCTTGCATTGTCTTTATTCTTTAAAATTTAGTGACACTGCTCTGTTGTGGCATCTTCCCTTAAGAAAGAATAGTTTAGACTTAAGGAATTCAGAAATAGTAAGAAATAAATTTGTATGAGAGGGGTTTTTACTTTGTTTTGGGTTTTGTTTTATTTCAGTGCAGAATTATCCCTGCTAAGGGATTTTAAAGTATTGGGAGGGCTGGAAGGTGAAGTCCTAGAAATGATCTGCACCACATGGCCTTGTTGAAATTTAATTTATCTTTGGGGGACAAATAAAAGGCACAAATCATTTAATTGGTCATCTTTCTGGAGAAGATGGAATGTGTGTGTGGCCCTTGAGTCAGCTGAGATTGGCGTACATAAATTCTGAATTTAGGTTCCAGTCCTAAAGGAGGATAATTCACATATTAATACATCTGGATTTGAGGTGTTTTTACCTTTTAAATTGCTGGTTTTGGATTGATGAGCATTTTTCCCATTTCTTTTTAGTTGTGTACTCCCATTTCAGTGCTGGGGCTGCAGGTTACCCCCTGGCTCATGTGGAAACCAATGCTCCACAGAATGCCCTGTTCTTCTAATTCCAATTTTCTCTAATTTTTAATTGCCTTAAGAAGCTCATTTATCTTACAGTATAAACCACTCATTTTCAGGAAAACTTAGCAAGACCAAAAGCTGATGTAAGAGAAGAAAAGAAGGAAGGCACACTGCAGAGGAGGGAAATAAGCCAGGAATATGTGCAAGAAACGTGGAGAAACATCATCCGGATACAGTGAGTGAGGAATTGCACACAGCACCTTCTCCTGTGGTGTGAAATAGCCCAAGCAAGCTTTCACCATTTGGTTTTCATTGTTAAAACTATGTTTTAAGTTGAATTTTTTCCTGTTGTTTACACAGGTTTTCTAATCTGTATATGAACTTTGGATTGTTGCATTTAAGGAATTTCTGATCATGTGCAGAAATGTATTTTAAACACCTCAGGTGCTCTTCCTTGCTGATTGTTGCTGTTTGTCCCAGGGAAAAGTGTCCCCAGTTGTCCTCCTGGAAGTGAGAAGTTCTCAAAGAGCACTTTAGCTCACCCAGAGTTTTGGAACAGATCTGGAAAGAACTTGTTTTCCTTCATCCCTTGCAAATCTTTGCTCTCTTCCTCCCCAGTTTGCAAACCATTTTGGGACTACCCTCGCTGGAGGAGGTTCTGCAGCCAGCCCAGATCATCCCTGAGTTTGTCATGTACAACATGAGCAACACCAGCAAACATGGGGTGGTGATCCTGCAGGACAAAGCAGGTGACATTTATTTCCCTAGATTTGCTTAAAGATCTCTGTTTATAAATAATAATTCACCTGTTTCAGTCTGTTGTTTACACTTTTTCCCCAAACCACAGCACAGCTCAGGGACCTTAAATCCCATCCCACCCCTGCCATGGCAGGGACACCTTCCCCTGTCCCAGGCTGCTCCAGCCTGGCCTTGGGCACTGCAGGGATCCAGGGGCAGCCACAGCTGCTCTGGGAATTCCATCCCAGCCAAAAATTCAGTCCCAATATCCCATCTAACCTTGCCCACCTTCAGCTGGAAATTATTCCCCTTTATCCTCTCAAAATTACACGTGGAGCAGTATTTAAAGTCAGTTTTAAATTTAGTATTTTGTGCTTTAAGTGTTATTTAATACGTGTGAGCCATTATTAGTTGTTAATTATTTGGGCTCATGTCTAAGTGATGCGTTTATGTTTGGATTTCAGAAGACCTCCCTCACTGGGTGCTGTCAGCCATGAAGTGCTTGGCCTACTGTAAGTCACTGAAGAGCTTTCAAGTTCCAGAAGCTGCTTTTGGGAGTTAAAAGGGAAATATTTGTGTGTGTGAAGTCAGCTGTGATGTTTCAGTTCAGAAACCTGTGGGTGGTTTCCTCTAATGCAGCTTTTCAGGAGTGAAAGGGACTTTGCTTTTCCAGTCCCTGGCTTTTAGCTGGACCAAAACATTTCCTACACTTCATATTAAAATGGGGAGATGCATTTTCTGTGGTTTGCAAACAATCAACTCTAAATTAATTAGATGAGTGCCTCTCTAATGAAACCAGAGATAATGAGCTTTTTTTTTCCATGTGCTGAGCTTCCTTTTGCTGAAGGAGCTTGAACTCCCTGTAGGGGAACTGAGATCACTGTGCTTTGGAAATGAAGGGACACACTAAGGGTGGGTGATTATTTTGCTGAGGAACCTATAAAGACCACAGATTAATTTTTCTTTATTTATTTTCTTGGTGTGGAACAGAACTGAGCACAGCTCTTCAGTGGCTGCTTGGAATCTCTTACACTGCTTTTGCTTACAAATTGTGCCAAATACAATATTTGTGGATTGCTGATAGGATTCTTTGCTTGTGAAACAAGAATAAATTTAGGCTGATCTTCAAAAATTTCTTTTCTAATGGGACTGTGGATTTTTGGTGTGAATTTCCTTTCTTCCCCTCTTTTCAGGGCCCAGGAACAATGACATGAGCCAAGCCACCTACAGTGGTTTCGAGCGGGACGTGTTCAGAACAGTTGCTGATTATTTTCTCAGTCTCCCAGAGCCATTGCTTACTTTTGAATACTATGAGCTCTTTGTTAATATCTTAGGTAGGTATGAATTCAGAAACAGTCAGGGAAGCTCTGAGTTCAGATCAGCTGGGGGACAAATGTGTGATTCAAAGCAGAGCTTGGCCCTCTGATGGGTGTGGGAGCTCCAATCTGAGGAGGATCATCACTGCTCCATTCTGTATTAGTGTTAATTAAAATGTACTTCTGCCTCATGATTTCCCATTTAAATTGCTGTTTCAGCTCACATTCTAAATATTCAATAACAAAAACTTCAAAAGATGTGCTTGTTCTGCTTGCTCCTCACTACTGCAGTGTTACCTTTGTTCTTGCATGTTGGTTGCAATGGCCTTGTTAAATTGCTTTGGGACTGAACTAAAGCCTTAATTAATATCTTAATTAATATCTTGACTTTGTTGTCTGTCTGCCCAGTTAGCAGCTCTCTGAACTGGTTCATTTTCATACCACTTGCATCTTTAACATCTCTTTCATTTCCTGATAGTTTTGTGTGGCTACATCCAAATTCCTGATCTGGGCAGTGGAAAACGTTCTGTCCAAGAGGAGAAATGTGACCCTCAGCCTTCAAAAACTCCTCACTTGAACTCTTTCAAGTCCACTGAGTGTCTTCTCCTAAGCCTGCTCCTCAAAGAGTCTGACAAGAAGGAGAAAGGAGAAGCTTCCAGGAGGTTTTCCTCAGAGGAGCTGAGAGCCCAAAACCGGCACAGAAAGAAATGGCAGCAGCACAAACTGCCACGTCAGCAAGGGAGTGCTGGGAGCCTGATAGGAGGGAGCTGCCAGAATCTTGCAGCATCCAGGAATGACCAAGAGCCACCTGGAGCATTTAGGACAAGGTGTTACTCCTTGGAAAGAATTGGAGCTGCTGCTTCAAGTGTGTGTGATAAAGGAGGAGGTGTGAGCCCCATCGCGAGGAGCGGAGAGCTGCTGGAGGAGCACAGAGTGAACTCGGTGGTGGAGCTGGGCTGGGATAGCTCAGCTCCAGCCCGGAGCCAGGGCCTCAGGAAGGTGCCTGGCCCGTGTCCCTGGGCTCAGGAGCTGTGGGATGGCAGCCACGGGTCCCGGGCCCTGCGCCACTCCCTGAGCCTGCTGGGCAGGAGGAGCTCCAGGAGCTGCAGTGCCATCAACAGACCCAGTGCTGAGATCACAGTGCAGCCCCTGCCCCGGGGGCAGGGCACACCCAGCCCCTCTGTGGCCATCAGCGTCCAAAAGAGACTCTGCAGGAGCAGCACAGACCTGTCAGGACGCTCTGTCCCCCCCTCCCCTTGTGTGTTGGCTGGCACAAGTAAGGGCTCTCTGCAGCATGCTGTACTGCCTTGTTGTGTGGCCTCACTAATCCCTGCTTCCCTCACCTCTGCCACTCTTGCTAGGTTTGTGGATAGGCACAGAGCATGGATTTGTGGGGTTTTTAAAGGAAATCTGCTGGCTAAATTGTTTAAACTGCTGTAGCTCTGCTAACAGTGTGTAGTATCTTTGGAGTATGAGCTTGATGTAACTGGCCTCTCTGCTCAGGTAAGTGATGGGGACAGGGAAGTAACTGGCCTCTCTGCTCAGGTAAGTGATGGGGACAGGGAATCTGCACACTCCTGCCTGCTGGAGATGTCTTTTCCTGTTCTGTGAATCAGTATTTTCTGGAAATACTTCTGGGAATAATTAGCGTCACTCCTTAATTGTATTGTGGTCCTAATTGCACCATAATGAAGGAAGTTGAAGATGACCACACAAACAAAAGCCTGTACATTCTCTTCTGTGTTACAGCTGATTTCTCTGAAACATAAGTAATCACACTGAAAAATAAGAAATTTGAGATACTGAGGTACAAACATGCTGGAAGCTGTTCCAAATCTTAATGCCAGCTCTCTTTGTGGTTAACTTGCAGATCTCCTGCAGCCTCACCTGGAGAGAGTTGCAGTGGAAGCCCTGCAGATCTGCTGTTTGCTGCTGCCCCCGCCGAGGCGCAGGAAGCTGCAGCTGCTGCTGAGGATGGTGGCCAGGATCAGTGGCAATGTTGACATGCCACGGCTGCACGATGCCATGGGCAACAGGTCCCTGGTAAGGGCAGGGAAAGCTCTTCTTAAAAGAATGCAGATGATTCCTCAGCCTGATTTCCCACCCAGCTATTTAGAGTCCCAGACTGGATTGGGTTGGGAGGGACCTTAAAGCCCAGTTCATTCCAGTTTAAATCTGGCTGCAGGTTTCAATCACCTCACTGATCTCAAGATGACCAAGTGAAGATTCAGGTTTAGAGTAGAAGTAGGAAGAAATTCTTTATTCAGAGGGTGGGCAGGCCCTGGCACAGGGTGCCCAGAGCTGCTGTGGCTGCCCCTGGATCCCTGGCAGTGCCCAAGGCCAGGCTGGACAGGGCTTGGAGCACCTGGGATATAGTGGAAGGTGTCCCTGCCCAATCCAAACCAGGATTCTATTCTACAGTTCTGTGAAAATGTTTATTTTTCTATAGGTTAAGCCTTTTTCTGCTACTTTTTTACATTCTGTATTTTTAATTGAAAGTGCTGTTCAGTTCCAAAGAAATTCAGATAAGGGAACAATGATGACTTTTCCTCCTTGTGTGACCATACTTGGAAGTTGGTTTTGGGGGATTTGAGCCACTGTAGAGTGGAGAGGAGAAAATAAATCCCCCAGCTTTCTCCACTGCAGCTGTGCTGAACTTTTCCAGCTGATCCAGACGTTTTCCCGCTGTGTCCTGCGCTGTGCAGAGGAGGAAGACCTGGATGAGCTGCTTTCCACACACCTGCTTTCCTTCCTGATGGACCATCAGCAGGAAATATTCCAAGTCCCAGCTTACCTGCAGGTTGCTGTGCAGGATCACCTCAAGTACATGGAGAAGGCTCAGGTTGGTGCCATGAGAACAGTCGAGATTAATTTGTTAATTGCTACTTCTTAAGTTCGGAAAATGCAAATAAACCCAGGACATTTTGAATGTGTAGATATTAATTATAATGTTTTGCAGCTTGTGAGTGGGTGTGGGTGTTTATTAGGTACTTACTCAAACAGTACAGAATCAGTTGAGTGCATGCAGAGCCCTTTTTCTTCCAGTGCAAACAGGAAAAAGAAGAAATTTGTGCCATCTTGCCAACGTATTCCTACTGCAAACAAATCACTTCTCAGGAGTTTGAAGAACAAAAGGTCTCCACCTCACAGGCTGCAGTGGCAGAGCTCCTGGAGAACATCATCAAGGATAAAAACCTCTCTGTGAAAGACAAAAAGAAAAAGTTGAAACAGGTGAGTTTATTTCATCTGCTTCTGCAGTGCCTTTGTGAGGGAAGGGCTCAGGCAGGAGAGGAGCAGAATGTGCTGAGAAATGTTTGATTCAAGAGCTGTCGAGTGCTTCATGTGCTCTGCTTGGGATTTTAAAGATGGTTTTTAAATGCTGCATCCTCTGGAGCCAGGCTGGGAGAGCTGGGAATGCTCACCTGGAGAGGAGAAGGATCCAGGGAGAGCTGGGGGTGCTCACCTGGAGAGGAGAAGGATCCAGGGAGAGCTCATAGCCCCTGGCAGGGCCTGAAGGGCTCCAGGAGAGCTGCAGAGGGACTGGGGACAAGGCAGGGAGGGACAGGACACAGGGAATGGCTCCCAGTGCCAGAGGGCAGGGCTGGGTGGGACATTGGGAATTGGGAATTGTTCCCTGGGAGGTGGGGAGGGGCTGGGATGGAATTCCCAGAGCAGCTGTGGCTGCCCCTGGACCCCTGGCAGTGCCCAAGGCCAGGCTGGACACTGGGACTCAGAGCAGCCTGGGACAGTGGGAGGTGTCCCTGCCATGGGATGGGATGGGATTTAAGGTCCCTTCCAATCCAAACCACTCCATAATAATCTGGCCTTTGACTGGCAGCAGTGATGTTCAAACAATGGTGTAAAACCAGGACAAATGATTCTGCTGGAGCTCCTGCTCTCCATTCAGTGATTCCTGATGGAATTGCAGCCTGGATTCCTGTGCTGCACTGGCCATCCCAGTCACCATTAACATGCCATAGGTGGGGTTAAATTCAATAGGTGCTAAAAGCAATAATTTTTGGCTTTAAGAGGCCAATCTCTCTCTGTTGAGAATCCTGAAACATTCTTTTGGTGGCCTTGGCTTTGTGTTTTGTAACATTTACAGTGCTCAAGATTATCTTGCACTTCTCTGGCCTACCAACAACTTGCCTAATAGAAAGGTTAAAACACAGCAGTTCTGGCAGGATTTAATCCTGGAGGGTTTTTCTTTCTTTTGGCAAGTCTTTCTGCCCAATGGAATAGTTTTGTACTTGTCCTGGAATCTCCTAAGCAAGTCTTGTGACTCCCATTTGAACAAGCAGCTTTTCAGGACAGCCACACTTGGCTTTGGTGCCCCTCCTGCAGCTCTGACTTCCATGTGTGTTGTGGAAACTTTCTGGGCCTCTAGAAAGTTTCATCAAAACTTCTTAATCTAAAGTAGAATGGTTAATTAGAGTTGCTTATGGCTTGGAGTAAGTGAGGAGTAAGAAGTGATTCACAGCAGCGGGGGAAAGGGGAGTAAGGAAATGGGGGCCCAAAAATGATCCCAGGACTGGAGGTGCCTTAGCACAAGGATGGGCACTGCCCTGGGCCTGCTGGACATCTTCTTCTTGATGGGAATTCTTGGGAAAAGCCAAATTCGTGGCACTTTCTAGAGGGTAAGGAAGGTCCCAATTGTGTCAACACCAGAAGTTACAAAGGTGGTTTGAACCCATCAGTGGAAAGGTTTGGCTCATGTTCAGATGTATTTACGGTTTTTCATCCCTTCCTGAGGCCTTGCAAAGGAAACAGGCACAATGTCCAAATCACTGCTCTGATTCCAGGTGTTTTCATTTCCATGGAATCATTGCTAAGCTTTCCTGGGAGAACCCTTCCAAAACAGGCTGAGTCTTGGCTCCCTGTTGGGTAAAACAGTTTATCCAAGGTGTTCCTGGAAGGCAGCTCTGCAGGCACAGCAGGCATGGAGTGTGCTCTGGCACGGCTGGAGTTTTTTGTGGGATCTGGGATTTTCTCATCATTGGTGCCTGTGTGTGCTGCAGTTCCAGAAGGAATACCCCCAGATCTACGGGAGCAGGTTCCCAACGACGGAGTCGGAAGCGCAGCTCCTGGAGAACAAACCCACCCTCAAACAGCCCATGCTAAGCCTCAGGAAACCCAAATTCCGCAGCCTCAGGTACTGACTGCACCACACCTGAGCCATCTCTCCCTTCTGGGATCTGAGGGATTCACCAAAGGAATTGCTGCAGGAGTTTGGTGCTGGCTGCGCTGTGGAAGGAGGAAATGTTTACATGGACACTGTGCTGGAAGGTGCCAAAATACCTTTTTTTTGGTGCAGATACTTTGGAATAACTTCTAAAAGAAAAATATTTATCTGTTTACAAATTATTACATTATATTGGAGTAGGAAAATGTGAAAATACACATAAAGCTGTTGTTAACCAAAAATTTATATATGTTTTTTTATGGGAAACTAATGACCTGCCTCTTGTTACGACCTTTAAATGTCTGGTCAGGAATTTGTGCCATTTATTGTAGTTTTTACATGTGTGTGTGTTGTGACTAAGTGCCTTTTCTAGTCTCAAAATGTTTATCTTTAAACAAAGGAGCTCCTATGAGTTCAGGACCAGGAGAGCCAGTTCACCATAAATAAAGGATTATCTCACTCCATAAATGCTTCTGTTCATATAATCTGTAAACCCTCTTCAGCTTTTTGATATTTATTTATATTAAAAGACTTGAAGTGTATTTCTGACATTTTCATGGAGAACTCAATTTAGATCTGTTGGTGTGATTCTCAAAATAGGAGTGATAGATGATCCATGAAGTGAGAGCAATACACTAATTTAGAGTTAGAGATTTGCTTATTAATTAAGATAAAGGTTCCCCCACAGGAGTTTAAATCTGCAGGAATATATTTGGGAAAGTATAATTAATTAATGTACTGCATGGCTCTGAGATCACAGACTGGTTTGGGTTGGGAGGGACCTTAAAGCCCCTCTAGTGCCACCCCTGCCATGGCAGGGACACCTCCCACTGTCCCAGGCTGCTCCAGCCTGGCCTTGGGCACTGCCAGGGATCCAGGGGCAGCCACAGCTGCTCTGGGCACCTGTGCCAGGGGCTGCCCACCCTCCCAGCCTGGAATTCCTTGGTACGTCTGCGATCCTGAGCCTGTCAGTTCTCTCCCAAAAAAGTATATTTTTTCTCCTTTTTTAAAAAAGATTTTGTAAATGAGAAACCGAAATTAGCCTCATTTTACCCTGTATTAATGATGCCTTAACGTCCTGTGGGTAACTTTGTGTTTTCAGGGCAGGGGGCAGCTGTTCCTCCCCTGGAACA